>NC_060153.1:8578504-8659682 GCF_021292245.1 Micropterus dolomieu | reverse complement strand
ACCACAGCCACCTCCATATGACTGGCTTGCTGTGGAGAAATATAGCACTTCCGATATCTTGCTTTTGATATCCAAGTCACACTTACATTTAAATGTTAATTGTTGGATTATGGCACAAAAAGTCATAACTTTGGTTCATTTTACTAATGTCCAATAAAACTACTCCTTGCTGGCAACTTTTAAATTAAATGGAGCATGGTCATTACTAGAGCCACCCGGTAACAATGTGCTCATTGTAGATATGTCCATATCAGTGTATATGTATGCAAATACATAAAAAGAAATTAGAGTATAAAAATGCCAAAGACATGTTTGAGGTATCATTACCTCAGGATGTGTTTCAGCAGCTTCATTAATTGTTCTCATGTGCTTCCATTTTAGTCTGTTTTCTTCTGTTTTACACATATAACAACAGTGTATTGTGCTCTGACCACTGCTAAAACTTGGGTGACCAAACAGCATTACTGTGGCTAAACACATCCTGCATAGACACAGATGGAAGACAGAAGTTTCTGCTGCTGCTTCTGCTGTTGCTGCTGCTGACGGGCTTCCATTATGCAGCCTGCATAGACATGGAGTTAGAAACATGACCTCCATCACATAGTTTCTCCACCAGAGAGCACTGCCAAGTTTTTTCTCAATTGTAAAATGTCCCATAGAGTACATACTGTGGTCCCAAGTCTAACATAACAAACAAAAAGGTTTGTTTATATTGTGTGAAAGGTATTAATTCACCAGCCTCAAAATATCCAGTCTCAGATGGACAGTGTACCACCCTGGCATTAAGTCGGCACTGACTAAATGTATACTGCGCACGTAATCAGTAAAGGCAGCTTGATAGGGAGTGAGCTTATATGTTTATTTGTCCCTGTGACAGGATCCCACTGTTCACTAATTATCCACGGGACCACTGATAATGAGCTACTGGACCTGCCACCGAAGTGTTCCACCTCCTGGGAAAACCATCAGCTGCTTCACAGCACTCATGGATTCATCAAATCCACAGAGGTCCTCCTGTTCATTAAATTCCTCTCACTAAAGCACAGAAAGGCCCAGAAAGGTCAGTTTGACCATCGCCAAGAATCCTGAAGCGTGTTTGAAGGAGTGGTTCAGTTCTCCTCACCAATTGGGAGATTGTCAGTGGTTCCAGGAATGTTCCTTCATTTCTTCTGACTGTGATGTGACATTTTTGATGCCAGATAAACGTCAGATAAATGTTTTTGTCTATTAAATAAGTTATGTAGTGCCATCAAGTCAAGCCAAGACAAAAATCACTGGTTTCTTACAATCTGTACAAAATTCAACTCTCGATTTGGATAAGCAAATAGCAGTTAACAACAAAACATCATGAACATTTCAGGCATCAAATATTTGATCACAAGAGGACAAAGAGATTTAATGAGCAAAACTAAAGAATAAAATGTGATACAGAGCCTATTCTATATCTCAATTGCTCAGTTTGATCTCTCCTAACTCATAGAGAGGGAATCATAGGTGTTGGAAATAAGACAAATACTTTTCTCATCTAAAAGCTGTTTTTCCGACTGGGCAACATTTACTCAGGGCGATCAATGTCCCATGTCCTTGGTCTCCTCTCTCATACTCAAGGGAAATATGAACTTAAATACAACCTCACCACCTTAATTTACCCTTTCACCAAGCAAAGGACAAGCTCTCTAGCAAGAGCCCAAGGGAAATAGCCTGACTCCTTGTTCCCACACATCCTGAGGGGGCTAACCGGGGCTGGTATGGCACACTAGTTGGGTGAGCCATAAGTGAGTGTGGCCCTGAGGTTCATGGCACCATGGATACAGACAAACACACACACACACACACACACACACACACACACACACACACACATATATGCCACTGCCTCTAAGAGGTGGGTCTTGTGTGGATCAATTCCTCCTTTATGAGGGCTCTTGTCTGTTGAGGATAGGACCAGAAGGTCATCAGATGGGAAGTCAAACAGAGGTCCACGCCATCTCATTGGGGCCGAGGTTAGGACAAGAACAAGAGGGCTTGTGCACACAGCATGTGGGGGGGACTTATGGGAGGTCAGCAAAATCACATGCATACAGGAATGCACATGATGGCAAAGACATAGGGTAAGGTTTGTGATGAGGGAAGGTTTTGAGCTAGAATTGTCTGATTTAGGTGCACAGATACTGTATGTCTAAATGCTGAAAAGAGGGAAGAGAAGCAGTAATCAATGTTTTCTCTGTCCTGGGGTTTTGTAAGGCAGTCCAAGGTCTCACAGGATTTAGCATGAGGATGGCTCATGCTTGAGGTCAAGAGTGGCTGATAATTCTCCCACGGACTCCAGTGAGAGATATAATATCCTCCTCAGGGCATGGCTTGAATAGAAAGTGCAAACAAGCTTTAAAATGTCAGCAACTGAACACGAATTTAGTGAGCAATTTCAAAGGTTTGGGATTTCAGTTTTCAAAAGGCACCCGGTGTGATAACAGCTTATTATTATGTAATCGTATTCAACAAGAAAACATTAGACACTCAACGAATAGAGTCATCAGCCGTGCTACAAAGTGACTGTGTTCAAAGACGTAATGTAACTCTCACATGTAGGAGCCTGCCTCATTTCAATGCAGGGGGAGTGATGTTCTACTAAACACTGTGCAGGTTCGACATCCCAACTGGCATTTGTACAATCAATGTTCCTTTAAAGCCGACTTGTGACTCCTTAGTATTTATTGTCATCTCCCGCAATTCTCAGGTTCTTTCCTCCCTCAGCATCAAAGCTAGGCCACATTAATGCAGACAATATCCCCACTTACCTGAGGCAGCAGGCGGAGACTGTGCTTTCACAATTCTCAATGGAGTGTCACGTTGTGCTTCTCTTCCTTCCTCTGTCAGCATCAGCACAACAGGGCTTGTCATTTGGTTCTTGAATTTTTCATGCAGGTGAATTTGCATGATCACAATTCTGTGTCACTTTTTCCCCTGGTAGGTTAAATGCTGCCTAGCACTTGAACTTCCCTATGACTCCGCTGAGGCAGAACAGAGGTGAGACAAGCATGCTTGTTGGGATTGTCAATGCAAGAGCTGTCTTGTTTCAAGGGGTGGCTCTTCACATTTGAGCAGTTGGGCAATTAGACACGAGAGAAGTGCACAAAGACAACTTCAAACAAGGGTCGGTTTACATTTGCTACTTCATTGTTTACATTTGCAGCTATACATTTGAGCGAGTCATATACTGTGGCATCCAGGGAAAAAGTTAAACTACGATGACAGTTTATTTTATTTGGCTAGATAGGGCACATAATCTAAGCAAAACAACTAAACTAGAACTGCAGTTTAATCCAGCTGTAGACAGTTTTCCACATGGGAACCAGCGTTGTCAGTGATATTCATTATGACAAGAAAAATAGTCTGTTTCAGTCAGATGAGTGAGCCTAATCATCTGACCATCTCTCTCCAAACACTCCACAAATCACAACAGCGACTTATGATGAAACTACTCTTTGAGCAATGATTTATGTCAGCAGACATCAATTTCAGAGATTTCATTTAAACATAGAATGGGTATGAATCCTGCAGGTTTAGGGTTGAATTAAAGATTCATTCTGCATTTCCTTTACACAGAGGTTTTATGATGGGTTAATTACATTTGTTATCAAAATAATGTATATTAAAGGTAGCCTATGTTGGATATTCTCATTATGTATTATTAAAGTCAGTTTTATTTAAATAGCTCAATTTCACAAATCACAAGTTTACTCAAGGGGCTTTAACTTATCAGTCTAGTTTTTTATTATTATTATAGGGTACTCCCTTATACAGCAACTGTAGGTTACATTTGCACATCTCTCAATAGTAAGTTTTTGAAGAAAGTGGAGCCAAATGACAATCTGCCGCCGTCCATTACAATAATTTACATTTTAATTATGTCAGGATGAAAGAAAATGAGGGAAAACTAACTTGAAGAAGGTTATTGTGTGATTGTTTGATCTTAGTGACATTTCTCTACAGTATGCATCGTGTGCGCTAGTTATCGTTTGCCCAAGTAGTGTAATCTAGTATACTATAATCTGGCCCAAAGAAGCAGTTTTAATTGGCAAAATAAATGTAAAACAAAACAAAAGTCACTTGCATCAACCTATCCCACATAAATTTAATTGTAAGGTACAATGAGAAAATGAATCCATTTGCAATATCATGTTTTTCTCCACTTTATTAGATATAATAGTGCACATAAAGACACGAAACACAGAAGGTAGATAGAGGGATATGACATGCTACGGTCGGGGTGATGATTAAATGATAAAGTGATTTGTAAACTGTTTTACAATGTCCAATTAAAGATGTTAGATTAAATAAGTGAAATCAAATAATAAAAGAGGTCGAAGTGAGTGTGTGAAAATGTTTATTTGTTTTTTTTCTTTACTGTAAATGCAGGAAGCAAGTCAATGGCGATATGAAGGAGTGGTTGGTTGAGATCTGCCTTTTATGTGCCTAAAATGCTCTCAGATCTGGATTAATCTGTCATTAGTGGGACAGACAACAAACACTTAAAAGAGGGAGATAGAGCTGCTTCAGACATAGAAAAGAGCAGCAGCAGACACTGTCAAAACATGGTGGAACATGCCTCTGTACAACATGTAAGCAATTAGAAGTGTCTGAGGCCAAATTATACGCATTTGATGATGAAAGAGGGGATAGTTAGAAGATGATCGCTTTGAGTTACCAGCTACCAGAGAGAAGTGTTAGTTTGACTTTCTGTTGACTGTATTTTGCCATATGATCTGCCTCTAAGTTCACTATTTTCAATGTTTCTTATAAGAGAAACTGTACCTGACTGGCTGGTTTTTGTATATTTTGAATCTGTGGATGATTTTTGACCTGAAGAAATAAGTGCAACTGCAGAGACCTGACTCAAAACCCTGTTGCAGCTGTATGATGGTAATTGTTCCTCATGAAGAGAGAGAGGGGGGAAGAGAGAGAATGTGTGAGAGAGAGAGTGGGTGGGGGGGTTATTCATAGACACCATGTGTCAGTTTGTGTGTCTGAACAAGAAACAGGGGGCAGGCAGATGTTGCGTATTATGTACCAGTCTACTGCTTCTAAAATTGTTGCGCAAATGAGGATCTTAATGAGAGGCAGTGTTCGTGGGTCAAGGAACAACCTAATCATGCTAAGTCAATTGCATCTTTTCTCTTTATGTGTGTGTGTGTGTGTGTGTGTGTGTGTGTGTGTGTGTATGAAGCAGTGAGCAGATGAACCAACATTTGTCTGACTGAAGAGGAGTGCCAGTCCTCATATTTCTTCATTTTCCTCTCTCACCCTGTGCTCCAAATCTGGCTGGACACTTAAGTACATTAGCCACACAATATGGAGTTGTCTTGTCTCACCAGCAAAACAGATGTCAAACACGCGTCTTTGTTCATTTCTCCTTTGCTTGCATCCAGTTCTCAAAGCTCCCACGATGGATTAAAGATTAAAAAATGTATTGTACATAATGTCTAAAAAAAATATACAACAAGGCAAATATCAACAGGGGTTTGGTTTAAGTGTGTCTATTAAAAGAAAAAAAACATTTTAAACATAAACTGCCATATAAAGATCAATATCATATCTCACTGTCCTTTCTCTCTTTCTCATTTGTGTGGCTGTTGATCTTTGATATAACAGGGATTTATAGCCTTGTAAAACAGCACTTGCAGACACAGGGGAACCCTCATTCTATGTGTGTGTGTGTGTGTGTGTGTGTGTGTGTGTGTGTGTGTGTGTGTGTGTGTGTGTGTCTGTGTCTGTGTCTGTAACAGCCCAATAGCTAAACAATACCTCTCTCTAACAATAATATGTTGCCATTTTCTATTAATGTTACTATAATTTTGAAACATTGTGATATTTCTCTGAAGAAATGTGATGCCAGTTACACTATTTATCAGTCTCTGTATAAATAAAATATGGACTTGATATACATAATCTTCTTCTTCTTCAAAAGTAATATGTGATCTTTAAAGCCCATAAGACAGTTTTAATGTCTTAAAGACCTTGAATTCCATCTATTAAATGTATATAAATTATTTTCGACAATTTAGTACCAATAAAAGTGCAATTTGACTTGAAATCAGATTAAAAAACATCACAGTATTATTTTTAAACGTGGACAGAATAATTAAAATTTATCAACAAACTGCATGGATTATTTTGTTATATTGTCTATTTTATGTAGACCTTGTCCAGTATACTAAAGAGGACTTGATGTTCATTGGCCTTTTTCACAGCAAGCATTTTGACTTGTCATTTTAGAAATACAGCACAGGTTTCTATCAATGATGGTTCTGTTCTATTCAAGTGTCTCGGTAAGCTGTGGCAGTGAGTGATTAAGAATTCTTTTGCATATGTTATTTATAATTTAGAGCCAATAGCTTTTGACCCATGGTGGTTCGGACTTGATGTTAATTGTTGCTCAGAGTTGGTCTTGGTCAGCTAAAATGTGCTTCTGATGAGAGCCAAGTTGGAGACATGGTCTGACTGAAAAAGTCACCAGCATGGCAATTCACCAGACAGCCAAACAATGTGCAGATCATGATTTTATGTCATGTTCTCTGACCCCATAGCAAGGGCGGATACTGTTGTTGGAAATCAGTCACTTGAGTGGTGTTATAATGACATCAAACCAAGCATGCACATGATTGATAGTATTTGTTTATGCTTTCTGTTGTGATAAATAAGTTCAACAAATATTTTTAGAAAATTGTTATAGTATGCTGCTAATTTGAGACTTTAAACACACAGACTATAGCCCAGTCAGTTAGCCAACTGTAGGTGTAATCAAAGAAAAAATTAATTAATTAATTATATTAATTTTAAAGTTAGGTTTAAGGTCCATGAACTTATCAAACTTTTTTATCACACATTTGCACATTTAAAAGTTTAAAAGTGAAAAGTTTGAACTTAAATGGCACTCTTTTCCTTATTTAACCTATACAAAACTTAATTCTATCGAAGACCACTTCCAACAACCATTTGGACCCTTTCTTGTACCTGGACTTGCCTTTGGAAGCCACTGATTTGGAGTCAGTTAATTACTCTGCCGTACGTGAACAGTAGCCGTCGTAAAATGACGTGATCACGATGACGCGAAGGGACATAACAGAAAACAGCGGGCTTGTTTGAAAGAAGGAAAGCGTTTCGGTAGTTATTGACAACGGTGTGATTCAGCCAGAATGTTTGTTGTGGTTTTGTCGAAAAAGCTACAAAGGGTATATTTAAGTTAGTGGATGATTAGACTCTGCCGTTGAAGCATGCAGTTGTGTTGTCCAGGGCACTGACTTTACGCGGAAGGCTGTCAACAGCGGACAAGAAACGGAAAATATGTAAGTTAGGCTATGCTTGTTAAGTGGCTAAGATAGCTAACGTTAGAGTAATTTAGCACTATCTTGCATTAGCGCACTGCTGTAAAGGTTCTCCCACAGCGGTGACATCTGCCTGGTTAGCTAGCTGTCGAAAGGGGTAAGTTAAAGAGCGTCGAGTGAGCTGGATTGCCTCATCCTGCGAGTGTGCTAAATAAAGATGTGTAGGTTTACTTGCTAGCTAACTTGACGTCACATGAGACGAGATGAGAAAAGTACAAATACCCTGTCAAGTCCACCTTTCCAAAAGATCGGTGTCATCGCCGATTAAAAACAAAAGACGTTAACGTTAACTTAAATGCTGTTAACGTGCCATCTGTATAAATGTGTGCACTGCTACAGGTTTTCTTACACGAGAGCCTCCAAAGTGATGTTAGGTTTTTATTTTGTTACATTTCAGACCCAAAATGTCCTCCAAAGACGACACTCGCATCCTGGTTTTGGAGGAGCAGGTGATGAGTTTATCAGATGAGTTAATGCAATGCCAGGTATGTATGAATGTGCATTCAAAGTGATGTGCACACACGGCGGGGTTATGGTATCTGCTATCTGAAGAAAGTATTCTGTTGTAGGAAACATAAATGGTTAAGGTGTACATTCTTATGAAATAACACCATAACATTAAATTACTAGAAAATAGTGACATTTATCTAGGGAACTGATGGCAGGAAGTCCCATCAGCAAATGTTCAATGATGTTGGCAGTTGCTCAGCTCAGTTTTTAAAGTTTTTAAGTGTGAACGTGTTTTAAGTGTCCCACCCTAATTATATATATATATATATATGTCCCACCCTAATTATATATATATATATATATCTGCCTGTGTATTAAGGCAGCACTTAAGGTGAATACGACTTGTCATTTGTCTGTAATAAGTACATGAACTGCACCTGAATAAGCAAAGAGCGAAATGTGTTGCTGTTAACAGTGTAAAAAATCTTGATTTATATATTTTTATTGGCTTAGTGTGCAGTACCTACCACAAACACTTATGGTTTATTTTATCATGCTACATGTTCATCTTGCTTCACGCTGTGTGCAATTGATTAAAATGACTACTGACTTTATTACACCTCAAAGATAGTAAATAGTATGCAACAGATATCTTCTTCCAGAGTACATAACATAAACACATAGTCCACACATTTCTCATGAGAAGATTTGAGAACCTTCATCTTCACTTTGTGAGTTAGTGATTGAGGGTGGTTGTCCTTACATACTCACCACCAGGTGGTGCCTAATAACATGAGTGAACTTAAGTCAACATTTCTCACTTTGCATATTCACAGTGCCTTGCTGTACAGGTAGATAGACAGCTGGAGGGCTCAGCAGATGTTTTACATGTTTTTTTTTTTTATTAGATACCACCTAACCCATTAACTGTCTACTGTTCGGCTATAACAACATGTGTGTCTGTTGCCTTACATTTACTTTTTATCCAAAGCGACTTACAATTGCTATACATGTCAGAGGTCGCACGCCTCTGGAGCAACAAGGGGTTAAGTGTCTTGCTCAGGGACACAATGGTGAATGTCGCACAGTGGGAATCAAACCCGGGTCTCCCACACCAAAGGCAAGCATCTTATCTATGCGCCACCACCCGCCTTATTTATGTGTATAAAGTTTACTTTAGTTAGTTAGTTTGACACCTATAAAAGTGACACGTATATTTTGAACCTTCAGTATTTTTATTATAAAATGGGTGTAACCCACAAAAAGGTGCCACGGCTGTGCATCATGTTGATATTGCAAGTTGTATTTCTTTCTGAGTATCTGAAAATCTACAAAACTACCAATAATATTACATTTTTATAACAGTGCTATTTATTAAAAACACTGAATAGTCCTTTGTTCTACAAACATGTTAACAAGCAAATAAAAGACTGTAACCTTCAAACTGTAACATCTTTTTAAAGTATTTCTTTCAGTTGTAATGCAATACATTATAGTAATACTAGTTTACCAGTGATAATTTGTTCAGTTCAGACTGACAGTCCCTGCTGCCTTATATTGAACTGACGTGAAGACCATCCTTGGTGGTCTTGTCTAGAGTAGAACATCAGTGATTCTGTCTATCTAATAGGGTCCTTTAGTTGTGCAGTGTACCATTTAAATAGTGGCATTTGAATACCATTGATGTCTTAAGTCTCTGGCTAGTTCTTCAGGTCAGCCATTAACTACAAAGAGTCTCATCTGTCGGCCAACAAATGTTCCTACTAGACCATGCTAATTTTATTAATATGTGGCTGAATTCCAGTGGCTTTCTTTGGTGTGTTTAACCAATGGTGTTTCAGTGTCTAGATTAAAAATGTATTATTCAGTGCTCATCAAACACACACTCAGTGCGTCTTTAAGTACACATATGGCAGAGGAGAGCTCTTGATGAGGGTCCCGATTGAACACTTGTCTTTGGAACGGATAATGGCTGGCAAAGGCCAGGCACAGGGAGACCACCTATTTCAAGTCAACCATGCTGCTTAATTTCATCGTTAACTGCATTGCAGGGCTGATTTGGTGAGATCTCTATCCGCCTTCACCCTGCTCCCACTATGTATACACACACACATAGATGCATACAGAGACAGAGATCTACAGTCCTTCCACTTTATATGTTCAGCATATGGTCGTATCAAGGTCTGCTTCTGCCATTTTAGTAAATAATTGATTAGACACTTTTGAAAAGGGGGTTAAAATTCATGTACTAATTGGAGACCAGTAGATTCCAGTGGGAGGGATGACTTTTATCTTATGATGATGTGAACATAATTTATCAGATAATTTTATATTAAGTCGATTTGGTATAATTCTGTCTTTTAATGTCAGAAAATGTAGGTTTTAGATGTCCCTCATTAAATGTAATGTAGCTTAAAAATGTTTGAAAAATCAGCAAGACAATTTGAATTGGAAATGTGTCAGGGGCTGGCTGGGGTTCTCTACTTGAAGATGACTCTCTCTGTCATCAGTTTTGAGTTTCTTTGGGGCTAGTTACTTTGGAGCTGTAGTGGAAAACATATCCGGAGTGCAATTGATTAATAAAGAAAATGCAAGCTCGACTGCTGTGTTTTGATTTGGATCTCAGCTCTCCCCAGTCATAAATAGTGCATAATGACAAGTGTCAATGCTTGCTCCCCTTGAGTCGAAGGTCACATCTCAGCGATGAGGATTCCTGCTAAGAGATGTTCATGATTAGAGAGGGCAGGCCAGTTCAAAGACTATTTTGTACAAGATATTTAAATTATTAATTGACTTCCCCTTCTGTCGTATGCTAATGTCATTGAGCATCCTATTTAATTTTTTGTTTTTCAGTGTGAAAAGCTGAGATGTGCTGTGGCTTTCTTTGTACGCCTCACTGCAATTTGAGACACATTTATCAACAGCTATTTATCTCAATTAGGAACAACAGCTGTTGACTTGCTGAATCCTTTATTTTCACAGGCAGACAAGGAGTTTGTGTGGTCCCTATGGAAACGCCTACAAGTGGCAAATCCAGACTTGACCCAGGCTGTCAGTTTGGTGGTTGAGCGGTGAGTAGATTCATCTTTCAAATTGCTACCTGCGAGGCTCAGTAGCTGAAAATTCCTTTATCTTACAAGTGAAGAGAAATATGTGTGAAAGTCGTTCAAGGGGTGTTTAAGGCACCTTGGCCATTCTACTGGGGTTACAACGGAATCTGGTGCAGATGCTGATTTAAGCCTTCTTATCCCCGGTCTAGCAGTTCAACCATGGAAACCCTTTTAATGAAAACACTCTTCCTCTGCCGCACCCATTCTGGACAGTTGAAACACTCCTGCCAAATACTTGTCTTTATCGGATAAATTGTGAGATTGAATATGACCTCCTTTGCAGGGTGGCTAAGCCACACCAAACACAGTGGCATGGGAACTTTCAGAAAAGAACAGAGGTTCAAAGTCTTTTCACAGTTGGATAAATTAAACATATTCCTGCTTGTTTGAAAAAAATATTTTGCTTTAAACTATATTAGGTTCTGGTATCACTGCAGTTTGAATGCTGGTTGTTTTTTCCACTTACACATGTTCCAACTGCCAGTGAAATGAACATAAATTGTATTCAATACAGACTTTTTTCTTTTGAGCATATCCTAGAATTATTTTTTCACGATCATGGCTGCATATCACATACTTTTTGAGATCTGTCAGCTGTTAGTAGACCCTTAATAGGGCAAAACACAAGGTGCACACAGCATGCAGAGTTCCTCAGTACCTGTGCCGTTCATTCGTTCTCCACACTCTCTTCAGTTACTTTATAGCCCCATAGGAAACCCATCAAAGTATGTTGGTCCGCTGAGACTGGTGGAGGAACATGCACCCAGAGACTGAATGTGTATTGTATCACCTGATGCGCAAGAGGATATTGACATGGTAATTGTGTCGACTCCAGTCAAGCGCTGGTGCCCACTGGGAACTGCCATTCACCCTCCCCTCCTGTTCCTGTGTGGATCTTGTAGAGTGATTGGTTGGTTGCTCAGGACATGGTGAACACAGCCCAATATACAAGGAGATGTAGCTAGGCCAGCCTGCGTTCCAGCTCCTCCAGGGACACCAGATACTTATTTCTGTGTCTACCAGGGGAGACAGCTGATCAGAAGAGGCAAAGAGACGAGAGAAAAGACCTCAAAGATGGGAGGTGCAGAAGGAGCAAGTGATGAGTGGAGGGAATGGGTGGCCCCTGGTGGCCTAAAGCAGTTGAAACAAACAGGTCCCCAACTGACGCCTTGTTTTTGTCTCCCTGAGAGTTCATTATGATTAAAGAGAAAAGTTCAGAGTTTGGTGCAGCAGCAGGATAGTACATTTTATAACTGATTGAGCATTTTCCCTTTTTTGTTAAGTGTAGTTTCCATGAAATATCTAACTTTGTATTATTTTATATGAAAAAAATATTAAGAACATTAATTTTGTATTTACTTGCAAAGTACAGCAAGAATTTGAGGTCAGTAGTAGGAAATTTACACTTTACATGACCTAAAAAGTGCAGGATTTACATTGAAAGTGAGAAACTATTCCACAACGAGTCCACATTTTATAGTAGCGTCAATGCAAATTGAAAGACACCAGACCAATCAAACTCAATGGATACACAGTATAAAATGCTGTATACAGAAAAATACTGTATACAGATTTCTGCAATTTTTGCTTTTTATCTACTGTACACCCACTGGGTTTCAAAGTTATCAAACAAGTTCAGTTACTAAATGTCTTTGTTAGTGGATATGGATCCCTTTTTATAGGCATGGTATCTGTTGATTGTCGAGGATATACTTTGCATTATCCAATTGTTGTAACCCTATAGAGTCAAGCGGGGGCGGAGCTAGATCCTTGGCCCACCTGCTACAAAGACATAATAACCAAGTTTACATGACCCCAGACTCACTCCAAAAGTCCGCAGAGTCTGTCTGCTTCGCTGCTGCCTACTACAGCCTTTTTTACTAAATGTTTGTGCTCACACCAGAGGCGCTGCAGTGCGTCCATAGACTGAGTGCATCAATGAAGCGCCCCAGCGTCAAGCAGCACAGCGCAGATGAACCAGTCAGGAAGTCAAACACAGAAACGGCAGAGAAACTGTCAATTTTCAAAATAAAATACCCGTTACAGACTTCCGATCGTACTTAAATCAGTCAAAAAAGAAACATTTTTACTACGTAGCCTACTACCTAATCATAGTAGAAGCACAAAAAGCAAACACTAATCACCAAATCAACAAAATCTAAACATGTTGGCAAAGTCCGGCAGGTAAAATGCTCTTATTCTGAAATGCTCCCTGTAGTAGTTGCTAGATGCACCCGTCAAGACCTATGGTCAAGACAAGAAACGAAAGGGATCCACAGAGAGCTTTGAAGAATGTAGTAGAAGCACAAAAAGAACAATTAAAAACAAGTCATTAACGTGGGCAGGCTACACGCTCCGCTGCAGAAATGCTTCTGAGAGGCTTCCAGTGGACTTTGATGCCGTAAATAAACCGCTGTGCACACGCAGCCTACGCCCCTCCCTAAGAATTCCCATGATGCATGAGGGTGAAGGGAGTTTTAAAATGTGATAATAAGTTCGCCATTTGTTTGATATACAAATGTTACTTTATGATTTATGTTTATTCTCCTTAGAATCTAGTGTGTTTGTTGGTAATTGTCATTCTTGTGGTGGTTTACTATTGAAACCGTGACTGAAGGGATTTGATAAGAGCTGCTGAATTCTCCCGGTACAGCATATCGTCATATACTGTTGTTTGTTCGTGACCACTATAATCAGCTGAGCTAAACTTCATAGTCCACGTAGTGGGCCCCTTACCAGTGTTAGCCCTGGGTCGGCTGCCCCCATGCACCCACGCTACCTCCGCTTATGGCGTCAAGTCACTTAATTATAGATGTCTATGGACACACACACACACACACACACACACACACACACACACACACCTATTAGTTTTTCTTTTGTCTTTCTTCTAGTGAAAAGCATAAAGCCGAGATAAAGGACAGGAAGGTGTTGGAGATCCTCCAGTCCAAAGACTACAAGATACAGGAGCTGGAACAGGTACGGTAAAGTTGGTATAACAGGCTGGAACTTTCTGTGTTGACCGTTGTATGGTGTGGGACTTTCAAAAACAAGTAGAAATCTCTAATCAGATTATATCCAGAACTGAATCTGCTTTTTTACAAAAGATACCACTGCATTTTTCTCCTTCATTTCATTTAATTTAATTTCTGTGTATTTTTAACTGAACACCTCCAGCTCTTTCTCTCTCTTACCTGCTAACTTTTTCACCGCCCCTTGAGTAACATTTCTTGATGGTATGATGGCCTACAATAATGACATCACTAATGCAATTTACTCCAAATCATCATCCTTTCACTGAAGCATCTGTCAGTCTCCTTCATTAGTGTCCCTCATCCAGAGTCGTGTTCATTCCTAATGAGACTGTCTGTAATGGAGTCATCAGCTTGCCAGTGTTTGTTTTCACAATACTCTCCTCGGCCATCTTAACTCCGATCCAATCTATACGGTAGTTGTAGAAGTAACTATAGGAGCAAAAGTATGTGATTAAGACAAACTTTATTTCAATTTAATATTTGGGCCTTTATTTTGAGGCCATGAAAACAGTGTTCTCTCACAGGTTTCACACAAACCCAAGTCCTATATCAAAGCCCTCTTAATGGGTGTGGCCCTCTTGATATGGATTTGTTATAATATTCTGCTTCAGTCAGTGTTTTTTTGTTCAAAGTTTATTGGTACATATGTACCACTCAATATACAGGGGAACAAAATTACATTCCTTCAGTGCTGCAGTGTACACAAAAATCAGCCAAAAAAACAAGTGCAATGAGAGTAAAGTGCCGTCAGACATGTGAAGACGTGCCTCGTTTCAGAGAAGAGTAAAAGCAAACTGTAAAAAACTTTAATGGATAAAAATGTTTATAGAAATAATGACTGATGCATGAGCATCCATGACAGCCAACTTGCAAGTAAATATTTCAAACTTTATCTGTATAGCCTCTGGATAGATAGACGACATCGACAATGCCAGAACAGCCAAGAGATTGGGCTGCTAATGTTATGTGAGAAAACAAGTTCAAACCTTTGTCTGTCTAATAAGCTTTTTTCAATTCTGTTGTTAATGAATGCTTCCATTTTCCTAATAGCATTCTTCTGTTTTCTATATGTTTAGAAAGTGTCTTGTTCCACACTTTTTGAGGATCTCATTAAGAGCACTGAGCTCTGCGGAGTGTCATCCGGCCCTCTGACAGTCATCATCTCATCCATAGTCTTGAGCCATATATACCCAAATAGTGATTAATTGGTTTTTGCTTTTTTTTTGGAGATGTGATGGTCCACTGAGTCCAAGCAGGATCTTACACTCTTAATATCCACTCTCCAAGTCTGATGATGTTTTTTTTCTTCCTTATTCTTGTTTTTTTTTCTTTCACCTCTTTCTCTATATACTTTCCCTCGCTACTCCTTTCCATTTTTGTAACATAATTAGCTTTCATTTTTGAACTACACTGGGAATTTTCAAATGCTAATCTTTCTGTCCTAGACCTCTTAACTTGGCGGAACCCCCCTTTTTTTCTCTTCTATCAATTGAGCACTACTGGGGTTCAGATTGTTCTTGCCTACCTCATTATCAGCGTTTGAATTTATTTTCTGCTCTCCAGTATAAATCTCTATTAAAGCCCCTCTGTTCTTAGCACGGCGAGCTAGGAGTAGCGAGGAACGCTAAATCCACTATCTGGATATATCTGAGCGATTTTCCCTCAACATGGCAATTAATTGCATCCCAGTGCAGAGTGTTATTTGAGAGGAGGGTGTACCCACAGAAGGCTGTGGATTACCAGCCAATGCCAAACCCCAGCTGATGCAGTGTTAAGAGGCCAGCCTCCTCCTACTAAGGCCACGAAGGCTGCCAAAAACATGAAGTGAACATATACCAGCATCAAAAGTGGGTGGTCATTAAAATCATTGTACCGTTTCTGCTGGCCTCTGATGAACTCTCTGAATCATTATATTGATCATAATGGAGTTTTATGATATTTTGCGACTCTTGATAGATTTAAAATATCAGTGTAAGTTAGATTTTAATAGTTGAGTGTGTGTTGTTGCTTTCTGTTTAGATTAATCGATGTCGATTGACAAAAAAATATATATTTGATAGTTCCTGGTTCTCAAATGTTTTAATATTAATGTAAACTGAATATATTTGGGGTTAGATATTAAATATATTATTTTTAATAATAATAATAACATTTGCTGACCTTCGGCTCTAGGAAATCGCAATGGGCATTTTATTCTGATGTTAATAGATCTAACGATTAATCAAAAAAAATTATCAGTAGAATAATCATTTGTTTCTATTTAATAGTTACAGATGTTGTTTTGGACAATCAGGTTTTAATGCCTGATAAATGTAAACTTTTAGGTTTTGTGTTATTCAGACCTGGTCAGGACAACAATCCAGATCCTATTTTTGTAACCTGTGGCTGTCTTTTTCTCTCTTTCTTTCTCTCTATTTGTGTCACTGTCTGTATTTCTGTCTCGCTGTCTGCCACAGAAAGTGACAGGGCAGCAGCAGGAGATTAACAACTTGGCACAGAGGAGGAAGACCGTGGACGAGGAGAGTACCTTAATGAAGAAGGAGCTGACAGCTCTGCGTGAGCAACTGGTCAATAGGAATCAGGGACTTAAGGTTGGTGGAACAAATTTTCTTAGCAGTGTGTGTCTCAGAGTCGAAAAGTCTCTTTTCTGTGTGGCACTGAACACGACAATCTCCTGAGGCTATAGCCACGGGCGTTTGAATCATTCAGAAGAGAAGGAGGATTGTTCGGCCCTCTTGAACACAAGCTCTATGTCTTTGTGTCTTCTCCTCTTGCTTTTCACCCTCGCGCTTTCTTACCCTTTCTTGCTCTTACCTTTATTTCTTGCTTCTTACAACGGAGAATACTTAAGTGCGTGCGTGCGTGCGTGCGTGCGTGCGTGCGTGCGTGCGTGCGTGCGTGCGTGTGTTAAAAAAGAGGTAGAGAAAGCAGGTTGTTAACTTGCAGATAAATACTTAATGACTGCTTCAGTGGGGGAAAGTGAAAAGTGTGTATGTGTTGGTGTGGCTTCTCCCTAATTATGCTTAGATGGGACCTGGCTATGATTAATTGATAAAGGAATGGTCCTTACACAGTCTTGGTGAGGTCTCATGGCGAGAAATTGTGGGGGACAGCATCAAAGGAGACCTAGGTTGAGTCTAATGGGTCTTGCAGCAAGCACCATTCTCATTAGGAGCCTGTCATTAAAACCGACAGCCTGGCCCCTATACCTGCATGAGCCCAGCATTTGCAGCACGATTCGGCCCACACCAGCCAACATCTGGCCGCATGGGCCCAGTCAGACAGCACAGGTGACCTTGGCCAATCAGTGGCCCATGCAGGGGGCTCCTGCAGCAAAGCCGGTCCTGTGTTTACATATTCATTTCAGCCTCAACCCCATGGGTTGCTTCTCTTTTTGAATTTCTCCAGCCTTCTCTTTTCATTTTCTCAGTTTGAATCGCTACTTTTTCTGTTTCTCTCCTTCCGTCGCCGTTGTTTATTTGGCCCTCACGACCCCCTACTCTCCTCCTTACACACAAACACCTCTCTTATCCAGGAAATGAAGACGGAGTGTAGGAGGAAAGAGGAGGAGGAGCAGCAGGTGGTGAGGGCTCTAGAGGAGGAGAAAGAAGGATTAACTTCCCGCTGCGCCGCCCTGCGAGCTGACCTGGAGGAGAAAGAGAGGCAGGCCAACAGCCAACGAGACCAGAGGGACGCCGCCCAGGCCAGAGTCAAGGCACGAACACGGGGACGAGTCTATTCACACACACACACACACGCGCACACGCACACACACACACACAAACACAGTCGTACAGGAAGGGCTGCTGTCCTCTAGCTTTCCCTTTCTTTGGCACACCTTCAGTTCAATCCCTCATACTCGTTCCTCCTCAGCATGTGAATATAAAAAGATCTCTGTAGCAAAGCACAACATTTAAATATGCAGGGATTATATTTAATTTATTAAATTAGAAGAAAAAACATGATTTAACATGGGGGAGACCGGTATTCCTTGGTTGGGGTAAAAAAAAAAAAATATATTACTGAGCTGACCACAACAGAAAGGAACGTCTGTGAAGTCATTTGCATGTGTGGGTGCAAGAGTTTGTGGATGTCGTTAGTATTTTGTCATACATTCTCCCCAAATACAAGCGGGTAATTTTCTGAATATGTCAATCGCTCCAGTCATCATTATGAATCAATGCTTCCCATCCATGGACATGAGAAATACAGTGATTAGACAGTGACAGCAGTGTTGCTGTTTAAACATTCAGCCAGTCAAATCATAATCAAAGTCCTTGAAAAGTTTTCATTCACATTTCAACCTGCCGCTTCTTGCCATCACCTTACAGAATCAGCTGCTTGCCAGTTCTTAAGTCTCAGGACGTAGCAGCAGCAGAAGAACCTCGCATTCTTCCCCTTCCTTATAGACTAATCGTTATGAAACATATTGCTACGCTAGTCAAATGCAGTCAGACAGAAAGTCTTGAATAAGTCAGGGCATGCAGAGTAATTACACTTGGACAGGATGAAGCCCAGCAACTAGTCTATGCACATCCATCACAGCCTAAGACACTCCACCTGTTCCTCATTTTTTTTTTTTTGTATCATAACACTGATTTGAAAGATGGAGATGGAGAATATAGATGTGCGTTGGATACATCATGCCAATTAGTTTAACATGGTAAAGATTTGTCCGTGAATATATTAATTAATGCGGTGCATGCATAGATGATGTGCACCTACTGTAGAGTTGTTGTATTTTTCAACTTAGCAGGGGGTGATCAAAATAAAAGAAACACCTGATAATGCGATAGCCCTAAAGCTGATGCAAATTTTGTGATCCTCCTCATTAAGTTAACTTATTTAAACTCTTAGGAAGGTAGCCACTTGACAGTACAAACTATGTCTTAAATAAATGATCACCAAATTCAATCAACAACACAAACAGTCTCATTAAAACTTGTTTTTGTTATTTTGTCCTCCCAATGTATGGATGCAAACATACTTTATTGCTGTTTTATGTTCTCTATGTGCCATAGCATCTTTTTGCGTAATGTCTTGTAATTGCAAAGGGCTAATTAATGTTGCATATTGTTAATTCTGGCACAATGAAACACTGTTTTTAATTACACTGTCAAAGTTTGGAGACATTTGTTTGAGGCCATGCAATCTGCCTTTCTCTGCTGGTTTCTCCTTATTAAGGAAAAGCTCTTACTAACACCTTGTCTACACCTGCTGCACAGCAAAAGCAGCACAATAGCAGCAGGTGCAGTTCTATGTCGGTGTCTCTCTACTGAATCTGTTCAGCCACAGTGCTGCTGTGTTTTGACTGTGCTTACAGCCCTATGCACAATCGGTGTAGTTACATGTAGAACTTAGAAGAAAGTAGATTTGGAGCCTAAAAAGATGCTTTAGGTTGCTGTTACAAGCAAAAAGTTTCACAGAAGTACACACTGTTATGTAGACAGCTGGACTAAAACTGAAGAGTATTTGTTTCATCAGATGGATGTGAGATGGACAACTGAGAGTTATGGCTGAAACATGTAAGATGTCGGCTGCCATCGACAGCTAGGGGTTGTTCAATGGCAAACACAAAACAAATTCTGATTCTAAAACACATTATGGAGAAATTACACCACATGACACAGAATGATCGTCTTTATTTTATACTGAAATGTAAAAAAAACACATGAAGATATTTTGACTGTTAGGTCTTATTCAGTGCCATTACTCAATACTAATATTTTGTGAAAAGCCTTTCAAATATCCAAATTGCTCCTTTTCTTTTCTGAAAGTGCTTTAAATGTGTTGTTACTCTTCTGCATCAGGAGTTGGAGGCGGAGCTACACAATACCTGGCAAGAGTTGTGCCGCTTGCAGAGCCACAGTGTCAGTCTAGAGGCCCAGCTTTCTTCCAAAGAAGGGGAGGTGGCAGCGAAAGAGACGCAGCTCAGTCAACTTCGGTGAGCCCTACCAACTGAAGCATCGTCCAGTACACCTCTGTGTCTCTTTTCTCGTAACAGCCGCAACTTTATAAGTGTTATTTTTGGCCAATTTCATCAACTATAGGATGTATGCATCTGTCCTGTGCAGCCATATGTGCAGTATCCCCCCACATGGGTTAATGTGCGGAGCAGTTAGTATATTGCTCTCTACACCGTGAGGCTTGTGGGCGACACAGATTTCTTCCAGTCTGGCTCACCTAAAGCCACTTGATAAGCCCTGCATAGTGGATGTGCTTTAAAAGAGGGAGAAAGGGGAAACGGGGCAGGCTTTGACTAAGCTTTAGTCGATATGATAAAAACTGTGAGAACCGTAGGAGTCTTAGTGGTAATCTCAACCTTTTTTAACTACTTTTCTGTTTTAATGCCAGAGGCACTCTTGACGTGTCAGTCACACCAGGGCAGCCAGGTGATTAAAGATGTCCTCATAAGTTAGAAGATCACTTTCTGGTAATTGCATGGGACACAATACTAATTTCAAAAAAAAACTCTGATGCTTACATTACTATGTTAAGGGAAATGCAGACATTGTTGACCAAAGAAAGATCTAATGAACTTAACCTTGTCCTTGGTTTACCATAATTTAGCAATTTATTTGTAAGTTATTTAAGTGTGATTATTTGTATGTGAATTACATCTAATATATCAAATTTTACACTAATTTAAATACTAAATGTAAGAAAAACAACAATTTCTTATCTTGATTTCATTTAACTTCTCTGGCCTTCTCAGATCCTTTAAAATATGATTTGATTAATATGATTAAATCCAGAAGTGTAATTTCACTGTGTTAATGGAGAAAATAATTGCAGTACTACTCTATTGTTTGTTGAAATACAATATTTTTACTGTGTGTGTGTGTGTGTGTGTGTGTGTGTGTAGTCGTGACTGTGCAGAAGTGCAGACCCTGTACAGACAGAGTACAGAACATGCAGCAGAGCAGAGCCATCTGATCAAGCAACTGGAAGGACTCAACTTAGACACACAGAAAGTCCTGAGGAACCAAGAAGAGGCACATACTGCTGACACCACCTCCTATCAGAGGGTACACACACATGCCAAACCTCAAACTCATTATTATTATGACCACTGTGTTGCACTCCACTCAGGCCTCACCCGCTGTGGTGATTTATTTCCAAGCTTGCTATAACCTACAATTATTTGACTAGTGCCAAAAAAAGAAGGACTTTTCTCACCGTTTCCTGTTACTGTGAACGGGTTCTTAACCTACCATCCCTCTCTCTCCGTACCACTGTGCCATACACAGCAGTACACAGAAAAGGGGATAAAAGATCATAAAACATGAACTTTAAGGAACATGTTTGGTGTCACTTTTTTATCTTTAGTTGTCTTTTTATCCTTCCATTTGCTGTGAAAATGAGAAAACATGCCTATAAGGAAAACACGTCTGTCTTCATATTTGTTGACAGCTGTACAAGGAGTTGAGTCAGTGCTACCAGGCCCTCGTGTCTAGTGAGGCCAACCTCCGTCAGAGTCACCAGGAGCTCAGCAGCCAGCTGGCTCAGAAAGACCAAGATATCCTGCAACTCCAGGCCCAAATACAACAGCAGCAGCAGGAACAAATGCAGCAGGAACAGGCCCAACACACAGCCCTTCACTCCTCACCAAACAGACAAACCAACTTTAAGGTAAGCACCCATGTCATTCTTCACCATCTCCCCTACAGAGGCCCTCTTTCTCCAGGCTAAGAAGTGGTTTTCTAATATGCCTGCTCTGCATTTGTCTGGGTATGGACAACAAAATGTGTCCTGTGTCTATACTTTTTCTTACATAATAAACACATTATCTCAATCACCTGTTTGGAGCTAGTGTGTATTCGGCAACGTGTAGGTTGATTAGTAGGCACAGTAATAACCAAAAAATCCCCTGAGAATCACTCTCTTAATATCACTCTAGTTCACCCTTGATCTATCCATCGCGCAGTGTCTTTCATGTCAGCTGTCTGATCTTCTCCAGGTCTCTGTCCTCTGACTTACTTTATCTTTCTTCTTCCTCCTCCTCCCACCCAAGTACCTGGATTTCCTTTAAACACACTCCGGTCAGATTGCAAAGATGGATAAGAGGTGGAGCGAGGTGCCCAGTAAATGTTCTTGAAGATGATGTTGGAGTTACAGTTCTACATCTGTCTGTCAGCAAGGGTTTGGTTTTAGCTCACCACGTTTGAACTGTTACCCCAAGGCAATAGAGGCTCTAGTATAAAGTTAATACCTCTGCCACATTTTAAGTGGCCTTTAATAACTCCTAATGATATGGTGATAGGTGGTTTGTGGACCACACATTGTGAAAGACTTGGTTGAGAATAGTAACGGGTATATATATCTATCTTGTGCTCTACAGCCAGACAACCTCATTCCAGTTGTTGTAATGAGTCTCTCAATTTGTTCTGCAGTGTAACTTTTCCTTCAGCTTAAACTATGTCCTATTGCAGATAAAACAACTCCGTAACCTATCCTGTGGACAATAATATTTTTGCAGCCGTTGAGTAATTTCTGTGCCTCTGCTGACTATAATTGTTTAATTTGATTGGTTGATATTTTCTAACAGTGCTGCCCCCAGATTGCGGAAGTTAAAAGATATCAGCTCAAATGTTAAGTGAGTTACAATCGCCCTGTCTCACTTAACCCTGTTAATTTAACCAGCGGTGAAATATAAATGGATCATTTAGTCGGTAATTAAATACAGTACTGCAGTGTTCCCCCAGTAATTAATACTACATTTAGAGAAAATGCAGTTAGTGGGGTGGGTGTGTGTGTGTGTGGCGTGGGCGTGCATGTGTGCATACATGCATTTATGAACGGTATGTATGTGAGTGTGTAGATATACATATGCTTATTTTAACACGCTGAACATGCTCTCCACCCTGTGTCTCTTCCTCACCGAGGTCAGAATGGGGGGAAAAAAACGTTCACACACTTCCTGGGCTGATATTTAATTACAAAATATTTTGTATAACCTATGCTAAGAATTTATATTAACTTTTGTTTACTGAACACATGTAGCTTGCTGTCTGGCTGATTTGTTTCTTTAACTTTCTTACCTACTGACATCAAAGTGAACAGATCAGGTATCCCAAGGTATAGCACTCAGTCAGGAGGGCTTTCTGTTTCCCACTCTGTAATTTCACTGACAGGTTGTGTGTGTGTGTGTGTGTGTGTGTGTGTGTCTGCGTGTTTGACTAAAGGTGTGTGTAGCCGAGCGCATAATCGCAAATTCTGTAACAACTTCCTCCCGAACACCTGTTAAATTCTAATGCACAGGTTGTTAAGGCAGATTTGATTTTAATTTTAAATGTTTTGGTGGAAGTTACCATTGGAGGTGATCAAAGTGCTGATCGCAACGGGAGCATGGGTGTGGAGACGCAGCACTCATTTGAATATGGACCGGAGCGACGGCTTTGAACACCCCTCCCGCAGTGGTTTTGGGGGTTGGGGGGGGGGGGGGGGGGGGGGGGGGGGGGATAAAGGAGGAGGGTGGGTGAGAGGAATAACACCCATTGTGTGTTATACTTCCATGCTGTGCACCAAGATTGACTGTCTGTTCTCTCCTGGCTTATGTCAAGTTAACTCTTTACAGGAAGCTTAAAAAGGAACAATGTCCAGAGTAACCAAACATTTCTGCCCTGCTCTCAGTTAATGAGTCATGCTATGTTTTTTGGATATTGTTACCTCATATATCAATTAAACTGCAGGGTCAGCACTAGGTTAAAAAAAAATCATATTTTTCTTTTTTTAAAATGTATTGTTTCAGCTCCACATAAAACACACACACACATTTGAATCTGGACCTTTTAACGATTAATTATATCATCAAATTTGTTGTTGGTCAGTCAAGAAATCGACTAATTGTTTCACAACTATTTGCACTGTATTTTCAGGAGTGTTATTTAGTGTGTGTGCGTGGGGGTGTGTGTGCTGAAAGCAGTGAGATATCTCAATAATGTCAGACTGGAAATGGCCTCATGCCCTGATCTTCCTGCTGTAGGGCCTGGCCGATCGTCAGGCACCTGGGTGACCCCCACGCACAATGAGAAGCACAAATTTGCCAGGTTGGGGAGGTTTGGGTTGCCAGGTTGGGTGGTCACCATCACAATCTAGAGGCAGAAAAGAGCCCTCATTAGTGGACAAAAAACTAACTAGAGTGAATATTCAATCATTTACAACTATCTCTCTAACAGCATCATTGTATTTATAGTAGGCTAGTTTGGCTACTGTTGTGCTTTGCGGTGATTAAATACCAACATTAGAATCCATAGCAGACCTCAGGCTTTCTGGAACCTTCACCACAGTAAATGAGTGGTAAGTTGCTAATTGTGTGGGCAGTCATTCAAAGCACGGGTTATTCTCTCATCAGCACGTTCATTCGCTCCAGAAAAGTTTCATGTAAATAAAAGAGTAAGAAACCCCTGTGTCTTTTAGATCTGAAAACTTTTTTTGAAATGTACAATAGACCTTTTTCACTGAGCACAGGTGTAAATAATAACCTGAATGATGGCTGAATTCCATTTAGCTGCTACTCTAGTTTCAGGGTCCTGGTATTATACGTGCTAGCTCACTGTCACAGTGGGACCCTTGAATAGAACAGAGCCGTCATATTGTTAGTAACACCTGTGCTTTTCCTACTATTACAAGTCAAAATATCTTCTGTGAAAAAGGCCTGTTTTTACATTCACACTATTAATTACACCAATTCTCGTAGATATGATGGATGATTATTGTCACACCACCCCATTTACTACAGCTTTCCTTAAAAAAAGGAGGAATAATGCACCTGCATCATCATCATCTCTCTTTCAAAATAATGTTACACTCACATTTTTACTCAGTTTTAGCATATGACACACAAAATGTTGTTAATGCAAGTCTCTCATATGGATTTTATAGACTGTACCTTAAGCACGAAAGCAACATTTCCCAATGTGACCAGGCTTTTTTTT
Source organism: Micropterus dolomieu (assembly GCF_021292245.1). NCBI lineage: Eukaryota > Metazoa > Chordata > Actinopteri > Centrarchiformes > Centrarchidae > Micropterus > Micropterus dolomieu. Next base: position 8,634,765 of record NC_060153.1, on the reverse strand, counting down.
TTTCCCCCTCCTTTTTTTTATAAATTGAAAGAAGCCCACATGGTGCGTCTCCCTTAGCTTGTTGAGATGGTTTTTAACATCTGCTTCTGGCTTGTTATTTATGTTAGCCAATCTAAACGCTTTTAGATGTATAATTAAAGTGCTAGTTACAAACACATATGCGCAAAAATACACCCACTGCTTTGCCGGGTCACGTTTTGCTTAGGTGAGGCGTTTCTTTTGATCATCATCTTCATTAATCGCCGCCATCAAGTGAAAACGATGAAACCATAATGCTACACAGAAACACTGAAATTAATTTTCCGACCAAGAGCTAACAAAAAGAATGGAGTCAGCCAGAGGGTTTTTGTGTGTTTTATTGTACTGTATTTAACTCATCTTTTTACCATCTACGACCTTTCAGTGCAACTTTTGAACAGTATAAGGATAGAGGGTACTTTTAATCTTCTCTGCTGATGTTCAGGAGAATGTGATAATAATAATTGAATTGTCTTTCACATGGGTCTTGTTTTGCTCTTCAGTTTTTTTTCCCATCTGGACCACCACTCCTTTAGCTGTCAGGACCTCCCTAAGACTATGTTAAAAATTTAGTGCAACCTGCTGCTTGTATTTACATATGCTTCTTCTCTTCAGATGTGTCATCCTTTCCACATGAAAACACTACGTAAAGGTTATGCATTCAAATAATACTACGTGACTTATAATGCTATTTTTGTCAACTACTAAACTTGTGAATGCTGAGTGGTGTTATCAGTAAATAGTATTGTCTACAGGAGTTTGTGTATGAGCGTGTGTTTGGAGCTGGGCCATGTCCAGGGCCGGAGACATACTAATGACATGGATTCCAGTGGTGTGTTTTACCAGCTCAACTACTCTCATTAGATGAGAACCTCTGTGTAGCGCAGCTCGCCTCATTAATGAAGCACAGCCATGTGCCTCTGCAGATATATGCACTCGCTCGTTCAAGCACATACACTCGGGTCAAACAGACTGTGTGGGAGGACTCAGGGCTGTGTACACACACAAACACATACACTCACCTTACATCCCACTCACTGTGTGCTGTCCCTCTTCCCTGCACCACCAGTTAACGCACACGCTCATACATATATGCACACACACATTCTTTGAAGAATCACCATCTTGAATCCAAAGTGCACCTGGCCTGGTGGGGGGGCATGCACCTTCTAGCCTATACAATCACTTTCACAAATGCTGTCGCTCCACAGATGTGTGTGTGAATGCGATTGTGTGAGTATGAATTTGTGTATTCATGTAGTTGTGTGTGTGTGTGTGTGTGTGTCTGTCTGCACGTGTGTGGCGGGGGCCCCTCCTGATTATAGCTGCTCCATAATTAACAGTGATCAGATTTGTTTTGTGGCATAAATGGTGCATGTGTAGAACATTAGGCCTGGCAAGTCTCATTTCACATTCAGCTCAAGGGCTCGGCAGCAGACGGGTCACGAGCTTCAGGGAGCACAATCACAAGCCTCCCTCCATATGGTCCTGCCTGCCGCATCCTCACCAGCAAGGGCCATGAGTGCCAGACAAGTTCCCCCAAGAACCTAATCGTGTTCAGTAATTACCAAGACCGGCTTTCTCTTTTTTCCCTCCCTCCCTTAGCCCTCCCCCTCAGCCTCCCCCCAATCTCTTGCTCTTTTTTCACTACACCTGCATACTCTCTTCTTCTCTTTCAATCTCATGCTCTCTCCCTGTCCATTGCTTTCAGTAAGCTGCATGTAATATCTTTATTTTTTCTCTTTGCTCCTTTACTGTCTCACAGTTTCCCTGGGTTCTTTTTGGGTTTTTTCAGAGCTTTTTTTTTGCTGGATGAAAATCAGGATAGGGATGAGAGAGATTGTGAGCGGAAAAAACTAAGACACTCCCACATCAGTTAATTTCTAAATTGCTTTATGTGGCTGATGCTGAAAAACCCAGTCCGTCCTCCTGACTGCCTAGAAATTATAAATAATTGTAACAGATGCGCCAATATGGCCGGCCTCCAATAAACGAGGCCCCAGATAATTTGACCAACCCCCTTTGACAGGCCAATTTAATAAAACATGAACAAAATCTTCCTCACTAATAATTTATCATCCCCTCTCCTCCCCTTTGGTTAAAGTTGATTACCCTGGCAGTTAACAAGGTCACGCCCAGATGCCAGGTTTCTGATAATGCAATCACGACTCCCAAAAAAAGGTGATGACATCCTGTGTGGTTTTCTTCGCTACCTGGCTCCCTAATAATACGCGGTTGAGAAAGGCCTCTGTTTGTCAGAAGGCTTTGATTTGATGTGTTGAGTAGAAGTGTTGTTGATTGCAGCAAGCAATGCGGGGTTATATTTGTTTTTTTATTTTTTTTTGTGCTTCACACCTTTCTACAAAGGATTTAAGAAAATAAAGGTGAGAATATATGCAGTAAGATGAGGAGTCAAGAGGTACACTATGTGGTTCAGTGTTAACTTAGTTAACAAGATAAAGGACTCAAAAAACAAAGTGTATACATACCCTTGGACTATAGGGTGTATATGCCTCTAAAACAGAATGTATCCTGTCCCTTTAAAGCCATCTTTTCTGTGAACCCATCTCACCATATAGGGCTATACGAATTGTTCATAACAGCAGCAGCAAAAGTATGAAGATAGAATGTCACATGTAAGTGACATGGACATTATGTACATGTGTGAGTGTATGCCTTTGTGGGTGGGTGTGCATCGCAACCTACTCCTCGCTGGTTGGGCCCTTTACTTTATCTTTGTCCCCTACAGTTTGTTTTGGTAGTCCCTGCTGTGCGCTGAAGTGTGCAGATACTTCTAGACACTGATTAACAGACACTGATAAATAGATGATGACCATGATAGCACACACACTACTACACTACTTGAGGTGGTCCCACTGCCATGTGACTCTTCTAGTTATTAACATCGGCATATGAAAATGTCATGAGGACATCCAGTATACAAGCTTGTGATTTATTTATTTTTTTAAACATTTCTTTGAATACCTTTTCACAACTGCCGTTGACTCAATCAAAGGTGGAAATATGGGCTACTAGGTCGCCCACTGGTTTGTGTAGACATGAGTATGTCTCTTCGTCTGATTGAGTGAACATCTCTTACTCGAAACACTTGCTTATGACAACATTGCATTAAGGGCTATTGAGATGATTGTCACTGCGCAAACTGGGATCTCTGGATTGTGTGGATTGTCATGTGTGGATTGTAACAACTATTTTCCACCTGCTGATTTTAACACAGAAAGTGACTGAATGGCTGTTTGGTGTAATTACTAATAAATGCTTTGTTTCCCTTTTTGCTTTTAAGTTTTTGGTTTTTCAATAATGTTTAACAGCCAATTGGCTAGGAACCTGACAGAGCAATATTTTTTCATTTTGTTTCTAAAATGGTTTTGGTTAAGCTGAGGTTGGAATGCGGTTTTAAAATTAATTGGGGAAAAAACAGAAAATGGATCATTACTTTTCCTTATCTACATGAGAACGTTGTCACGTTGAAGATGACACATGTTGAATATATTTACACTTATCCAAGTGTCAACTTACTGTGAAGTCAGTTTGGAGCATATTGTAGACAATGATACTATTTTTTTTTTTTTTCATCACTTGGCTTACTGCCCAGCAAGCCAAGTCTACCTTAACTTTGGATTCACTATTTGTTTTGCACAATTTTTTTGTGCACCTGTAAGCCTGTCTTGTTCTCTCCTTTTCGTTCCTCACTCACAAACACACATGGACTGTCTCTCTTTTCTTACAGGCAGTGGTGTCCGAGCAGGTTGATGCTGCAGTTCAGAGGTTTAGCCCTGATTCTGACCGAGCCTCCACCCGAGGCTCAGATCCCAGGCCAGAGAATAAGACCCTTCAACGCAGATCCACCAGTTCCGTCAGGAGGCAGCAGGTAGGTTAGCACACACTACTGCCAATTATGTCAAAGACAGCACGTGGATGAGCAGCACACTTATCCATTACCATTCGCTCAGATTAGATCAAAGCCATAGAAAAGGGATATGAAGGAAATGGTCTGTTGAGAATCATGTGATTTATCAGACCCTGCCTCTGCCAACCTTTGTCCTGAAATCCCCAACACACACACACACACACACACACACACACACACACACACACACACACAAATGACCCTCCTACTGTGACCAAGCCGACGTGTGCTGCTGGTTTCACGCATGCCTTGGGCTCAGGCACTGGCTAATTTACCGCTTCAGCAGTACATTATGAACAAGAAAGAAGCTTTTGATCTTCTCAGTATTCCACTCATAAGTTTGGCAGGACATGTTTCTAAATGACCTCACTCCTCTAAAGCTGGCCTGAAGACACATTGTTTGATTTATACAGCTGTCCTCATTATGGCTTCAGTAGAAGTGCTACTGTTCTGGTAGTTTATACATGTAATGTCATTATTTTGTACAAAATAAGTAAACAGTATTGACATCATTTGATGTGCTTCCTTTTTCTGGAGGCTCTACTATTTTTGCCCTAGGACGCACACACACACACACACACGCACACACACACACACACACACACACACACACACCGTTGTTACGCACCCACTATTAATTATTAAGAAATGTGCAAAATTTTGATCCTGTTGCCAATACTTTAAATTAGAGTGGGGCCATAATGTGTTTTTCAGCCAATGCATTTTTGATACTTTACTACGCTGAATAAGAACATTATCTGACTCATAAGAGTTTAAATCAGTGAGTTTAACAGAGTGCACATGCTGTCCTTTTCAATAGGAACCAAACTTCAAAATCAAGTGAACTAGTTTTCACTCAACCAGCCATGTTGCACTGTGGCATGTTCATCTCTTTAGCCAATATTTGATTCTTCTTCTTTCCGCTAAGTCAAAAGAGTTGTAAAACCTAAGATGGCTTTAGGTAAATAAACATCATATCACCTTCATCAATCATGATAAACCTTAGTGTTGTTAAAAACACGAATATTTTGAGTAGTTGTGATGCTTGAAATACACCATAAACTTGTTATGCTTCATTACACAAATCTGCAAGGTCAAAAGCTGATGAAATGAGCCTTCTGTGCAGCCCACTGCTACCACCTAGGACACAATTTGCAGCTCTTTCAGTAAGTGCCTAAAGTGAAATGCGATTATTATCTGAGGCAATGAGCAGTTCACAGTGGTACATGGCATGCAATTTGCCACATACAGTAAGTGTTAAACTGATATTTTCAGGATTTGAATAAAGAAAAATTTACTTTGAATTACAAAAACCTGATTTGAAAAAAGTTAGTCAGCTTATTTGTAATTAATAAAAGTTACATTTATTCATATTTATATATTGATAAATGTTTTATATATTTTATTTATATAGATATGCCATAGAAATTAAATTAGTTATTTATTTAACAAATCATTTTAGTTTATTTCAGTGGTCCACTATGAGCATGTTGTAGTTAATGTTTTAATCATCCCTGTGCAGTTTCTCTTTCGAGCCACTCTAAGTATCTCACTACGTGAAGCACCTTCTGCCCTGACCAATCACTGAAACTCCACTGCCACCACGTCTGTCAGGGGACATACCAATCATTTGCACGGGCAGGCCTATCGCTTTTTATTCTAGTATTCTTGCTTTCTTCCCTGTGAAGATCACTCTGCTGCTGTGATAGTATTCCCTTCAGACCGTCTGACAGACACAGAATCCTTTAGGACTGTATGGTAGGATGAGACATGGATGTGGAAACCAAAATCAACTGAAATCACTTCTAAATCTCACCACAAATCCACTTCAGCATCTCCGATAAAGTGCAGCTCACAGTCCCACACAGAGCAAGGTTACGCCTCAGTGTTTAGATGTTTATATTGCAAAACTCTACCAGCTAGGTTACCCCTCAGTCACAAACCATCTGTGACTCACAGCGCGAGAATGGGTCCATTTGATTGCTATGTATGCTGGTGTCACATCAGCTGGGTGGAGATGATTCGCGCCACCAGTTGGCATTATCAGTAATACATTTGTTTTTCACTGCGTGACAAAAGGGATGTGTGTCGTGAAAGCGTGTGAAAAAGACGACTCATGCAATTGACAGTTGTCTGGCACTTGAGATACCTCTCAGAGGACTGGGGTTACCCTGGTAACCAAACATTTTCAAGAAGTTTGCACAGCGTCACTTTCGTTGCATCTCGCCATGTTGTTTACCTGAAACTTTCAGTTCTCAGGTTACCTGCTCTTACATTAGTCAGTTGTTTGGCAGTGTATCTTGGTCTTTAGAATTGTTATGCTCCTTTTCAATAGATTTTTCTTTGAGCAATGGTGTACTTTTGGTGTGTGTGTGCGCGTGCTCGCGTGCGTGCGTGCACGCGCACAACATTCCTATTTGCCCGAGAACCTGAACAAGTTCAGCTTTGAAAGCTCCAGGCGCACACATGACACGCTGCTGCAATCATAAAGAAGCCCATTGATGACAGTGACCTCTCTTTCTGGGAGATGTCGAGAGAGCGGGTGGAAGAGAGGTGAAGAGAGGAGGGAGGCAGTCTATGAAATGTTTCTTCTTTGCTCCACAGCCACTGACATTGACCCCTCAGTAAATAGAAGTTTTACTCTTGCTTGCATACAGACTCTGTTTATATACAGGCCTCTCTCCTCATTTCCCTCGTACAGTATGCCCTCCTCCTCTCCATCTGCATTGCACTCTCATGTTTACAGAGCTATTAGAGGGTGCGATGCACAGGTCAGGTCATGGCCGCCAACCAGCTGCCGAGCTGAGGTAGACAGCGGGCACATCTTTCTTTGCCTCATGTTCTCTGCTTTTTATCTTTAGGCCTGTCTTGTGGAACATAAACAACAATGTCACAACGTAGAGCTTCCCACACAAACAGAAGGCATTCATGTGTCTTCTGAACCTGCGGCAGACAGGCGTCCAACTTGACCATAGAGAACATCTGCAGCAAATTTGAACTTAACTCTGTCATTTGTCAGTGTCACAATGCCATCTTTTTATATGCTCCTTCAGACAAAGTACACTGTATGCTGTATGTATCTTGATCTCACACAGAGAAATCATTATTAAATAAATCCTACCCAAAAAACCTATTTAGAATACATCATCAGCAGTCATGCTTTATGGTTGATTATCTTTACTTTTAAGTTTAGGGCTTTTAGTTGATTTGGATTCCCCTTTTGGCCTCTCTGTTTCCCCTGTACACATACAGGCAAAGCCAGTTGGCCTGCCACTCATCAGGAATATGCAGATAAATCTGCTAATTAGTTGCATAGAGTCATTAAGGCTGAGTTAGAACACATGGTTGGCACGCGTGTAGGCATGATAGCACAACCGGGCACAGCAGGTCGCTGGAGTCAACTGTAGCCCTAGGGCACATTCCCAAACACACTAGCATACTTAGAAATTTGTGTCACAGACAAATGATTTTCACAAACATGCATTCTGTAGTGACAAAATGAGAATAAACATTTACATCACATTTTCATAATATCAAACCACTTTTTCGGCTGGCATTTTTCATTGCCGATAAATGTACAGTATTTGCATCTCTAATTGCCTTTGCAGTTTCCATTGTGCCTAGCAGTTTTTGCCTCTCCCATGCAGGATTCACATTGCGTACCCACGCACAAGGTATTCATAGAAAATGATACATAGTAGATGTGGAGTAACAGACTGAAGTGGTTGCATGCGTGCATTTTACATAATGTGTTGTTGTGTAGGACAACATTGTTGTCTGTCCTCTTAGTGTTGAAAAACTTTATGCAGAGAATCCTCACAGCCCACAGTTTGTTTGCTTGCATCGAAAACAAATTTATGAGTTGCTGAGTAAGCCCTCAAGACGTGTTTGGTGTCGCCTGTGGTTGAATCATGTATCATTTTGAATGGAACACTGGGACCTGTATTATTATAATCCACTTGCCGTTTCTACCAGTAACCACAGGTGTCGCCAAATCAACCAGGGCTGAAGTCTTTAGTTTCATAAGTTTGATAGACAACAAAGCTTTTAACAGCCATCAGAACACATTTTGCAAGGGAGGGGGCGTATTGATCCACCATCTTATTATAATCCTGCTCACTCCACCACCACCTTCTCCTGTACTCTTCATCCACTCCAGCCCAAGGACTGTTGTACGTTTAGTCGCATTGCATATTTTAGCCTGCCATCTGGTCAGCCCTGCCTTGCATCGCAGGGGGCCTCATATCCTCCCATATTCATATTCCACTACCATATTGTTCCCACTGCTTTCTTACCGTGCGGCCCCAGTACTTATCCATTTCTTTATTTATTTCTAGAGAAGAGGCTGGCTAGCAACTTGCACCCCCCTCCTAATCGGCGGTTCTTCCAGTTGTCCTATCAAGTGTAACCTGGAGGCCCCTAGTAGAGCAATTAGAGCGGCCTCCCTGCCCACCTCTTGTAATGAAGCCCAGCACATTCTGGAATCTATAGCCCCTTTAGACTCCCCTAATGGGACATCATTATTGTCAAAGAAACAATGTAAATGGAAATGAACATACTCATTAGCCAGTCGCAGGGAGAAACCTTTGCCGCTCTCAGCTTGCAACTCTCGCTTCCAAACACGCACACATACACAGACGCACACACACACACACACAACTGAACCTCCTCCCTTCAGCGTATGCGGACTGCTGCTCCAGCTCGCTTTATCCCTCTGGTAGCATGTTTGTTTGTGTGTGCATATGTGTGCACCGAAGAAGACAATGTGCATGTTTTACCCAAGGTGAGAGGGGAAGGGAGTGAACACGGATAATTCCGTTATTTGCATTCACTCAGTGTTTTCTACAGATGTTAATTGTTGCATGGGTTTGTGCCTGTGTGTTTAAGTGAAGTGTACTCAAGTTCTCACCCCCTTGCTTCTTTGCTTACCTGTCCCAGGGTGCACCTTTGTTGCGGTCTAGGTCTCTGTCCCCAGCCGGCAGTGTGGAGTTGGGTAGTGGAGGGAGAAAAGGAGCAGAACAGAGGATTGAAGACCTTGAGGAGCTGCTGCAATTGAAGGTAACTAGCTATCATAAATGAATACACAGAATATCCTCTCTTTTTCTCTTGTCTACATTAATCTATGTATCCCCAACTATTCTTTGTGGTTTATTCAAACTGTATGTCCATGTTCTTACGTCCTCTTTTCTTTTTCCACACATGGCAGTGGCCATTGACTGTCAGTGACTTTGAACAACTTAAAGCTATTGTTTGCTGAATAGGTCACATTCAGTGGCATAGCGGTGTCCAGCTGAGTGCCTCCAGTGTGAGGCACTAGAGAGACCTAATGGAGCTTCTTGTTGCTCCGGCCACTATCTTACATATGATTGCTGCTATCAGCTGCTGGGTTATAGGAAGGTCTGCAGCACTGTAACAGTCACGGTCTCCAAAAGGTTCAATTGCACTAGTGCTGCCACTGCCTCCTCAATGACCTTCTCTTACAGTGTCTTTCTCTCACAAACACACACACAGAGCATGCGTAGGCAGCGAAGCAGCAGGAGAGGAGCTGCTCTGGTGAAAGTGGATGCAGCAGGCTTTTTTCTCCTTAAACGAATCAGCTTTATTGGTCTTTTAACCTTCACATGCTCTGACATCTTTCTTCTTCTATTTTTCATTCCCATGTCTTTAATTTTCTCTCTCTGAAATTAAAATACACTTAATTCTCACCTCTCCCATAGGTTAAAGGTCTCAAAATTGGACTTAATTTCTTGTATGTCAGCAGTATATTATGTTATTATATATTTTCCACTGCCATCTTCTTCTGTTTTTTATTTGCACTTTCCCCTAAAGCTGTCCTCCTCCTTGCCTTGTTTTTTTTATCCTTTCCATCTTTCAGGCTGACCAGTGAGTGAGTGATTATGCAGAGGTCATCTCCCTTTGAACACATTCCCAGGAACACATTAGACACCATTTTCTTGTCAGATCTGAAGTGTCTGAGTTACATCACCGGCAGACACCCAGTCAGACGGTAATGCTTAATGTAGGTTCAGACGACACGCATGACTGTCTTAGTTAATGGTGCCATTTACGTGTCTGCCAAGGGGCGTTTAGCATAGGTATGCACAGAAAAATCGTTATTCGCAATGCAAATATGCGACCACATTAATGAGGGTGTTAGTTCACAGCATGATTTAGTGGTTATGTCCTTTGCTTGGATCTGGCATTGAGCAACATGCCCTCGCTCAGCTACAGTTGAGACCTCACCTCAGTACAGTACTTCACTCTGTCCTGTCCATTGTTCTCCAGTTGATCCTATCCAATTCTTTCAAAATAGACTGCCTTTCAAATTGGGTACGCCCAGCCTGTACCATTGACATGTTGACCTTACCAGCTAACAGCAGCAGACAAACAAACAATTCTCATAATAATGGCCTCTTTTTTTTTTCTTCCACACACTTTCAAGTAAACAGTAGCTGTTGCTGTGTAATTATTTTTCAGCTTGAGAACGTCCACAGATGTGTATGCTGGCTGAGTAAGGGCGTGTATTGATCGGTGGGCAAGGGTCTGTGGCCTGATGACCAGAGCTGGGCTGCACAGAGGAAGCTCTATAAGCAGCCTGGGAAGCCATGATGTGGCTAATGCCCTGCCACTTGCTCCATCCTCCCACCCCATTCAGTCTGCCTCAACTCTACTGTGTCCTCCCCCAGCTCCTAGTTCCACCAGTTAACACTGCCCTGGTCTGGCCCCTTTCATTAGAGTCCTGTTTTTGAGAGGTTGGGGGCAGCTTGAAGGGGCTGAGGATGTCTTGCAGATGTCCTCTGTGAATAATCCGTGGTAGGGAAAATCCATACTTGTCACATTGGCAGTGTGAATGCGTATCGTGTGTGTATGTGTATGTGAGCACACCCGTTGTGTGTCCGCTGCATGTTTGTGTGCTCCCTCTGTTCTCTTTGTCCTTGTTAATAATAACAGGGCTGAGGGCTCGCATTTCCCTCTCTGCAGGGCAGCCGTGTCATATCAGCAGTAAACAAGCTCCTTCCCTTCAGAAAGCACTCGACAACTCTCCCTAGCCCTGGCCACTCAAGCAGAAACCTGTCCTGCACTCACATTCCTTTCACTTTCTCTTTTGCTTTGCTCTCTCTTTCCTCTCTTTCTAATTTCTCTGTTCTCTCTTTCTCTTTCCTCTATTTTCACCAGCTGCTTTTCTCTCTTCCTTTGCTCTCTTTCCACCTCTGTTTGTCCTGCCTGTTGAAAGTGTTTTCTCCATCGCCCTCGCTGTTAAGGTCAGTGTGATGGGGAGGAGGGGTGCCCCTGACAAGAAAAATCTATATGTTGTCTTCTCTTACTCCTTCTTTAAAGCTGGAGCCCAATCTCGCTGTGTTTTAATAGCTGTCAACAACAGTGTCAGCAACAAACCCAAACCCTACAACCCCCTCCAACACAACACGTGCTGCTCATCAGTTGGAAACTCCAGAGAGTGAGTTTCTTTACTGGTTAAAGAGTGTGTGTGTGTGTGTGTGTGTGTGTGTGTGTGTGTTGTGCAGTGTGTGTCGTGTGTGTGTGTTCAGCTTGGTGTTCTGTGGCCCCATTGACTCGTCGTGTAAATTTCGTTCTTTAATGATGTCTCAGTTTCCCACTGAGAGTGGAAGTACTTGTCAATGAGGAAGGCGAAGAGAGAAAAGAATCTGGACCTGCTGGTTTCTGCAAGGCAAAGGTGTTTCCGTTGTACACCTGTTTAAATATTTAGACATTGAGGGGCTTTTTTCAGCTTCCCTGCCACACTGCTGTGCCAGTGTACATGAAGCTGACTTTTTTCAATGAAGTTATGTTTCATTTGACATGTACAACTTTTTTTGGGGGGGGGGCCTTGTCTGTGCCTTACAGATGAAGGAGAATGATGAGCTGAGGAGAGCTCATGATAAACGCCGTGAACGCCTGTGTCTGATTCAGACCAACTACAGGACAGTCAGAGAACAGCTGAAAGAGATGGAGAAATCAAATGGCTTGTGAGTACACACTTTAATGTTAATGTAAAAAAAAAAATGATTGTCACACAACACTGGGGAAAATGTGACAAAATTAATATTGCACACTCATAAAAAGATTCATAAAACACAGTAGCAGCAGCAGTCAGTAAAAGATGTTTCAAAGCACGACTCACCTTGCCTTATGTTAAAAGCCCTTGTGAAATGCTACAACCGTCTGAAACCACTCACAAATAGTCTTAGGGCCTCATTGCTCTCCACATGTTGTCTGACAAGACCTGAGTGCTGGATTTTGGAAAGTGGGAGAAATTCCTTCCTTTGCCTTTTGAAAAGCTCAGAGGTTTTAAGCCCTGTCAATTTGGGCCATGCGTGTGTGCGCGCGCATCTCTTCTCCCTCAGCAATCATTAGGATGTGAGAGCCAGAGGCTGGAGGTGTCTGGTCCTGGGGGGTGCAAGGTGTTTGAGAAGGCCTGTGGAGGAAAGAGGGCCATTTCCTGCTTCAACCTGTTATCTTTACCAGAAACCACGGGATTTTTTTTTACACAAAGTGGAAAATGTGCTGGAAAATGTCATTAATATAAGGGTCTTGTTCTCTCCATTGTCTCCACAAGTCTTTTCCCACTTTTTCTGTCTCTGTTTCTTCTCTCCAACAGTGTCGTTGAATCCATTTTAAAATGTAACTAAAGGTGCATATGTTTGGTGGCCACGCGGGAGCAAAGTGTTGACCCTGTCAGCTGTTTTCTCTCTGGGTTAATTAAAGAAAACAGCAGTGCAATGTGAGCCCGTGTGAAAGTGGAGTGAGGGAGAGAGCGTGTTCAGCGCTAGGCTCGACTCGGCTCATGTCAGCTCAGCGCGGCTCAACAGCATGTGTCTGAGACAGTGGGAACAAAGACAGAGAGATGTAGAGAGAGAGAAAACTCTCAGAGTCAACACCAGTTGTGCCACTGTTATACATTTTAGCAGGTTATCAAAGAAATTCTCTGCTTAGTGAAATAAATAAAGGTCTTGATTTTATGATAAAAAACATTTATCTTTATATAATAAGGCTGTGGTTAAGAATAAAAAGATAAGAAGACCTACAAATCCATAATAAGTTTGTAGTATCATTGTCAGTGTATCTGTGTTTCATGACTGATTTGACATAAAATTGATGCAATAGGCAGCTTTGCCCTTTTCAGTCAGAGCCCACCATGGCACCAGCCAGTCACTCAATATTATGATCCTGGCATTCATTTGGCATTAAGCCCCATCCTTAAATAGCTGTTAAACCCATTGGGGTAATGCCAGCCTGAATGAGAGACAATAGAAAATGACTTAAATACTCCCATTAGTGCTGGGAAATCAAGGCCCTAACAAGTCAGTGGGGATAGGCGTTGAGTCTCATTGCATTTCCAGCTTGTTAGGGATTTCCCTGTAGCTTCCATGCTGTGTTGTTGCCTTTTTGGAAAGATGCGGGAGGGGGCGTTTTTGTTCCCTTTTGTGTGTAGGACCAAAAGATGAGACTGTGACTCCCTCCTTACCTGCCACAAACATATTCCTGTACTTCAGTTATTGTATAAGCCAAATTAAATATATTAGTGTTAGACACCAACATAATTTTTCTATACCTTCCAGATTTTAGTTTCCCTCATATCAATCTTCACCCCTCATCTGCAGAATAAGGTATTGAGTTAGACAATTGCTTGCTGTACGGCAAGCTGCTGAGTGACTTCACCAATGTGTGTGATAACCAGTCCCGCCCTAGATAGAACTACCAGCCAATCATAAAGCAGACGAAAGATCCATTGGCTCATTAGCATGCAGGTGGTGCGCAGTTGACCAGTCCCAGTGAAACCACCCTGCCATTCACCATTACTACCATATTTTCCAAAAATGGCATGGAGAGGGGAAAAAAGCCAACTTCATATTTATATTAGAGAAGGGAAAAAGTTTTTTAATCAGACTGGGGATGATGGGGGTGAGCAAATAAAATTAAAGGTTATTAAAGCATCCGTACTCTGATCAAAGTTGCGCCCATAAACAGATTCCCCCTGAATCAGAGCAATTAGCCGCAGCGGCGTGGAAAAGTTCTCTCTATTTCCTCCTGCTTAATAATGGAAACTAGGATACCATAGGGGAGAAAGCACTGAGGCCTGGAGAAGATAGCTCTCTCATGGCTCCATGTTCAACAGCTTTCAGACCCACTGTAAACAAATTAAAATGTATAAAGCTTTACCGTGACTTAATAAAGCTTCATACACCTTTCATAAGGAATGCAGTTGATACACTACATACCTAAAAATCACAGAGAGAATTAAAACAGAGCTGTGGGTAAAATATCATGAACTTTTACAGCTCCAGGCAGTGTTAAGATAGTTTTGGCTGAATTCACTGCGTGCTTGCAGTAGAATGAGTAAAAGTGTATCAATCTCTGTGACTATACAGTGAGATTATCCCTTAAGTAGCTTTGCATTCTGGGAAACTAACTCATCACACACATACACTCAAACACTACGAAGGGCTCCAAATTGCTCACAGGGGCATTAGCAGTATTAAATGAAAACATTTGCCGTTCCTCAGTAGCCTCAAACTCCCTGACACCAGGGTTTAACTAGTATTAGTGTAGCGTAGCTGTGTCTACATAGCCAATAATGACCATGGCAAAAAGAGCCCTCTGCAATAGCACTGACCCTCACAAACCATTTCCACACACCTACCTTATTGATTGAGTAAAAATGAGAAACTGTAGTGTGTGTCTGCATAATGTGTGTGACAAAAATGGTATTCTCCCCTCGCCTGCTACTTTTGCAGTCTGTGGATTTCTCACTAAAAGCAGTTTTAGTTTGCAAATGAAAGGCTAATTGGAATTGAATGTGTTGGACTAAGACTGATTGATGAGTTCTCTGTGTGCAGGGATGCAGTTGGGGGCAGTAGGGACTGTGTGTGTGTGAGAGAGAGAGAGAGTTGAATGGGATGTTCAATGGAGGGGGTAGCTACTGAGCACAAAGTGTCATTAAGTATTCATAAGTGAGGTGTGGACATTTGAATGACCTCGTTTGCGAGTATGTTTTTGCCATTATTTACATTTGCATGGCACACAGGGAATGGTCCACCGCCCTGCCACACGGGCAGTGCCCTGGGCTTTAAAAAACATGCATACGTGTGTGTGCATGATCTGCCACGGAAATGTCAAAGTCAAGGCTGCTCATTTGAATACTGCTAAAGATGGCTGAATAACAAAAACAGAGGGAGACTAAGGGGCCTTGTTACCCCATGTGAATTGGCCAGAGGCAGCAAGGTAATGTTGTACAGTAGCAATCATTTTCCCTTGTTAGTATGTTTGCTTTCCATGTGTGTGAAGCTATCTCTTCAATTTAAATGTATTCCTTTGCTTGCTTCTACATTTGTTCCTTTGGCTTATATATTGCGTATGTGTCCAGGCCAGGTGGAAGGATGCAGCGTGCAGAACCATGGCAGCTGAGACAAGAGGACAGTGATGCAGTGTGGAACGAGCTGGCCTACTTGAAAAACCTCACTAGGAAACTCTCCCTTGAAAAGTAAGTCACTTGCTGTCAAAGTCGCCTGATAGATAATACCAGTGTTGAGTATGAGTATGTTTGAGTGCGCGCACACACATTTGTTTAAAACTGTCTCTTTCTCTCTCACACGTGTACACGCATACTGACGCTCACTCCCACTGTCCCTTCTTGTTTGTGGGTGTTAAAATTTGAGGGTGCCCTTCCCATCTTCACAGCATCCACCTAGCCTTCCACATCATTACCAGCCAGCAGGGGCCAAAGCAAGATCATTAGACTCTGTGCTCATTTGTAAAATTGGCTGGACGAAAATTCACACATAAAAGTGCAGGAAGTAAAATCACATTATCAGAATCCCTGGCTGTGTCTTTGTGAAATAACTGCATTTTTAATTGAACATTTATGCCAACCTGTTGTCCTGTTGCTAGTGTTGTTAAGTGAGTGCTATAAGTCAATTTACATACCTATAGTCTGTAAACTGTAAGTGTTATTGGCTCAGAGTTGTGTGACTTTACTTTCTGCACGAGGTGCTTTTCATTTAATTACTTTATTTGTTACTTAGTTTTTCTTTTTCTCTTTCTGTCTGTCTTTCTTTCCTCCTGTTTCTCCCTTCTAGTCTGTCTCTGGGCGTAGTATAGCCATTGTCTTGTTTGATCTAGAGGAGCCCCTGCAACCGTACTACTAACGCTGACCCTCTATGATGTTATACAAAGCTTGGCCTAAAGCGTCTTCCTCCCTCCTATCTCCCCTAGCCTTCACCTCTCCTCACCTCTTCCCTCCTCTACGCTATACCTCTGTACCCTCCTCTTCCCCTCTTCCTACTTGTCTTCCCAGTTGCCTCCCTCTAGCTCTCTGTGATGCTGCAGTAGGCTGAGCCCAGAATTCTGGTACTTGCCCCCCACCCCCTCTACTGCTTTCCCCTCTACTCACCCCCCTGCCCTGTCCTCCTAATCCCAGCTGAGCTCATTATGATATAGCCTGGCTGCCTCTCTCCAAGCCTGAGCTGTCCGAGCTAATTACAGGCTAGCAGCCCTAGTGCCGCCGATGCTGCCTGTTAAGGGATGTCCATCCGCCTGCCTGCCTGCCCGGCCACGACTAGAGCTGAGCAGAGCAGAGGACTGGTTGGTCGAGGGGGGGGTGAGCAGGCTACAGTGAACACACAGGGTCCTTGGAACTGACCTGTGGAGGGAAACCACGAGGGATAGATAGCGGCTGGCCTCTTTCCTAGCTGTGTAACTGGCCTGTCCTCCGGGGTTAGTGTTGATCCCCTTTATGTGTCCCTGACGTGCTCCACCTCATCTCCTCCATTCCCGCCCCCAGGGCCCCTCCTTAGCCGGGTGGCTGGTGCAAAGTAAACTTGGCTGGGGTCTTTAAACTTGTGCTTTAGGAAAAACTCTCTGTTCCAGGGCACGCATCTACACACACACACACACACACACACACACACACACACACACACACACACACACACAGAAGGAGCAGGAGTGAACAGATAGTCTTGTTGGTACTGCTATGGATGACGCCAGCTTAACCAAACAGCTTTACTTCTCTGCAATGCAAATTTATGTAGAGGGGCAACAGAGAAGGCAGAAAAGTGTGTCCATCATAGTGCAACAACAAGAGTTTGTGGAAGCTTAACTGCCAGGAAACTCTTGGGGCACGCAGTTGCAGCTTGTTGTTCTGTTGACCGTATTATAATGATTGTGCTTGTGAAGGTTATGCTAGATAAGTGTTAGCAATGATTCACTAATGGCTAATTATCTCCTGGCAGCTGAAGAATTTAGGGCCAAATAAAGACCCCTTATAAAGCTTTAAATGCCTAGTGGCAGGGTTATCTGTTTAAACTCTCTATTTGTCTCTCATTTGCTCTTCCTCATTGTCATGATATTGTGCACAGATGCTCCCCATCACCTCCTCCAAAAACAGCACTTGTAAAACACTGTCTTGAGGCCCAAATGACCATTTCCCAGAATGAATATTGCTGGGCTAACTCCTGCTCAGTGGATCCCCACAGTGTTAAGAGAAGGTTATGAAGCCCAGCCTCCCCTGTAATCTCTGCACTCGAATTGGAGGTTGAGCAAGAAGGTGAAACGGGTCTGTTTGTCTGTTGTTTTGGCTGATCCCACTAATGATGCAGTGAGCAACAAATTGCTTTTTCTTTGACAACTTTTTAGAAGAACCTACAGCAGGACCTGTTAGCAGCATGGTTTCTTGTGTCACATTATAAATGTGATTGCTGGGCAACAAACCATTTCATCTACCTCTGTTGAGTAATGGAGTGTTTTGTGGGTATGTGTCTCTGTGAACATTGTTAAGATATACATTATTATTGTTATTAGTAAGTACATTTAAAAAAATACATGGAGTTCATGGCCAAAAGTGTGTGGAAACTAGAACATTGCACCCATTATAGTGTTTAATGAACATCTCATTGTAAAACCACAGGCATTAAAATGGAGTAGCTCCTTCTTTGTCATTTCCATCCTCCGCTCTTCTTGGAAGGCTTTCAACCAGATTTTGGATCCTGGCAGTTGGGATTTGCTCCTATCAGCCACACGAGCATTAATGAGATCGGTCATTGATGTAGGGCGATAAGGCCTGGCTCGCAGTCGATGTTTCAAATCATCCCAAATGTGTTAATGTCAGAGCTCTGTGCAGTCCAGATCATTTCTTCCACACCATAACAAAAATTCTTCATGGACCTTGCTTTCCTGCACGTCAGCATTGTCATGTTGAAACAGGAAAGGTCATTTCCCCAATGTTTGCCGCAGAATTGGAAGCACACAATATATATCTCAAATATCATTGTATATTTCACCACTAAGATTTCTTCGTTAATCGAAACTAAGCTGCCTAATCTAAACATGAAAAACAACCCCATACAATCATTCCTCCTCCACCAAACTTTACAGTTGCCAATATGCATTCAGGCAGGCAGCGTTGCCCTGGCATCTGCCAAACCCAGATCTGTTTGTCATGGGTGCAGATGGTGCAGCACAATTCATCACTCCAGACAACGCGTATGCATTGCACGCATGGATTGTATTTAAGAAGTGGACGTAGCCACCATGACCTCACCCATTGATTTGTGGACTACCATTCTGAAGCCTTGAGTTTGGCATTTTGGTCGTTGCCATCTTTTTTTGGAACCAGAAGTGACCTTATTTGGAGGTGGGGAAGATAAGCATGCTGTATTGTGAAGACTTGAAACAAGGGCTCGTGACCATAAAGTCATTAGGAAAATGTTTAATGACGTAATAAAACAAAGGAGAAGTAGGGTCATTTTGTCACAGACTTCTATACAATTAGACTTCTTTTTGTAACTGTTGGAGTTGCCCCTTGCTCCTCATTAAAAAAAGAATGCAGCTTTAAGGCACTAACTAATTGGCTTCATTTTTCAGATCCAAAGGCTATGTCCACTTCTTATATACAGTCTATAATTGCACATGATCATCTCAGGATGTGTGTCACTCCTTGGCTGTGGAAACCCATGTCATTAAGGTCCCAACAGTTCTTGTATTAGGGTTGTGCAGTGATCAGTTCTGATCAAGTTCATCAATTGCCAGATGCAATTTAATACAAGCTGTCAAACCCAGAACTAATGATGAAATTTCCCTGTGTTAGCGTTTGCCATTGTGTCATGAAATTTGGTGTGGGGGGAAAAAAATAATAATAATCACCTTACTGGAGAAGTTGAACTTGCACACACTTTTCTGTCTCTTTTCTGTCACTTAAAAATGTGTTGACAGGAATTCTATTTATCCATGGCAAACCAAGTTGTATTTAAAAACTTTTTTTGATATGGGACTGCTCTGTTGCTTTCATTATTTAGTCAGCAAACAATCCTACGACAAAACAGCCTCTCCTTTCTGTAATCATGTGATTAAGCACAAGACCCATGACATGAAGACCTACCTCTCAACATTTAACCAGTTTAGAATATCTCTCAGATTAGTTGTCAACTGATATGGATGGCCGAATGACTATATATAATGCTGATATCAAAACAAAGGAAAGTCAAGTGTAATTTTATTATTATTATTATTTAATTATTTTATTATTATTTAAGTACAATCTAATATACATGGTTATCTTAGCTAGTAACATGTTGTGGATTTTTTATTAATCAATGAAATATAATAATACATTGGGCTATGCTTTAGATTTCAGAACGTGACTCCTGTTTAAGCAATAGTGGGGTACAATTTGTCAGAAGTGATGTATTTACACTAGCCGGTAATGGTTTTAGATTAGATTTGCGGTCATTTAGGATGAGAGGTGATGTTGACTGAGGAAATGTACTGCTCCAAACATTGACAAGGCTCTCTGCAGACATTTTCGTGTGTATCAGCCTCGTGAAAGCAGGTTTCTGCCGATGATCTCAAAATGCCAGATATCGGCACGATTAATCGGCTACCCGATTGATCTACACTATCTTAGATGCATGGTGGAGTACTTTTAAGTGACACATAAACTAGTTGACACTAGTGGATGATTTTTGATTGAGATTTGATGGCTTGCAAGCACATACAGGCATGGTGGGCCAGAAAATTCGCAGTGGGATCATTTTATCTGCCTCATTATGCATCTGTCTGCAGCACACCATGTCTGTGCTTGTTAATTGTTGTTAAAGGTCTGTTGGTAAAAAGAGGCAGGGATTATTTAGGCCCCATAAACAGAATAAACACATGCAGTGCACCCTCAGACTTAAGATGCTATACTCAGATGACATCAAAGCATAAATTAGCCAGCGATTACTGGGGAAAAAGCCTTTGAGATAATTTGCACTGCAGCAGCAGTGAAAGCGCCTTTTATGGAGAGTGACCATTATGGACGTGAACCTCCCCAGTAAGCGACGTTGACTCTAATTAAGTTTAATAAAGTTTACCCTGATGTTCCTCATATTCCTCTATTTCTTTTCGTTTCATCTTGATTTGCTAAAAGGTATTAGAAGTAATGAGAGTCTTTTGCCCTCCGGACCAGGGCTTAGTTGGAGGAGGGACACATTTGCTCACACAAACACAAACAGAATGTTTTATGCATGTTTTTAAATCAGACAACTAAGATTTTTCCTTCATTAATTATTTGGTAAATTAATTATTGTGTAAAAAAAAAAAAAATTGCTTTACACTTATTAATTATGATGCAAGCTTCAGTGCGCCATCAACTCAGCTACAATAGCCTCATAACATGGTGAAATTAGAGCATAAAGAACAGTTATTTCAAAGAACCAAACCTCAGAAATACAGTTCACACACAGTAGAGAATATCGGGCCTCTTTCCTGTCGTATCCAAATTATCTGCGCAAGTGGTATTTACTTGTACAGATGTCTTTCTCTTCCTCATTTTTTTGTTTAGTAAATACAACTTTATGATATTGTTTTATTTCATATTATTTAGGATACCTAGCAGCATCAACAAGCCTCCTAAACAGGGAATATTGTGGACATCCTAGGTTGTTTCCAACAGTGGTTATTACATGAATCCCCATTTACCTTTCATATCAGTGCCTGTGGCTGGATAACCTAACTCTTAAAGTCTCACTGTTGCTGCTGCCGCTGCATCGCCCACAGCTATAATACAGCACAGAGCCATGTAAACTCCACCAGTCACCATTTCTGCTGACAGCAGTGGCTTATCCACCCAAACTCCCTCCACCAATGAGCAGCCCTCTAGCCTGATTTTAACCATAGGGGAATCCCCCCCTCTCACCCCCCAAAACAAGATTTTTTTTCCCCAGCGATAAAAATGCCAGAGGTGTTTTCGCTTTCTCACCCTATTCCCTGCTCTGTCTGTGTATTTTTATGTGCCAAGCAAGAAACCAAGAGGAGGCTGGCATGTGAAAGTACAATGGCTGCAGATGATGTTGTGTTGTACACCCTTGTGGATGGAGGCTGGCAGTTTGTGCTCTAAGCTGTGTTAGGTGCAACACAGGTAGAGACGAGATCAAATGACATGGAGTGGATAGCTCAGGGCTGAAGTTCTAGCACTGCATGAGAGAGAAAATGTTTTCAAAAACGGGGCCAAAAGAGCGGCGTGAGACACAGACTTACATCGCAGACCACATCATTACCAAACATAACACCTGTCTGTTGCCTTTAGTTTGGTTTCTACCAAGAAACTTCTTTTGCTTTTATGCTTGCTGAGTGTTATTCTACCTTAGGTGAAGCGGCAAGTTGAGAGGGAATTGGAAATTGTCCGGCTAGCTTCATTTGATTTATCATCCCGATTTAAAAAAAAAAAAAAAAAAAAAAAAAAAAAAAGAAGAAAGGGGGGGGAAAAAAGTCTTGACATACTCTATAGCAGGTACAGGTGTAGAGAACATTTTCTCCACTGTGACAGCTTGAATATGACAGGAAAACGTGGTTTCATTTCAGAGAAATTGCAGGTTACGGGAGGTAGTCCAATGTAGGGAAAAGGTCAGATGGAGGCAGCTATAATGTGATGCAGATCTAAAACATAGCTCCTTGAGGTTGGGATTTAGCTCATTGCTACTGCAGCCTTGCAGTATTGCCTAAACATCCTTTGGAATTCTCAAAGATACTCTTTCCCCACCATCAAAACCCCAAAAGGCTAGTAATAGTAAGCATCTCTTTATCAAATTATGTAATCACACAGGGAAGCAAAGTATGAGGAGTGAGACTGTAAGGTAAGATTGGTACAGTCACCGTTCAAGGGAACAGTTTTCGTATTTTTGAAATGTGTTTTAATATATCATTTAAGGAAAAGGGGAAAAGGCTGTACAGATTGTAGAAAGATTATTCAATGGTGTAATTGCATAAGAATTTTCTTTTTTTATTGATCAAATTAACCAGTCACAAAACGAAAGTCTTGGCACTAGAACATTGTGACTCACATCATGTAACAAAACTAAAGCAAATGTAACAAAATGGCTTAACAGTCCGTTCTAACAGAGTTCTAAAATATAAATGGGCTTATAAACCAAAGTTTATATGTATTAATTTAATTTTACTTTCACCAAATTACCATGACAAATATTGAAGATTAGTCACCATATTTGTATTATTGCTCTTATAACACCCCTAGCACTGCTTATTCACTATCTATGGCAGGATTGTGAACACACTGCCGCAACTGAGTGTTACTGAATAAGGGTGCAATAGTCTTCCATCTCCAGAATGTTATGATGTGAAACTGGAAGCCCCTGGCCAATGAACTCCATCTGCAATCTAAGCCCTTCTCCGTCCAAGAAAGTATGCTTATCCTTCAACAAAATTGAATGTTTTGCATATGAACTTTGGTTTAGTGTCAATACCATCAGCATCTGAAAAGGCATAAAAGAGAAACATGAGATGGAACAGGCTCCTTCCGCGTGCTGCATATTTCAGCTCATTTGTCCCATTAACAGCCTGGACACATAAGGCAGTGCTGGTTTCTCATCGACTTGAGTTCATTTATGGAGGAAAATCTATAGAGGAACGACACATATCCATCTGCTTCCTCACCCCCCCTCAGGGAGAGTCATTTGTATACTTTTTTAAGCTGCGGTCAGCCATTAGACCAGGCCTCTACTGGACTGTGTGGGCTAAAAAGCTAATTACTATTCTTCCCTTTGCTATGGCAGTAACTACTTAGTCATTTTCTTGGCACATGTATGGAAAAATCTCTTGGTTGATGCAACAAAATTAGATTGGTTGAAACGGGTGTCTAGTTTCAGTTAATTGCCATTATGCTCATCATAGGTCAGCATAGCCACAAGTGCCCTGTTACTCTTTAAACATTTTGGATTGTATCACACATACTGCACTTGCTGCATGTCTTAAGAAGTCAGTCAGAAAGAAGACCTACTGTTGTAATGAGGTTAACTGAGGGAAGAATGCCACTATAGTAGCAGGAGCTTGTTTCTAGTGTTTCTCTCTGACTCCATGGAGCAGAGGGGAGGGAAATTAGGTGTGTGTTTCAGGTGTGGTTTGTCTCAGTGGGTTTGTGTAAATCCTCAGTAGACTTCAGTTGGGGTCCTAATAATAACTTGAAAGTGCAAAGTCTCGAGTATGGCTCCACATAATTAGCCTTTAGCAGGAATCAAGCTAATTGCAGAGAGGTAATTGTGCACACTTTCCAGTCTGTTATGATGCACACACACAGGCGCACACTGTACTTTCCTACCTTGGCGTTTCATGTTTCTTGTCACTTTGATTTCCAGATGAATTAAAAAGCAATTTAATTAGTTGATTTCTTCACCATGTCATCTTTTCTGTTGGGAAGAGAAAGCCAGTGTGTACGATTCGAGTTAAAATGTGTAATAAAAGTTTCCACAATAATTGAGTCCACAGTGGAATCCAGAGAGATATTTGTGGGGATTTAAAAAGATACTCATTATACTGTTCAATGCTTGTGCTGGTAGTGGGTTTATATTTTTTGGGGGTTATATTACGTTAAATATATATTTGACATGAGCTGTGTGAAAAAACATTTTTAATGTGTGTGAGCGCAGAGCCGGCCTGGAAGAGGAGCTGGACATGCTGCGAGTCCAGGCTGCTATGGACCGGGCCACAGTGAAAGAGCTCCACCTGTGTCTTGCTAATGAACACCAAGGTGAACCCTTTTTTTCTTCATTTTGGGGAAGTAACCAAGTGAACATTAATATTTAAAATTATTATCATCATTCATTCTTCTTCCATTTATTTTTCCCTTTTTCCTTTCTTTTGGTCTGGAAATATTTTGCCTAAATTGAATTATTCTTGCTGCAATTTTACTGTATTGCTCTCTACAATGTTACCCAAGAATGTTGCCACAGGCTTGAAGAACAAAATAGGGGGAAAAAAGCACTGGAAGGTTCACCTGTAATGGTGGAAAAGTATACATGTTTAACATGACAGCATCTTTAAACTGTTCTTCTACCTCTTGGCCAGAATTAATAAGACAACTCAATTAAGACTTGATCAACTCCTTGCAAATTGATTGAGAGATCAAGTAGTGTTCATCTTGTCTGCATATATCATTCCCACTGTTAAAATGCACATCGCTTTTAATCTAATCTGCAACCTTTTGTCAGACTCTGACCACTGCAACCGCAGGCCTTAATTAACTAGTTCAATAACAAATCTGTCCTACATCACTTTAATTTTCTTCACAACCAATGATGGTGTCTGTTGGAGATGCAAGTATGTGATTTAAAGGATGGCACTAATTGAAATGGTGGATCTCCCATTGATGGTCTGGTCAGGAATGCTAGGAAATAATCTCCTTTGAAAGGACATACTTAGTTTTATATCTTGTCAAACAAATAATCACTAAATATAAATGTTACACAAGAGTACTGAGTATCTGTGTCTTTTTGTTTTATGTTATCATGCACAAATCACCTTTCGGCTTATATCAGATAGAAATTCATTCTAATTTGAAGGGTAGGGTAGTACTGTAAATGCTTAGCCTCACAAAAATACTAAAAATGTTTAGTTTGGTTTACTAAAAATTTATACTAAAAATGCCTTGCCAACTGCTGAGACTGGCGGAACACAATGTAGTCCCAGTACTGCTGTTTTTGTTGTATTACCATTAATGTTAATGTCCTATTCTCACTTTAACAAAATGCTTGGTACCATACCAAGTTTAAAAAATCATCCATTAAAAGATGTTAAGCTACTGTGTGGGTGCAGGATGATAGTTGAGATAGCTGTATCTACATGAATGGCATTAAGGGTTATTATATCTCCGCAGGTTTATATTATCATAATGAATTCACATTTATCCGTGTCATACTGAAAAAGAACACAACTGCTACATGGGGAAAACACAGATGTGTTAGACTGCCTGATATATTTAAATAAATAAATACATTGTATATTGTGATGATTTTGGCAAAGACAATCTTACCATTATGTTCATTATTTTGTATTTTAAATAAGGTTTTACTATTTTAGCAGTATTTGGAATATTTATATAGAGACTAAAACCAATATGTTTTAGAGCCACTAGGAAGTAAACTCAACATTATTCAGAAAAAGATGTGAATGGCCACACCATTTGCTCCTGAAGAACCTTTTTGACCAAATCAAAGGGGGATGGAGGGTTGAAGTGCTCACGCCAGGATCACGCTAATGAAAGGCAGCAGATGAAAGGAACTGGGTCTTTGTGCTGCAACCCATGAAGAGACGTGGGTGGGACGTTAATGTATGCCGCAGTGCCAGGACCTCCTCCAACAGTGGGTGACTAGGGAGTCACCGTGTCTTCTTATCAAGGTAGTGCTGAGGTGCCAACTCCCAAGCCACCAGCACTGGAGCTGGATAATTGTCTCCCAACCTGGTTATGTATCCAGCGAACTCGGCAGCCCTCCTGTCCTATTTGGTGCTCTGTCTGATTGAATGTGACATGCTGAGAAGACAAAAGAGCAGGCTAATTCAAAGTAACAAACTTCCCTGGGCAAAGCGTCAAATGCAAAGCAAGGGAGCAGCCGCTCCTCACAACGTAGCCCTCTCTCGTTTTGCTCTCTCCTTCTATGGCCTCTTTTTCTAACTCACTCCAAAAGATCAACTGACCTGAAAAGTCAAGGATCTGAATATTTAATGTTTCCAGCCTCATTGTACAAATTATTTTGGTCATCCTGTCATGAATGTTTAACAGGAGAGAATGAAAGGCAGAAAGTTTTATATTGTTTTGTGTTGCCCTTTGCAGGTATATACTGTAAGTCAGTCAGTGACACTGAGGCTTGTTGGATTGTGTATGCGCACATGAATATGTGTGCATCAAATCCCCAAGCACTTTGACTCCTGCATGTGTTCTGTTGTTATCATAAAGCTTAAATCGTATGTTTGTCAAGGCCGCTATTGAAGTTCTCCGAATAAAGTAGCATGTTAGTCTGCAGAGATTAGTTGTCCATTGGGGAAACATAGTGGACTACAAAGCAGTGCAGCCTGGGGCTGTGTGTTCACAAGGGATTCAAACACTAGTCTTCGTTTGCTTAAGATCTCTAGAGAGGTTGCACATAGCATGTACCAGTGTGTGCTTTTGAACACTGTTTTCCTATTTCCATGTGGACTACTAAATAAAACACTTTTCTGTTAATCAGGAGGAAAAAAGGCTATTTGATAAGATTTTAGAAACACGAGGTGAGTTTTAGATGTGAACATTTCAAGTCCCTATGAAAACAACATTAGTGATTCTGCGTTCCTTGTGATTTGATTGACAAAAGAAAAAAAGAGACTGGACCGTAGGAAGGAAATTAGACCTTGGTAATGCTAATTGATTTAATGTACCCTCTTTATTATCATTCTATTGATTGAGCAGCCTGAGTTTGACACATCATGTCACAATAACGAGCTTTGTTCCCCTTCGCAGAATTGCTTCACAAAGTGGTAGAGGAGCGCCAGGTCAAAAGCAGCACTCCGAAAAAGCTTTCTGTTTCTTCAGAGCGAATGGAGCAGTCATTTAAAAAGGTACAGCGCTATGCCATCACTAAGTGTTCTTTGTCATTGCCAATAAAAGAAGCCCGACAGAGCCATAACTTCGCACAATGCCTCTCCGAAGTGTTCTCACTCTTTGGAGAATTGGTCATGTAGTCATTTCCAAGTCAAGTGTCAGCTAGGAAGTAGATTCTTTTTTATCACAAAAAAAGACTACAAATAACCACAAATAATAACTGTAGGGGTGGAGTAGAGAAAAATGTACTTGTAGGTTATCCCTTAAAAAAAGTTGACCATTTAACATCAGTTTTGTAGCGGAGCTGTTAGTAGTTTATACATATTTGTGCACACAGGCTTTTAAAACCCCTGCTTACATGAGTTCATATGTTTCCCCACTTCTGCCTTCATGGCAGTGAATCATCAAAAGTGAGGATAACTGTCTAATTTTGTTTGAAAGGTACCAGGCTTCACCAGCGGGCAGAGTGAGAACCAAATAAAAGGGAAAAATTGCCTGGAGGCACAAACCCAGCAGGCATTCACTGTTCTCTTAAACAGTCTCCACCAAAGATCTAACAAATAGACTAAGTGCTCCTGGTTGCTGCCTAGTTAGGGGTGATCAGGGTAAGGGGGTGTTAGTCAGATGTCCATAGCCTTGCCAGGCTGGGGAGGGGCTGGTTGCTCCCCCTCATGGGTTCAGCCATACTCTCAGCATATATGCATTGAGAAAATGGAGAGGGTTGCTACCCCACACAGGTCAAACCAGGAACTGGCCTTTCTGATAGACATTTTCACTTAAAACTTATACTGTACAACAACAACAACAACAACAATGGAGTGAAGTTAGGCTTGGCATGTTGTTGTTTTTTTACTAGCATTGCAAGAGCGGTGTGTTAAGAAGTTTGAGTATTTATAGTAAAGAAAAAAACAGATATGCAAAGGAAAAAACTGGCTATGTTGTACCACTGAGGCCCCATATTTCTGATTCCTTCAGATTGAACAGCTGGAGCAGAGGATGATGTCCCTGGAGGAGGAGACAGAGAGGCTGAGGGAAGAGAAAGAGCAGCTACTTGAGTCCAAGGAAGACTTGGCCCACAACTGCCGCAGACTCAAAGCCTCCCTGGATCATCTGCAAACCAAGGAAGCTGCCCATGAACAGGCAGCCCAGGCCGAGGCCCTGGCCCAGGGGGAACGGCATCGCAGCAAGATCATGGCTCTAGAAGCCCGGCTGGCTGCCTCTCAAAAAGAGGCTACCAAGCTTCATCATCAGTTGCTGAAGCTGAGACAGGAGCTAGGGATCCTCAGAGCAGCCAGGGACTTCTATAGGAACCGTGCAGTAGGTCCTGCGTGGGCAGGTGGGATCGCTAGCAACATTAACAGCAAGGTCAAATTCAAAACAACAAGGCTCAGAGGTCCGCTACGCCAGCGTAGCCACCGAACAGTCAGCCCCAATCAAGCCATCAGGTGGCAAGGCTGCAGCCCCAATCCCACTAAGGACGAGTGGGAGGACATGAGCATAGATAGGTAATGATACACACATGCACGCACACAGATGCACTTATTCTCACTGCCTCCTTCCTCATTATTTTTAGGTGGTTGGAGTGGAGTGGAGAGGGTGGGCTGGCTGAATTGTGGGGGGCCACGCAGCATCGAGGGGACAACGTGGATATGCAAAGCGTAAGCAAATGGGTGATTGAATTTCATTGTCTGTCTAGTTGGTATTCAGGAACCAAAAGAAGAATGCGAGCAAGAATGATAGAGAGAAGGAGAGAGGAGGGGGAAACTACTGTCAGATCCTTTGAAATATCCTGGGACGCCTTGCTTGGAGCTTATTGACTGAAATTTGCATGCAAAATTAGCCACCTCTCCACACAAAGTTGAACCGATGCCAGAGAAGCCCAGGGATAAGGGGGCCGCCAAAGCCTTGATACCTTCCAGTGCTGCCATTTTCATGCACTAGTCACGCTACCCTGAAATTGACAGTTTGGCAGTTTGATTTAATTTACTGGTCCTTTGCATATTCACTAACCCCCCTTGACAGCACTAAGGATCCCCCTGCAAGTACCAAGACCCCCACCCACCCACACACCCGACCTCCTCCACGCATACACACACACAACCATGCATGCACGGAAGCTAACCCCACCCTGTGTCTAGTCATGTCGGTTATCTTGTGGCATGTCAATTCACAAATGTGTGTGCGCTACTCTTATTTCCTCCAGCCACCCCACCTTAACCCCCTCCCAACACACACACATACACACACTTCCTTTCCATCTAACCCACCCTCCTCTTTCCTCCCCTCGCTTTAATTTAGTTAGATAAATTTTGAATGACCCTATTCGGCTCAGTACCAGATGTCTACAAGCTGTTTAACACCCTCTAAATTAAGAACCATCGACAGTAATTATTTCATGTATGTTTTATGCAAAAAAGCCACTGAGCCAACATTTATTGAGTGATGGTCGGAATGATTTGATTTCAAACACTCTGCGCTATCGCTGATATTTATTCCCCTTCACTTTCTCTCCCTGTATGGCTCTCCCTGTCCGCTCTCTCTTTTGCTCGGTCCTACTAACTCGCCATCCCTTCACCAGCTAATTCATCAGGCTGTAATCCACCCTATCTCTATCCACATGAGGCCGTTTAACAGGGACTGGGTGCAGCTATGCCCTGCTTTCCTAATGCCTCTCCATGTGGCTAATAAGCAGCAGTCTAATATACGCTTTACCTGAGTGGAGGATCTAAGTGGATTTGTGAAAAAGGGGTCTAAACTGAGATGTTTTCTTATTTAAAGCACCTGTCAACTGATTTGTTACTGTAAAGCCTTCTGCGTCTCTTATCTCGCAGTGGTCTTCTTCAGCAATATGTCTGGTAAGCGCTCCTGGAAATATAGTACGTCTGCTTAAGGAGGTTTGGCCTAAATAGTGCCAAATAAAGATGTCAGACTCGTTAAGGCTACTGACAAGTCTTTGTTTTTTTCCTCTCCTTTTTATCGCTGCCTCTGGCTCTCTCTCTCTCAAGTTTTGAACTGCTGAAGGCAGCTGACCGTTTTGAGCAAATCAGCAGTTTTGTTAGAGAGTGGGACAGAATGAGAGCAGGCGGGCAGGGAGAATATCATTCTGAATCGTATTGAATTGTTCTATTGGTAAGAACATGTAGTGTGTGTTTATGAATGGGTTACATATTTGCTTAATTACTGCTGGAATACACTACATTACAGATGGGTGAAAAATGATTGACATGTGCTGGATTTACAAGGAAAACCTACTTAAGTGTCATGGTCAAGTGTTAGGCCACCACTAGCGCACATAGCTTCCGTGAATCATCACCATAACATGCCAGCACAGCACAGGACACAACTTTGATGGATACAGTTACAGTGACCCTTGTACACTGTAGACAGGTTGAGTATCATGTGGAAAGTATTTCCAAATTAATAGAGAGATGACTTCAGGATTGGATTCACTAAATTTAAGTCAGACCTGTTTAGCCATTAGCCAGCATGAAGCGTGTAACCCTGGTCTTAGTGGTGGTGATAAGTGATCCTCAGCAAGTCCCTGTGCCCCTTTAAGACCAGGTTTAACCCTAACTAGCCCCAAGACCTGTCATGTTCCAGTTAGATCCTCTCTCTGTGGTCTTTACCTCCGCTGCTTCTCCCAGGCCCCACCTTAATAAACCCGCCAGCGTAAATGTCACTGGCTTCCACCTTCACGTCAAAGGTCACTGTCAATAAACGTGTGTGTGTGTGTGTGTGTGTGTGTGTGTGTGTGTGTGTGTGTGTCTCAGGAAGCCCTTACCGTGTGTCCATCAGACGCAACTTTGCTTGGTTCCGCTCAGCCGTGCCTCTCGCACACGTCTGTCACACACAGAGGGCTAATGAAGGCCACAGCCGCTCTCATACATGTTGATGCATTCACCATCAGCACCAGACACTGCAGCTTTTCACTTAATTTACACCCACATTTACACTTTCACTTCTGAAATTGGATGGGACATTGATTTTCTGTTGGAAGGAGGGGGGGCCCAAATGCATATATTTTTGCTTGATGTCAACTAAATCAACCATAAAAGGTAAATTGGATTTTTGTCCAGTGGTGGCACTTTCAGAACAAGGGTTGTGGGTTCAACATCTGGCCTTTAATGACCCTCCTCACTTTTCCCTACAGTAACAGTGGTGAAGAATACTTGGACAGTCTCAACAGTGTGCCCTCAGTGATAAAGGCTGACAGACAACACACAAACAAAAAGGTTGGTCTGTGTCCCTCATCCTTCAATTATTTTTGGATTTTAAAAAAAGGAATAAAGTTCTACAGTCAGATGTTAACATCAGGGCATAGTGTATATTCCCTTGCAGACTACCTTTGCAAGAGCAACATAATTTAGTTAGATTTATGTCAATTTATTTTTGATCCGAAATCTACAACAAATCTTTTTAAATGAGTTAGAATGTCATGTTCAGCAAAGTAAATTGTTCCTTATGTATTAAGACATAATCTGTAGAGGTACCTTACCAAACAAAATTGCAATTTAATTTAAGTCAGAAGATTTCTGTGTGCATAGTTATTTACATCTACATTACCACAGCCATAGATCCAGGCAGGATTAATAGCCACCCCAGTAACATTGAAAATTAAATCTGTGTTATGTTTTATTGTACCTCTTACAGTAATTTAAGGAATGTACTCTTCTACAGAGCATCTACAGATTTACTCAAATGTTCAAATGTAGGAAAGGAAGGAGTGTGGACAGAGTACTGTGTTGGTGATGCAGAGAGTGTGTTTTAATTCTTTTGGACATGTCTTTTCCTGCCAATCCAACTTTACAGTTGGTGTCTTAAGCCCAAGCTGCCTATTCTTTTCCATAAAGGCACAAAAATGAACAGTCAAACCTCTGCAAAGGTAATATTTTATTGATGTTTATGTGATTGGTCCTGTAAGTTCTTGTTGCATAATTTGATCCGCGCCACACCGTACAACTTTTAACTGGCCTCTTCCTTTGCTCTTGCATTCACAAAGGCTTCCCTATGTGTGGTTGTCGATGCTTCTTCTTTTCCCTCTCCGCTCCACACCATGAAATCAATAGGCCTAGACCCTTGCTCTTGTCCGCATCAAACTACTTCACAGCAGGACATGGCAGCTTCAAACCCCAGAGAGATCTGTCCGTCAAGAAGAGAGGAAAGAGGGGGACCTTTAAAGATATTCTGTCTTTCCCTCTTCTCCTCTTTCTCTGTTTCGAGAAGGTGGAGAGGAAGAGAGGGTTGTTGTTGTACATGTAGCCAGGGAGCTGTCAGGACCCTTACTCTCAGATCCTCTTTAGTTTCCCCACTCCAGATCCGCTAAATGTGCCCATCAGCTCCTCCGGGCTCATCGCTATGACAGCCCTGGCCCCTCACAACATGCTATGTCACAAACCAAAGGGTTCATCTCCCCTCTCCTCTCGGCAAGGCACCGTGTGATCAAACCTGGCACTGATCAAATCCTACCTTACTCCATATACAAAGGAAACCGGCAGAGAAGAAGGAGGGGTGTGGTGGTGGGGGTCTTCTTTGATGTCGCTACAAACGCTGGTGCAGTTGGGAGGTGTCACACATACATACATACACACGCACGCACGCGCGTACACACTTATGAGTGCAAATGACTATACACACTCACACACGCGCACACACACGTCATACTGTAGGAGTGAACCAGGGCTTTCAGACAGTGATTGAACAAAGGCGGCATTTGCAAGCATCTGTCAGAAGTAATATCCGGGCTGAGCATGTTCACGTTGAAGTCGGTTGAACACGCTCAGGTGAATTATTAAAGCACAGGGTGATTTGTCTTGTCGCGATAAACTGAGTACACCCTGTGATCATTGTGTCATTATGAGCTGCATTTCAGGAAGCACAACATGTCAACCGGCTGTGTTACATTTAACAGCTGCTTTTCATCTCTGCCTCCGACTTTTCTGTTCTTTCAGCCCTACAGGTGTTCACTTATCTCAAACGCAGAGGCAGCTGCAGCACAGTCTCACCGAAAACAACCTGATGTTCTGGCCCAAGGTAGCATAAGTTTTCCTTTTTCACACCCATGCAAAACTACAAAAATCTAATCGACTATTAATTGAAGCAGAAAGAACACTCAATGTATGTACATGCTGTCGATCGGAAACAAGCACTTTTGGGTTTTTTTTTTGTTTATTTGTTTGTTTTTTCAGAACTTGACACTCCTGAATTGGTTATAAATGGAAAGTGTTAATCCTTCAAGTTGTTAAATATATCACAGTTTTCACTTGTGCATACACAAAGGCACTTTACATACACCTGTTAACTCCCAGCAGTAGCTTCTAAATAGGGATTTGTTCTTTGCACTTGTCAACTCTGAGGTGCCTGCGTGTACTTCCTCCTGTTAGACGATGAACAGCATGAGCCCTGGGAGCGAGGGACGAGAGGAGAGAAGAGGAGGAGGAGGTGGTGGAGGAGGAAGAGGATGCTAATGAAGACCCAGCGCTGCTCCTCCTCTTCCCTGCAGCAGCGCGTTGAGTCCCTACAGCGTCACATTGACATACTGCGAAGTGCCAGGAAAGATGCTGTGCTTTCAGCCAGAGAGCTGCACAGGACCAACGAGAAGATCACGGCACAGCTCAACTCCCTCACTGAGAAACTCTGCAGCAGCAAGCAGCTCACACAGGTAACTCGGGGAAAAAACAGGGAGATGCGTAAAAGGGGAGATCCAGTTGTAAGTGTTGGGAAGTTTCAAATTTTTCTGTCTTTGTATTTCTTCTTGTGGTTCTTTTGTATTTTCTGGGGGCTGAGAATGCAGCAGTATCAGGTCCTGTGCCCTTATCATGCTTAATAAGTGTGGCTGACAGGCCTAGCCTCGCCTGTGGAGGTCAGCACCCCGGAGCAGAAGAGAGGAGGAGAATCTCTCTCTGTCTCTCTCTCTCTCTCTCTCTCTCTCTCTCTCTCTCTCTCTCTCTCTCTTTCTGTCTCTGACTCTGCTGTTGTCTCGTCCCACTGAATGTTTCAACAAGCCAGTTCTCTACAACAATCTGTGTCACTAGCAGTAGAGTCCACTGCCACACATTCATTTAGTTATTTAGTACCTGCCTCCGGTAGGAAACTCTTAGACTTGGTATAGACTATAAATAAAACACCAAGCACTTTTGCCCTAAACAGGATCTTTCCTGTCAGCGCCTCCTTGCACACACCAACATATGGACACACACATACATTGACACACAATAAACACACACCAACTCCTAGATAGACACAATCGTTAATCTGACAGGCAGGAGACTTCTTTTGGTGAATTCAGACATAGTAGCAGCCAGCAAGGGCCCGCTGGACCCCTGATTAGGTGCATGTGTCTGTATATTTACTGTGTAGAATGGTACAGATACACTATATTAGGCTTGTACACACAGGCCAGGGCACAGCCCTCGCAGTGTTGCTACCTAGGAAGTGGCCCTTGTGCTCCCACTCAGGCATCTGATTGCTGAGGCCCAACGAGATCTTAGACTCATACACAGCAGTGGAGGCACACAAGTATGCACACATATACACAAGCACACACAGTTGCGTGAATGAGTGGACAGAGGGAATTGTTGTCTTCCTGTTTGTTTCCTCTTTCCTCCTGCAGTATTAATGCCACTCCACCAGAGAAAGTTGGAGCCGACTGACTGGCCAAAGCCAGGTTTTGTTGCCCTCTCTGTAAAGGGCAAGAGGTGATGAACTTTGGGCTTGTTCCAGCCGGTCCTGGCCAACTCTCCAACTAAAACTCTCTGCCTGTAATTGGCTTAGGACAGCCTCCACAGGGGCCATCATGTGAGAAGTAGCATGGCAGTTTCACAGAGACTTGTTTGTGTTGCTGTGTCTCCTGATCCTTCGGCGTTCTGTCCTTCCCTTGATGCTTCCTTCCTTATCTCCTTCCATCATTAAGTCTTATTTTCCTTTGCCTTCCTTACATCCTTTCTTTCTTGTATGTTCCTTTTTTTAATTCCCCTTCCTTCTGTT
This sequence comes from Micropterus dolomieu, assembly GCF_021292245.1. Taxonomy (NCBI): domain Eukaryota; kingdom Metazoa; phylum Chordata; class Actinopteri; order Centrarchiformes; family Centrarchidae; genus Micropterus; species Micropterus dolomieu. The sequence goes on along the minus strand of NC_060153.1, from coordinate 8,599,975 downwards.
CTATTTTCTTAATGTCTGAATAACTGCATTTAATAGCTGCTAATAAACAATGTTTTGCTGCTCTCAAATCTGGAACTTGAGAGAGGAATAGACCTGCAGTGCTGCACCCAGCTCTCCACATCCCAACATAAGGGGAACATGTATTAAACACATACTGTATATGAAAAGGTTAAACAGCATGGTGACACGCAGTCTATCCCTACAGATGTCTTTATTAGCAACAGAATGTAACCCTAACTCCCTGACCTGCAATGCAGAAATGTGTGAATAATATGTTTCTTTCCAACATACTAATCTTAAAGGATGATATTTATTTATTACAATTTGGGTTGTTTATGATGACTTTGCACTCATCAAAGTAATTGCGGAGATGTGGTAATATGGCCATATCACTGCAACAAGGTTCAGTGTGGCAAATAATAAGAGCAGTCAGGCGATCAAACACAGATTATCGAAACAGTTTTATTTGGAGGTAAATCTGAAAGCGAGTGACATCACAATTTCTGTAATGATCCCTCATTGCACAGCAAAACTTTGTGCACTCACAACGATGGCAAGTGCTGTAGGATAAGGTTTAACTAAGAAATTCTCAGTCTGTGAGCAGCAATGGATGTATACTAAGTTTACCTTCGTGTTCTCTTTGAACCTGACCAGCTGTGTTTTTTACCCCATGTGACTTTGGCAACTATTCCTAGATCTAAATGTTATCATGAGTGATAGAAATAATGGCCAAAAACTACAAAAATAGGACTCGAGGTAAAAAACTAGAGTTATCCCTTAAGGTGCCATAAGAAGCTTAAAAAAACTCAGGTGACAGGTGAAGCACACCCTCCTAATTCTACCAAGTCTAGCACTTGACAAATTGTGCTAGCCATGCGTATCATCCAAGTACAGGATCATTTGGTTGCTTGGATTATCTACCTCACTCAGTCATTACTTCCCCGTTTACTTCACTATTCCAGTGCACTGTGACATCGCCTCCTGAATTTACCAGCCTTATCTCTTTACATGTGGAGTGTCCTACCCTCCTCTAACATGTAAGGGGCTGGGATTATCACTGGGATTAGGGGGTGCAACAGACAAACTGACTGAACCTAAAAAGCTCCAGATATTATTTGAATTTTAATGATAGTTGTACTACAAATCACATTAAAAGTCTGGCCACTTGTACAGTAAGACATAACATTGGTGTTTTGTGAGACCACTTCTCAGATGGGAGTGAGAGAGGTGTCCTCTCTTCCAGACTAATGGACCACCAGTATATCAGTCCATGTCAGTGTCATCTCTCACCAGAGCTTAAAATGGCCTGCGAAATCAAAGCTTGTCTTACAGGAAGTGTCATCAATGCCACTCTTAATTCGTGCTCCACTGCAGCCATGGCCTCACAGTTCATTCTCTCACTCTCACTCTCTCTATCGCTCTCTCTCTCTCTCTCTTTCACCCTCCCTGGGGATATGGCATGTACGTCTTCAACAGGGCAGAGGAAACCTAAAACAAGAGGGATTCTATTAAAAGGTGTCAGCCAGCAACCAGATATCAATAACCTCCATGTATGCAGAGCAGAGCGCAAACCCCTGGGAATCTGCGGTTTCACTTTGGTGTGTGTGTGTGTGTGTGTGTGTGTGTGTGTGTGTCCCAGCATTTACCCCATGTGCGCAGCATACATCTTCATGTATCATGTCTCTTGTTTGTGCTATTAAGCATTCTTGATGTTTGAAATGACACCACATCAGCTAATTTCGGCAGTATTGAACCAAACGTACAGAGAGATGTGTTTCTGCCCCATATTATCTTAATAATCAGATAAGGACCTGTTTTGAGCTCCACCGCACACATGTGGTTAAAAGTGTTCACCTCGGATGCTTATGTTTAGAATCATTGATACATTGTACATGATCATTTAGTGCCATTATTGTTCATCACTCTAAACCCAACCGCTCACCAAATGCTGAACTCCCTCTGTCCCAAAGTGCTCTCTGATTCTGCAGGATGGCTTTATTATGCATGCCCATCACAGTGAGAATTAGGCCCTATTGACCAGGCAATCTCCTAATTAGCATAAAAAAGGAGATTTATCACAGCTGAGATATTAAAGCAGAGCCCACAGCTCTCCCGTGGCTAATGTGTACAGTATTTCCAACATATTGTTTTTAATTTGTCTCTGCATTTATCATATTCATGCAATGTGAATTTAGTATAAAGACTTTTTTAAGAGTTTTTTTTTTTTTTTTCTTACAACAGTTATACTTTTTGCATCGTAAAGCAGAGAAAGCTGGGTTTTGTTTTGACTCAATGTAAGTTTATGTACAGTAGCAGTATATTGTATCTACCATAACTTTTTAACTTTCGCCTTCCTATAACAAAAATGTAGGGCGCCTTTAATAACAGTAGGCAAAACTTTTGTTTTTAGTTGTAGTATCATCAGCAGTAGCCTAGCCCACCAATTCTGTCTGTCGATCAATCTGCAGAAGCTGACCTCTGACCTGGCTGGTACTGAGCAGCAGAAAAAGGTTCTGGAGATGGAGCTGGAGCAGTGGAGGCGGATCACGTTCCCCCAGCAGACTGCACCAACACCACCAGAACCAACAGCACCAGTAAATGCAGAGTGCTCCTGCCAGGGCAAGACCATGCCCGCCCCAGCTAATCCTGCCCCCCAGGCCCTGGGGGCTGAAGTCAAACAACTTCAAGCCAAACTTAAGGTTAATGGTTATAAGTTGCGAGTAGAACTTTGGGGTTAATGAATTGCCCTCATGCTTTGTCTTATTGTGCACGCCTTATTAGATAAATCTCTTAATAGGATGATGGTGTTACAGATTGCTTTCATTTCCAATTTTGTGCACTATGAAGCTTGAATGGATAATACCATCAATAACAAGGAAAATTTTGAGAGTATTAATGCTGTTTGGCTCCAAAAATATTTGCCAAAACCCTTTTATGGTTTATGGACAAAAGGAAGAAAATATAGTTTATGAATTTTGATTATGAGTTTCAATTTCCTTTTGGTTGCTTTTTTTGCTACTTATTTTGGAATACACTTGCATATATGTTTTCTGGTATTTTATCAAACATCGACATTTCTGAGTCATTTTAACATCTCACTGATTTAGAATAGAATAAATAAATAGATTTACAGCCTGCAGTCCTTGAGGACTTCAAAAACTAAAAGAAAGTCTGTCATGGTTTTACTTTCAAATCATGTGGCGTAAAACAAACCAACAAATGCCTACCTTTCAATTTACACTCAACATCACCTGAAATTGCATGTGATTTCGACATGAATTAGCATTTCTTATCATTTGATCTTATTACGGGGCACCTGTCAAAAACATGAGAAATGGGGAATAGCTGTAGAGACGTGCCTGACATCATAGGGAATAAGGTGTGAGTGGTACCACGGTATTATCACCCTCTCCACAGCCAGCTCGTCAGTGTCACCGAGCAGATTGCGGCTGTCGTTACACACAGCCGAGGAAGTCATGTGAGGTGACAGCAAAAGGGAGAGGCGATGGATACACTGTGGGGGTGCGTGCACTGAGTTAGCGCATTGTCAAAAGCTTGCACTGCTACAGTTTCCACAGGAGACATGGGCCCCTTTAAACCAAAGTGAACATGCACGTTCAAATATCCATCAGTCTTGTGATCAGAAGCCGACCTGTCACCATGAGCCATATGTCTTAATGTGTTGTAATGCAGAGATATAAGAGATGAAAACAACAAGATTTAAAAGGCATTTAAATAATATTAACAAAGATTATATTCACAAAGTGTTTACTCCTGGATCTTTAAAATCTGTTGGGGGAAAAAATATATATATCACAAATTAAAATATATTCAATTATATAAGTCTATAAATTGTTATTTTTCCTAATTACTCCTCTTATCTCATCCAATTTGAAAAATACAGCTTTCCTCTTAACCTCTTTTAGCACCTTCCACCCTCCCGCTGTAACACATAATGAGGAGGCATGCTGTGCCTGACCTGTCATCAGCCGCGTCGTGAAAACCTCCCCCACCCCCTATCACACACACTGAAACACATTAACAAACACACGCACTGTGTGCTCTCCCCCCAGAGTGCAAGTGCTGAGGTCACAAGGCAGGTGGCAGCCAACAAAGCCCTGCGAGGCCAAATCCAGGAGAAGGAGGACAAGCTCCGCCAGCTGCAGGACAAGTTAGTTTCACACCTTTAGCTTCATTAGTAGTAGTTCTTTCTCTTTCTACTTTACTTTTTTCCCCTTCTGCATCCCTCTCTTTTTCTTTGTCTCTCTTTCTCCCTGTGATTCTGTCTGCATGTTTGCACATTCTCTGCAGCTCTCATCTGTAGTGTTTGATTCCACCATGTGGCAGCACTCCGTCTGCTGCACTGCACTTAGGCATGCCTCTCCTCTAAATGAATCATTTGTGATATTATGCATGTTCTCATAAGCGAGTGAATAAAAACTAATTAGCGTGCATGCACATGTGTGCATGTGGGTGTCTTGTGTGTCATGTAGTGTGGTGTTGCTTATGTGGGTAGCTGATGTGGACTGCTGATCAAAGCAGTGTATTGATTGTTTGTGTGCCGCAGGAGGGACCACATTGGCCCATGACACTAAAACCCACACAGCATCACTCTGGCCTGTGGGCCACAAGTCCTAATGAGTTACATGGTTCACCTTCTGTAGCACTCGCTGCATTGCATAGTCAGAATTTATAACTACAAACAATTTACTTAGGCAAGCTGTTGAGATTTGAACAGTGTTGTGAAAAGCATATATCATCATTCTGCGTAAGGATATTTGAACTGAGAGAAAGGTACAAAGAACAACTTGGATTTCCTCCCTCTCGTTCTCTTTGTCTAGTATGCCATGTCCTCTGCCTGCCATTCTCAATAATGCATCCAGGGCATGTGTACAATCACAGTGGGTATGTGTTTGTGTGTGACCAAAGCACAGCGGATCACAGCCAGACAGAGTGAACATCCCTCAGCTGAGTTTCCACGACAGCCTCAGCCTTTCCTCAGGCTCTTGTCACACACTCACTCACACACGCACACACGCAAGCATGTAACTCGCCATCTCTTCTAGCCTATCTCTCCATTTGCCTCCATGGAGGGACCCCTTCTCAGAATGAAAGACATGTCTAGACGTCTCTGAAATATACATCTCAGCACACACACAGGGAGGTTGCTTCGCCTTAAAGAAGAGAAGGGGGGAAAAAAGAAATGAATTTCAAAGTATACCGGCATGTCCTCAGTCAATATCCGGCACTATGGCCCTGCCTTATTTATGAAGCTGCTTCTTTCATCTTTAGCCCTGTTGTCTATCAGCCACATGAAACGTCCACCCACACTTCATTCTTAACAACATACACAAAAATGTGCACTCTCTCTCTTGCACACACATACTTCAGACCACTGACTGTTATCATTACAATACACGCATGTTTGATGAACAATATTGCCAACAAGCGCTGAACAAAGGGAACAACCGTGTGAGTGATTGGGATATAGTTTGAGGCTCTCTTTCCACTAACACTCATAAATAGAGATCACATAGTCCGGCAGAAGCCCCATATATCCTTCATTCTTTTTTATCCTCTATTCTTTTTGGGTTGCAGAAGAAGAGAACATCTAAAATAAATGTTGTCGATCTAATTGCCATTAGCATTGGGGCAGAGGGAGCTGCTGGGGCTCTTATTGCTGCTCTCCATCTTTAAGTCAACACCAGACAGTCATCTGAAAGGTTCAATATGGGTTTTCTCATTAATGGCCAAATCCATGGGGTAACCAGCCAGCGCGACTTCCCCCCAAAGACCCCAGGCTAGACTCCTCTCTCATTTAATTTAATGTCACTCCAATAGGACAAGCTCACATTTATTTAGCCAGTCTGCCCGCAGGCATTCATCCACCTAGGGAGACAGGGACATTTACTTATACGATAGGATTTGCTTTAGTGTTGCGTCATCTGTTTATTTAAAACACACAAGCCATGATGCGTGTGGGAGCGAAGAGATCCTCTACATCTTTGAAATAAAAAAACCCGGCAAAACCCATTTTAATTAACTGCATCCTTATGATCTTTATTCTATTTGTTCTAATTCCCCAAGGTATAGAAAAACCATGAAAATTGCCTCATATTTGCCTTTTTTGAAAACAGAATAAAACATTCTAACATACTGAGCACATTTAATGCAAGGCCTCACTATAATATGGCTGTGCAGAATGCTAGAATATTAAACATGTCAATACAGCAAGTTATCGAAATAGGAAGTGACATGTGGTGCATGTTTGCACTAGTGAAGACATGAATAGCTTACAATACAGTCATCTTGCCTCTCTTTGGGGAAGTATTATCAGCACAGCACGCAAACAAACAACATTTTTTAAAGCGTATTCCCTTCATAATCAGTCTTTCCAAAGCCAAGTCCCCCTGCTGACGTGTTTTTTTATGTGTCTGGTGTAATGCTGAGCTGAAAATAATAAACATTTAAATATTGATTACAGTCTTTCAAGTAGTGTCACTGCTGATACAAAATGTCGTTTGTCATTGGACTCCCCAGTCACACTTAGTGTGGCATTCCCCGCCAGAGCACTTGTTCTAATATATGCCAGTTAGAATTATATATGCATCCTTATTCCCCCCCGCGCCCCTCCACTTACCCAAACAGCATGCCCGTGTATTTAGTTGTCATAATGAGCTGTCATGCCTGATGCAGTGCATGGGGACACTGTGCCTGCCAGCTTTGTGCGTGTGTGTCTCTGTGTCTTGTCTGTTTGTTCTGCCATGTAGATGCGCTCTGTGAGTGTTTGCCTGAATGTGAATAACTGTGTAGAATGCATACCTGTTTATGCTTTATATTCGTGTGTTTTTGTGTGTGCGCCTTTATGCATGATTCCAGGACGAGCCACGCTGAGCGAGATGTGAACATGAAAAGGAAGCTAGTGGAGGACTTGAAGACGAGACTGAAGTTCCTGCAGGAGATGGAGAAAAGTTACCGTGGACAGGTGGAGGAGCTGGAGAAGAAGGTGCACACAACACATCACAGCTGACACCACCGTCATTGTTCTCTAATTAGTTTGATGTTCCTTGGAAGAATGACGTGAAATTAGCTACTTGCAGTGCTCAGCATTTCTTATACCCCAGATATTATCTGCCCTTGATGACTAAAAAGGAAATAAACACATTTTAGTTACTGTTGCATTACCTTATAGAATAAATAGATTTACTTCATTGATTTGAAGGAAACCAGATGGATATATGACTTGAGATCCTCCATCACAACTGAACTGCGGTGTCCCCACACCAGCTTAATTTTTACCTTCCTGTTTCCCCTTTGCTCTCTACAGGTGAAGACTTTATCAGAGGAGGCCGCCAACAGGAAGGCCCTCATTGAATCTTTAAAGAGGAGACTGAATGTTGCAACCACAGAGAAAAGCCAATATGAGGCCTCATGTGCAAAACTAAAGGAGGATCTGGAAAAAAGGGTAGGATACTAGAGTTTCTTGAGTTCTCACTAGATCTGTATTATATGGAACAGTTTAGATGTATTGGAATTTTTGAAGTTTCAGAAGTTTTGTTATGTGCTTCAGCACTTTGGACTGTGATCCTATCAGATATCAGTTTAGCCGTACATAAATAGTAGACCGAAAAGAAAGGTTTCAGCATTGGAGAAAAGTAACTTCCATTCATCAATCTTTACATAGATTACATTTTCAGTAATCTTCCTACGTATAGTGAATATAGAACGGTTCAGACCTTTGGACTTTTTAATGTTTGTTATACAACTTTTATTCACAGGGGATTAAAGAAGCCTTTTTGAGACAGAAAAAGACTAAAATTTCAAAGTACAAAAATCAACAAACCTGATTCCAAGTTGTAAACAATGATTAGATAGCATTTTAAGGTTCAAGGTGGGTTAAATACTTTTGATAGGCACCTTATGTTAAATTATACATTTTTGATACAAGATTATCTTTAAGCTGCTTTGAGCCCAATTATTCTCTTGTCCCTAGATTAGTCATCAAAGTCAGAAATGTGCGAATTCTGCAATTACTAATTACCACAAATGTTTCACAGGCATATGCAGACTCTACAACAAAATAAGAGTGGTTGCGTTCAGCTGACCAGTTTTGTCTATGAATGCTATGTTTCTTTTATAGGAGCAGCGCATGCATGCCTTGCAGGCTCGTGTGGGGGCCAGTGAGCAGGCTTTGGCTGCACTGGAACAGACAGCCACTGAGCAAATGGAGGGGTTGACCCAGCAGAGCGCCCATGCTTTGGAGAGGCTTCAGAGACAGCTAGGCCAGGCTTACTCCCAGCTGGAGCAGCTTCATTCTTTCATCAAGGTACTGCGCTAAAGTGGAAAGGGATCAAAGGCCATGAGTCCAGAGTTTGTCTAGTCAAATCATCTCACTTGTATCAAACAAGTATGGTGTGGTGTGCCTGCAAGTTCTTCACTTATGAATTCTAATGATATTCCATGGGTGTACCACCTAAAAGGTTAGGTGTAGGGGTCTGTTGCATTGTTAAATTGGCAAAAGTTGAAGCATGCTGACACTAACTTTGCATAGAAACATGGATTGCAGGAACAGCCAGCCTCATGTAATCCTGTGTGGTGTTTTGTTGTTGGACTTTTGTGCTAATTAATAATTAACACCATGTTGAATCCTAAGATAAAATTGGTGTAAGAGTGTACCTGGTACCAGAACACAATAGACCAAAGATCGACGAACAACTGAACAACTCAGATCTGCAGTTGTATGTCTTGGATGCTCAAGCGTAAAGCGCAGCATAGCTGTCAAATGATCAAGTCAGTACCTCTTGGAAAGAAGCAAAAAATGTGAAGATCAACAAGGAGTCTTTTGCCATTTATGTTGCCATTGCCTAGCAGCGGTGATTGCAGCATCTATGAATGCAGAAGCAATAACTTGCGTGTGGGAGAAACTGGGGTCTGCCATGGAGAAGACTTCCGAATGGCCTCTGAGAGGTTCTGGCAAACTATCAAACAACATAGTTCTTTTTGTCAGAGGCCACTCAGGTAGTCAGAAAGATCTGCAGTGGCGTGTTGCCATGCTGAACATTCTGGATAGTGTTGGGCTGTCTTTGTTGACATGTCTCTTCAATGTTACATGGAGGTCCGTAGCAATCCAACCTATGTATTTTATGCTCTTAGAAGGCTTATCACAGTGTCTCTTAGGATGTCTTGTGGGATGTCTTCAGGAGAAGAGAGTGTTCGGTTTGATGACCTCAGGATTGCATCACTGCTTTTTACAGATTACGCAGTTCTGTTTGCTTCAGTAGACGGTGAGCTTCAGCACAGTTTGCAGGCAAGTGTACAAAGGTTAGGGTGAGAGTCAGTACCTGTAAGAGTGCGGTAATGGTTCAGTGGATTGTCCCTTTATGCCTTGGTGCGAGTTGCTCCCCCTAGTGTTGTTGAATAGAGGGAAATGGATTGCTTCATAATTTGCCTCTCATTCACCCAAAGCTCTTAATTTACCTGTCAATCAACATTGCAGCCCCATGATGTCTAGGTAGTGATCAAAAGAACAACAGCTGCTGATTTGATTACCAGAGGGATATCCAGAAGGACCCCAGAGCAGAACCATTCCTCCTTCACATTGAAAGGAACCAGTTGATAGGGTAGAGGCATCTGATCAGGATGTCAGCTTGATGCCTCCTTGCGGACGTATTCAGGGAATGTCCAACTGGGAGGAAACCCAGACCCCAAATACACTGGAGAGATTACACATCCCACCTAGCCTGGGCAAGCCCCAGGATCCCCCAGGACCTTTGTGGAAAGACATCAGCACTACCTTGCTTCGCCTGCAGCCACCACAAGTGGGTGTCAGAAGGTGGATGGATGGAATTGTAACAAAGTGTGTATGTGCCACTATGCATTTGCACTTTCTTCCAATTTATAGGTATATGCAGACCACCATTGTGAGAATACTGTGTGCCCAACGGGAATGGGCATTATTGTCTTTGTTTAGGCCTAATCCATCACCTTGAGGTGTGTTTGTGTGTGTGTCTGGCAGAGACTGATAAAGACTGTCCATCAACTCTGTTCAGCTGACACCTGTCTATCAAAGAAGGAAAGGGTTTGGCAGAGATAGATAGTAATGGCAGTGTATTTGCACACACACATAAATCAAGTGGCAGATTATGGACACACTTTAGTGGCAAGTCTCCGTTGCTTTTGTCCTCACAAGCCAGAAATACTAGAAATTACTGAAACTGTTCTTGTCCTGGTATTGCTCACTTGCAACTGAGGAGAATTGATGTGTTTTATCTTCTACTTCCTTTTCCAACTTTTGATTTCTTTTTCATAACCAAGCCTTTAGCCTTGCCCCCCCCGCACATACACATTTATATAGTAAAGAAGACACACATTCATGCAATCTACATGTAACCTAAAAATAGAAGATGCATTACGAGTGAAAGGAGTGTATGGACATGCATAGAAATACAGTTCACGCTTGTGTAACTCCTCTCCTCCATTCCCATAACCCTAGCTGGTGGGGCCATTGTGGTGTTGTTGAGGATTCACATCATTGTTTGTCTCCCCCTGGCTCCTGTGATTCCCTATAAGAACACCAAGCCCTTTGATTGGACTGCCTGACGTCCGGAGGAGATTTACTCTTGTCATGTATTGATCAGGACTGGAGGGCTGTGTGTGTGTGTCTGTGTGTGTGTGTGTGTGTGTGTGTGTCTGTGTCTGTGTCTGTGTCTGTTTGTGTCTTTATGAGCTTGTTTTTGTTCTTTGTGCTGTGTGTGTGTGTGTGTGTGTGTGTGTGTGTGTGTGTGTGTGTGTGAGTGTGTATTTGTGTGCGGAGATTTTTCTTTATTGTGTGCCAGCAAACCCTTTTGGCCCCTGCACATGCCTGAGGCTGTAAGCACTGCTGTTGAACTGCTAAACAGTGGCCCTGCATGTAGTGACTACTCCACAACACACACACACACACTCTCACACCCACCGAAGGTAGTTCTCTTGTAAAGAATATTTTGGCTTGTCATCCCTGCTGAAAAGTACAAGATTGTGCAGAGTTTGGAATAATCTTTTTTTCTGAATACAAATGTAAGAGTATTTTTGTAATTACTTGTAATTACTCTAGCTTACTACTCTAGTCTTGCTTATGAAGTACCCTACAACAATGATGTAACAACACATTGACCTATGATTATCTTACAGTGTATGTCTTTTATATACCTGTCCTGAGAAAGGTGCTTACGTAATTACACATCTTACTCAAGTTTGTTTGTAGGATATATGAACAACAATAAACAGCTTCTTTTTTTTGCATCAGTGCCTGCATAATCTATGAAAATGAGAGCATTTTTTTCTCCCGCTCTTTATGTTTTTGAATGGCCCTTTATGTCCTCATGTGTGTGAAGAGGTTCAGAGGTAGCTAGTTATTAAAGAGGATATCTTTTTGCTGCTCATTTGATCCCCATCTCTATGCCCTAATCCTCGTCATGTCTAAATTGCCCCCCTGGCAATGGTGATTGTGGTACTAGCCAGGCTAAGAGCTCCTCACAAACACACACAGACACATGTATGTACACACTCACTTTCCGTGTATGTATTTGAATAGTGCGTGCGTGCGTGCGTGCGTGCGTGCGTGCGTGCGTGCGTACGTGCGTGCGTGCGTGAATGCGTGAATGCTTGCATATATCCCTCCCACCCTTTGTCTTTCCCAGGGCTGAGAATGAGTGATAAATTCACCCCTTAATTTCTTCCTGGATAATTCCACATGCAGGGTTTAGGTCAATTGAATGTAACCCTTGACTAGCGACAGTGAATATCTATTAGGCTGTAAATAAAAGAATAGGATCTCTGACTGTTTGTTAATTGGCCGTGTATTCCTTAAGGGTAAACGCAGATCTCAGATCACCAAAAAGAGCTAAAGCTGCATGGAGAACAAAGGTTATGATTTACTCTCACTTTTCTGCTTTACACCTACTTGGATGTAGGAGGCCATCTATGAAACTGGATTTGAAATGTAACATTTTATTTAATTAAACTGGCCACACTTCTGTTATCTAGAAGAAGCAAGTCAAAAGCATCTGGACTTGAATGACTGAGAATCTCTATAGACAATTCACACTTTTCTTGTTTTATAGTTTACAGTTTGTATTAGACTTGAGATCGGGAGTTGTTTGCTCTGCGAGTCAATTTAAATAAAGAGTTGTTTTTCTATTTTATTATTTTAATCTGTATGGGATTTGTTTAGCGTGATCCTGTTGGTTTTCTTAGATGTCTCCTCTGAATTGCTGAATGTCTGAGCTCTCCTTGTGTTTTATTTATTTATTTTGTTATTTAATGTTACTAATAGACAAATAGCAACACTCCACGTACTCCAGCTGCAAGCATCCACTCACTCACTCACTCAGCACTGTGAGAAGCACCACTGGCTTTGTAAACTGCACCTGGTCCACCTGTGTGAAGTGGAGATGTTTGCCGCTATTCAACACTGTTCGTGTCTGATTACCTTTGTAACTGTAATGCTCTTGAGTGTTTTTGTATGTTTGTATTGTATATGTTTTTGTATGTGTGTACACGCTGTACTTCTCGCTTGCCTGGTTATATTGTGTACTGTCCAAGAGCAAGTTTTTCTACTTTGTTTTTGTTTTTGTGTACTGCGAGTTCTCCAGTCTCTAGCTTTCCCCTCATCTGACCATCTATTCCAAGGTCAGCTTTTCAGCAGGCTTACAAGGGAATGATACAGAAGATTATTGCCTCGATCAATAAGCTCAAAATGAAGCAAAGGGGAGTTTACTTTATTGACTTTCCCGTGTACAGTGGCAGTTTTAACATTTAATTGTCTCTCTGTATTTAGAGCAAACTCCCATTTAGTGCCCGACAACTGTGCCATCCCAGGCCTTCCTCGTCTCGCTTGCCATTCACTCGGGCACCATTTAAAACAGCCCCTCATAGCTTAATTATTAACAGTGTTATGCTGCCCTGTTGTACTGTGAGACATTCGGAAAGCAAATAAATAAATGAATGGCTGTATTTTCAGAAGCTCTCTGTCTTTCTCTCTCTGATGCATGATTCTCTGTCTGTGGAGATTTTAGCAAAACTTGGGGTGCGTTTGGTATCAAAGCTGTGTTCCCTCAGCTTTCAATCGACAGGGCAACAAACCCTCAGGTCCACATTCCTACAAGGGAGCTTGAGGCGAAACCGAAGAGAATCTGAGTGTGTCAAACTCAATATTCCTCCATAATGTACTAGGCCTCTCTGGCGCATGCTTGATCAATTTCATTTATTCATCTGCCAGGCAGAGCTATCCCTCTTGTTTTTCTATATCCATTTCATCATCCTCTTCTTTTTATATTCCTTCTTCTCCTCCCCCTTCAGGCCCTGGCCAGTGAAATACTTTTAGACGTTCAAGAGGTCAAGCAGCAGCTGATGAAGAGGAGGAGGTTAAGGCAGGCCAACGCTGTGGCAGCAAAGGGCGGCCTCTCAGCCAAGTCTATGATCAAAGCCAAGTCCATTGCTGCCTCCATCCTCAATATGTCAGAGAATGATCTTGCGGACATTATGGACACTGACCAGGTAAGGCCAAGGGACGGCGGGTCAACATTTCATACAAACACTAACTTGAGGATCTATATCGGGTCTAGATTGTGATCTGAGCATTTAACATACCTATAATAGATTTTCTGTGCTGTAAAATTTCGAAACATCCTAAAAGTTTTCAGGGGTTTTTGCTTAGTGATTGCACCATAGGAGGAAAGACATATCATCAATATCAACTTGTAATTTTGGGTATTTTCTATTGTCAATTGAGACTAAATGAATTGCAAGGAGTTACTGTAACTTTGGCCTATCCTCTTGAGACAGATACTCTGACAGATATGAAGAAATAGAGGTCTTCTGTTCTTAGTTCATTTCACCTTATCTAACAGTATTTAGCCTTGCTGGAAATATCAGCTTCTGTCTGACTTTCTCTTATTGATGGTTAGATAGATTTTGGCAAGTAAGCAAGGTTGAACACTAAGAAAAGGTGAATCACACAGTTGGGAAGTGCAATAGAGAAGGATGTGGCTTCATGTTTAAAGCGGTGTTCTTGCTCTTGACAAGATCAAAAACACCTGCAGCACCTGTCAACTTGATATAAGATTTAATATGGCACAAGTTGAGTAAGTACAACTCTTTTCTTACTGCTGAAAGCAGTCATTGAGCTAAAAACCTTTGCTATTGACTGTTACCCACGTGCAAAAGTCTGAGTTTCACTTTCTTTTCCAACTTGGTGGGTCCTTTCTCTACCATAGATCATACCCAGCCATGTCATCAATTAGCAACATCATGTTACAATCAACCTCCCATCCCTGGGGACTTACTCCCATCTATCACAAGATGAGAGAGGGCGCACCAGACACTTACTCACACTTGAAACCAATTTTAGCCCTTTGCAGCCCAGCTCCACCCAGGAGATGACAGGAAAGAGTTTCTCACTAGACGAAAAGTCCCCCTCATCAGAGCTGAAAACCCTGTGGGTAAAATCACTCTCTTCTCCTCACCACTTGATTTCTCTGTCGTATTAATGGTGCTTAATGGCGGGCTGCGTGGTGGCTTATCGTGGTGGGTGTGTTTTTCCTGTTTTGTTAATTGAACATTCATAGATCACAGAGCTGCTGAGAATGCGTGTACCCACCAGAGAATTGTAAATATTGTGTCACGTAGTGAGGTGAACAGATTACGTATGATTATGTGTTACTGAGGGTAATTTTGAATACTGGAAATAGATCCCAAGAGAAATGGTTTTGTGCGTGCATGTGCCCGTGTGTTTAGGTGACAGAGAAACAAGGGCTATTTTACATGTGCACTAATTGAAACATCTGCTGGACACATTAAAATATCTGTAAGGTAGTGTGTGTGTGTCTATGTGTTGATAATAGTCTGCTTGGGGTTGGAGCTAACTCAAATCAAGTGGTCCCCACTTAAACCAGCCTGAACTTAAGTATGCTTTAGCTGTGCTGACAAAGCCTAACTAGTTGTGAGCATTTAAAATTGTACAGTATAATACAACCATCCACATTCTGAACTGAGGCTGGTTTGTGACACAATGTTGAAAATTATTTAAAATTTTGTTACAGAGCTGAAGTTTCATGAAACTTGTTTCAGAATTGTGATTTCTTTTCCCCCTCACTCCAAAAAAATCTATGGCGCTTTTGCAAGACCTTTGTAGATTGTAGATGTTTTTCTTTGGACTTGAGGACGTGACATGAGGTTATCAAGATGTCCCAGCAGTCATCAACAAGTCCAACACATAGCATGTGTATTTATTTATTCACTTGGTTGTGCGATACTAGTGTGCTGAATGAGCGCTCAGGGCTCACTGGGATTGCTTTTACTTTTCAGTTTTACTTTTAAATGAGAATACTCCATAGCCAACATAGCTACTTTTCTTTAGTTTGGCAGATTCAACAATATTACTTTGCTTTGAAATCAATGCGCTTTTGAATTTCAGGCAAATCAGAATTTCTGAAAGAATTATTCCTGGTTGTGGTTGTATTTCTGGAGAATGCTGGGAACATATGACCTTTGTGTAATGACCACCATCGTTTCCAAAAGCTACATATTTTCTTTTCTCCAGAGCATTAGTCTTGGTTTGTTAATTTGTCCCTGCAAAAAGATCTGAGCTTTTGCTTGAGGTGTTTTACTGAACAGAAATACGGCTGTGAAGAACTATTTGTGCAGCTGGTTCTGTAGTTATAGAAATCATAACGCAGAGACCACCCTTGTTTTCAGCTATTTTATGGGAAAGGGGAATTAGTTGGGGGGTTTTTTATATTTGTAATTTATTAATTAATTTTCAAAGCATTTAAAAGTCATACAGAAACTTACAGCTGCTTCCTTACACATAAACAAACACCCACAAAATCAATGTTATGTGTGTACATAGATGCTAAGAAGGTGTTTAAGTGTGCTCACACATAACTGCTCCACACATGCTTACGCACATGTATCATGCTGCACACTGTTATTTGCCTCCATCCTTTCCATAGCGTGCAACAGAGGACCAGAGAGGGCAGAGCAGCTCCAGGCTCCCTGGGCAACTTGTTGTGGAGTTAATGATCCAGATGTAATAAGGCTGTAATTGCCAGGCCAGTTTGTTTTGCATCTAATGTTTGATGGAGGGTCAGTGCTTTGTTATATATCTACCAAGGGTGGACGAGCACACTTACTCTCATGCACATAGACGGTTTCACACACCGTGTTCACGCCTGTGGGAGGCTTAAAGGCAGTAGTCACAAGAAGGCCCCCTTCTCTCACCCTCTTTTTTTCTCTCTTACTCATATAACCACACACACCCTTGGTCCTTACCTACTTTTAATTTACTCTGTGCACCAATAAGGCATACACTGAAATTAGCCTAGATCACTGCTATCACCAAGGATCACACAAGCTACGTTCACACTGCAGACCTCAGTTAATGCTCAATTCCACTTTATTGCCCAGATTGACTGTTCACATTATTTTTTAAATGTGGCCCATAAAAGCCATGAAATTGAACCAGATGCGCAAAAGCATAATACGACGTCACACGGAGCATGCTGTCGTATGGAAGTAGACAAGGGGGCCACAGAAATAGGGTCTACAGTTTTATTTTTATTTTTAATTTGATTTCAGGTGGAAGAAAGGGAATTTGTGCGCAAATGATACCGAGGACGACTACCTCCATCGCTGCCATCCTTCACGTTTACATATACCGTGGCTCCCGCCAGCACAGAGTTATGACAGCAGTCGCTCTAGAGTGATGTCAGAGTCGCATGAATTCCAATCTGACTGTCCAGACTGAGGTCGCATTTCAAAAAATCTGACCTGTACCTGATTTGAACCACACATGAAAATGGCCCATATCCGAACTGGATAAGATCAGATTTCTTGTGACTTGGGCTGTTCACGCTGTCTCAAATCAGATTTGGGACACTTTGAACACAGCCATAGAGGTTACCAGGAAGCTGGGGAACGCCAGGGAGAAACACATGCTTAATCCAAATGTCAACACTCCATACCTGGGGACTGGGCCCTTGCAGACTTTTATCATACATGCAGTGACACTCACACACTCACACACCTAGAATGAAATACTTCATGTCATCAGGTCAAGGTTTTAAGGATGGGCTGGCCTGGCCTACAAGGGGAATGAGGTGGACATCACACCTCACTCATTGACATGTATATGACCCATGCCAAAATCTTAACAGCCCCAGCCCGCTCACTGAGTATCTTTCTGAATTGTTCTGAATTTTGTCCAGATAAAAGGGAATGGGTGCTTCTCAGAAATTGTAGCACACTGCTTTGTTAAAGTACAAAGTTAAAAAATCCTTTATTATTGTGGCTGTGGCTATTGTGATTTAAAAACAAGACCAACGCACATCAAAAGAAGTAGTGCAAGTACAGTACAGAAGGATTTTCTTTTATGGTACTGAATTTTCTTCACATTTGAGAATTAATGCGACATGTGTGCAGTCAGCTGGTTTAGATAAAATAGTATAAATCATATAATGATTGATATGCACTGTAACACTTACCATTATTTTCTCAGCTGAAGGTCTAGGGCCCTATGAAATCGCAGACGGAATTTGACAGTAACAATTGATTTTCCTATGCATTGTAAACATTTTTGCCCACAGAAGACGCACTAGCAAGAGTTCATCACTTCAGCAAACTTATACAGTGTGTTAGCATATGGAGGATATAAAGTAATAACCTATTTTACAGCAGACAATTCACACTACATGTATTGCAACAATGCATTCATTGTGAATTGTCCCTTATTAAATATTATTATAGTAATTTAATATTCTACTGTTGCAATACGTTTATTGTGACTGTTCCCCATAAATAATTGCACTTACATTTGAATATTTCTATATGCATACATGCAGGAGATATCAAATTCATTGATATCGATTCAATTTGTATTATTTTGTTATTGAATTGTTGAAATTATATTCATCCACTACATGATAACACACTCTTTGTGATGGTGAAATGTGTTTAAATTGTAAAACACAGAATTCCGAAATATTTAAATGGAAAGCTGAAACAGAATTTGGGAAAAAATTAAACAGAATCTAGCAAAACAGATTTCATAGGGCCCTAAAGTTCCTCAAAAAAACATAGGTGGTTAGATTTTTTCGTAGTTCGACGAAGGCCTACATTTGTCTTTCTGACTCACATTAAAATTGCTATTAATATTAAATATTGGGTGATCTTCAGAGCGTACTCTGGTGAAGTCAGCACTCAAAGCGGGTTAATCAAAGTTCACATAAAGTCTGCATGAGCCCCCTTGTGGACTGCCACCCCAGACTTCACAGGACTGCTCCCTTTAGGTCCACCAGTCTACAAGCACAGGGACATTTAGATTCATCAACACACACACACCTTTTCTTCCTCCTGCCCTCTACCTCCCAAGGCCCATCACATCATTTGGAGCACCTGGGGGTTGAAGTGAAGAGGTAACACATTAGTGCTGAGGTGTACATGGCCACACAGTCACTCTTCTCCCTGTTCATTAGCAGTAACAAGGCTACCACTCTGTTAGGTCTTTATACATGAGTAGCATACCTTTCCACTGAGTCTCCAGAGAGCTTCTTCAGGGTCCTGGATCCTACAGTTCTACCCTCAAGCAGGAGAGTCATTGAGGTCAATGTTGAGATACAGTGGCTGGTTCTGTCTAGAAACATCAAACATCAATCTCTGGTCTGATCCCCTTGAAGTTTTGCACATTGTATGCACAGGCAAAACACTCTTTTGGATTTGTTGAAGGTATTCTCTCTAAACATCGGCATGATTTTTGTCACAGTGTGTATCCCTCGGTCTCCATCTTGTCATTAAAATGTGTGCATTTGCTGGTGTGCTTGCAGGGGACACAGGCCCGATCAGAGAGTCCAGGAGACCAGGAGTGGCTGGACCACCTCAGCCACATCCTCCAGCAGAAGGTCAGACTGCAATAATGATCACACAATGCTCATACGGAGAAGTCCTGTGCAAGCTATTAGCAGCTTCCCCCCATAGTAAAATAGTTTTTCAGCCTAGCACAGCTCAGTTGAGATTTATAGTTAGATTTGTAGAACTGTTGTCTTTCTTTTTAAAGCTGTTGGTAACAAAAATGAATTGATATGAAACAGAGTGCTACTTTCAAATTCTCAAAAATGTGCAAATAAAACTTGCACTGCTTTCATTTGCTTAAAATTTTAATTACAAGTAGGACCACGATCTGTAAGTAAAATGGATAATTGATTATTGCTCCATCATTATTTTGTTATTTTCTCTGTTACTCACTTAGCATCAGTGACAAAGGGAAGGTTGAACTGATGGGGAGTTTCTCTTATCTGTTTTACAAATGGCGAGATGTTTGCATTTATTTCTGAAAACGCAGTGTATTGTTGAAAGTAGTTATTATTAGTAAAAGTGTGTTTTACAGAGCAATACCTTTTAAAGGGGATGCATTGTGATATGTACATTTGTTGGATAATTTAGTTTAGTAATAATCCACTTTAAGTTACAGTTCCATTTAGTTATACTATACTATAATCTAACCACAAATAACTAAATTACCCAGAGGTCTCTTACTTTCTTTCTTTTTTTTCAAGCTTGATCTCTTAGTGATTGCATTTCTATAATGTTTAGAAATTTTTTCTAGATACCTCTCATACCAAATACTTTAGCCTAAAATTTGGTCACCAGTTTTACCCAAATACAGTAAATGGAGGATGATTTTTAATTCCACCCCAATGTGTCATGCTCCAGGCTCTGAATGAAAACAATAATGCAAAAGATAAAACAAAGAAAACCAGCTTGTGTGTGTGTGTGTGTGTGCGCAGCCACTCATCTGTGAGTGCTCTGCTGGAGCTTTACTCGAGTGCTGTCAACGTCTGCTTGCTGTGATATGTGTATGATTGAGAGTGTCGAGTGTGTGTATGTGTGTCTTGTCTGTGTTCTTGTCAGCGGCTGCCGCAGGCACTCATGCGTCGCCTCCGCACCACGACACACACCAGACACTGTTCTCTTGTTCCCCAGATCTTCTTCTGACCTTTCCACCTTCCTCTTCCCCTCCCACACTAACACACACGCGCACACACACATAACACTCTACTGAATCCATGTTTTTCCCTTCTAGCTGGACAGCTCTCAGTCCCTCTTCTCTGTCTCTCTCTCTGCCATCCTCCACTGTCCTGCATATCTCTCTCTCTCTCTCTCTCTCTCTCGCTCTCTCTCTCGCTCGCTCGCTCTCTCTCTCTCTCGCTCTCTCTCTCGCTCTCTCTCTCTCTCTCTCACACTCAGACCCCGAGGCAGCTTGTTAGTGGGGAACTAAATATTGATTTGGCGGGCCTGTCGATGCCGGGAGAATGAGCTAGTGTCCACCAGAGACCTCGGCACCGGCAGCCTGCTATCGACGTTTTCCGTGGGCAGAACAGGGTGGGGGGGGTGGGCTGTAGCTAGTGTGTGGAGTGGAGGAGGAGATGAGCAGAGTATGACAAGGCTGAGACTTGCCCCTAGGTCCCTGTGGGGACCACTGGGACCACAGCAGTCATCCCCCCTCACTGCAACAGACTTTTTCTATCCCCTTTCAAGTCGATCTGGTTCTGTTTTTTGTTTATTTATTTATTTCAGATTTTTCCCTCTCCCTCTATCCTGCGGCCTTCTCTATTCAGGTTTTTAAAACCATACTGTCGTATCAAGGGGACCCCAGACTGTGTTTGTGTGTGTTTGAGTGTCTCATATTTCTCTTTTTTTCTGAAGGGCAGGTGTGATGCCTTTCAGGTGGTCAATTAAGGTAGATCTCCTAATTTCGCACTATAATAATGTCCCTGTACTACACACATTTTCTTAGTTAGGGAATATACTTCAAGAACTCTCATACTTTACTCCCTCTGCCTTTCTGCTCTCTGTCATAGCTTATGAAAGGCTCACCAAGCAGAACATCTGTGAAGTGGAATGGCCTGGCCTGTCACCCTGCCTGTGACACTAATAACACACTCCCCTAATAGTGATATGATCTTACCCACGAGTTGCACTCGCACACTTGTTATATATCGAATAAAAAGACAGAGACAGAAATAGACCCGGTGAAAAGAAAGATGAGAGCGAGATCCATGTTCTTAACTGGCTGGCTGTCACTGAAAGAGAACGAGGATGTGTCCATCTATGTGTGTATGTCTGGGTATGTGTACATATCCGTGAGTGCGTGTGCACGACAGCCTCATCTTGTCACTGTCAGTGCCTAATGGAGCTGCCAGTGGGACAGCACTTTATTATCTCAGTGGCCCTGTCAATAGCAAACCCATCACTCACTCTCTCTCTCTCTCTCTCTCTCTCTCTCTCTCTCTCTCTCTGTGCATTTGTGTGTGTGTGTGTGTGCCTCCTTGTGTGTATGTGTGCAGATGTAGAGGAGTGTAAGAATGGTATGTATGTGTGTATCTGTGTCTCTGTGTGTGGGCCATTGTTCACCATCACTGTCATGCGCTGCCACAT
>NC_060153.1:8564747-8577247 GCF_021292245.1 Micropterus dolomieu | reverse complement strand
ACTGTATCGAACATAAGGGAGGGCTTGCTGTAGCTCATTGCTACGACGGTGAATGGCGTCATTTATCTAAAGTTAAATAACAGACTTGACTCGTGTCACTTCTTGCCAAAGCTTCACACTATATTGGCACTTCCATAGGGCATTACATCATTAACCCTCGTGTTAAACATATCAAAGGCTTGATGCCTTACATTGCTAATGTACTGAGAAAGTTTTCTATTGTTGTCAGTGCTGTGAGGGGTAGTGTTGTGTGGCTCATTATGCCTCTGTAATGACAAGGAACAGCTCTGAGTCCCACACTTCTCTCTGAAGGAAAGTGACTTTAATTAAGCCTCATTTAATGATTGCGCTAATTAAATCAGCCACTCTTTTTCTGTCTCTGTAAATATGTTTGTATGTGTGTGGAGGGGACTCACGCCGAGCCTTTGTACTGTAAATATGTCACTGGAAGGGGGATTCCCAGGAGGAGACTGGTGTTCATACCAGAGCACACTGTGGCTTATTCATTATGTTCAACTTGCATTTCACAAAAATAGAAACAGCAGACACAGCTCGTTGGTACTGTTTCTTAGCCATTAAACTGTTTGGGTGATTACTTAACTACAATATAGCAAACATTTCAGCGGATCGGTTGAAATAGGCCAGTCGAATAATGCGATTGCACTTCTTGAGTTATGATGCTGTACGTGAGTTTTAACATTACTGCCAGCCTGATTGTACTCAAAGGTCGTCCTTTGGAGCAGTGGAGTTTCTCTCTTCAGTGTAGCAGAGAAAGAGAATTCATGATGGACGTAGACATTTCTTCATTGAATAGATGACTACATGTGTTAAATCTCCCTATGTCAGTGAACGAATGTTTAAAGACAACGATTCTCATCACCTTGTTTTGAATGTGGCAGTTTGCTGCAGGCACAGCCACTTCTGCTGCTGCTGTAACTGCTTCTCACTACATTGCCTCTGCCAATGAGCCACACACGGGCGTGTTCTTGATTGCTGAGTTCTAACTAAAGGTTGCATCTCTTGTATGGATATCACCTTCCTAAATTTAAACCCCAATCGTGCCTGAATCACCTCATTTTCACACCTAATGAGTAGGAACCTGAAACAAAGACCCCCGTGCTTTCCTGTGTTTAATCTAGGGTGTATTTAGGTCAGATCCCTAACAAATGCATGTTGCACACTGAAATGATGTTTCCAAACAACGTATCAAGAAAAGGAGAGATTTTTAATTACCGTATTTGTGGCCCCAAGTGTCCAATTCCCTTTCATATCAGTCTCTAGTGGCCTAAAGGGGAGAAAAGAGAGGGATCTGCTCCGCTGCAGGGGTAGGTAATTATGGAGGAGAGGGAGAGAATAGGCTTGTCTGTGCTTTAGTGATTTTCTTACCTGAGCCCCTCTTTGCAAATGTGACATATTCATTATCGGAGATAATCAAATGCAAGACTTTTTAGTATGGTGCCTTTGTGCTTGTTTTTTTTATCTATTTATCATGCTGTTGTTGTTGTTATTCCCCCGTTTGATAAATTTGATTTTCAAACAAAAGTGAGAAGATCAAAGATCAAAGAGCTGTTTTTCCCCCTCTGTGATAAAACTGCTGTAACTACCTCTCCCTTACCTTGAATAGTGGCCTAGATTGGAGACGGCTCACCCGCCAGGGACCAAGATTAATAGCACGAATCCTTCACCACTGTGAAATTGCTCCTGTCATACCAGTCAGATCCGAAACCTTACTATTTTTACGGTTATTATAAAATTAACTAGCAGTGTGCTTGCTTGTTTATTACAGAACTGTATACCAGTGATGATGTTGTTACAGGTAGACACTTCTGTCGGACCTTTGAAGGACCCAAATGTTGATTCTATTGCAGAAAATTGTAGTTAAATTAAGCAACAACATCTGCCTAATTATATATAGCTATTACAATTATATTAATAAGGTGGTAAACTAGTGAAAAACTGAGAGAAAACACTCAGCAGTCACTTGCATATTTGGATGATGGATCCCTTTATATCTCTTTTAAGCTCCCACCCCATTTCGTTCTTACTCATTTAGATATCCAGCAGCCTGACACAATCTTTACAGCTACTCACAAATTGGGCCCTTGGAAGTAATTGCGCTAACCTGTTCCGAGGGAGAAGACAAAAGAACAGGGATGATCGATCTTTTAAAGAGGAAAAAAAGGTTGACGTGTGTGATGCCACTACCAGACAATGGTCATTGGAGCGCTGCAACTTTGAGCTGCTCCTTGCCTTGAGGTGTGCCCCAGGCTATAGAATAGCAATGTCATTTAATTGGCTCATGAAAACACCTTTTGCTTGCAGCCCCTGTCCTTGTCCACACGTGCACACACACACACACACGCACACACGCTTATCAGTGTCAGTAGCTTTACATGTCAGTTCACTTCTTGAACATGTTCATGAAATCATAGCTAGACAAAAGGTCTGCTCTACAGGGCCTGTTGAATAGTAATGGATGTGAGTTAGCATGGCTTAATGCTACAGTAGCTTTTTTAATGTTGCCAAAGGGGACAGGGCCTCTTGCAAAACAGTGGCCGTGTTGCTTAGCGCTGGTGCTGGCTAGCTCTGCCAAAGGGGACAGGGGCCCGGCTAAATCAACTGTAGCATAACATTAGTGGCGGTTCCTAACACTGCCTTAAGCAGCCCAGGGGATTCAGTAGAGCAGCTGCATCACAGCTTACCTCTAACCATCCTGCGGGGCATCAGTCCCCAGCAAGTGTGGAAGTTAGATGAAAGGGAATGATAGTCCTGCTTGTCCCGTTTGTGAGCCTGTGTGTGTGTGTGTGAGCGCTTGTTTTCCTTGCGCCAGAATCTGCTGATGTGAGTCACACACCTTAGGGAGATGAATCGGAACGTGAGGTATTTTATCAAACGCAACAGAATCATTTATCAACCAAGAGACCCAAAAGTTCCATCAATTTTCTTGGTGACATAAAACAACTTTAATAAGGCTTTATAAAGATGTTGGTGCCGTCGTGCCTACACTTATATGTTACATAGTTTTTCTGCTTTTGATTTCTCATGAAGGAATTGAGAGGGGCACCCCCCGTGGTATAGGAGTTAAGACGCCTGACCGTGATCTTCTGGGGACTGGGGACCTTTGTTGCTTCTCTCTTTACCTCATTTCCTGTCGTCTTTCTACTGTCCGTCTTAAAATGCCCAAAAAGCATCTTTCAAAAGCATCTTTTTTAGGCATTAAATTTCACTCATGTTTGGTTTATCTAGATCATGTTTACCTGTTAGTGTTGTTTACCCTTATTCCCATATCGGTACTTTAATGATCCAGTCTCCCTCTTTGCTGTCCCATGGAGCCTGGTGTTGTGGCTGTGTCTCTATTTTAGTGGGTTTGTTTGCATAGTTAGTGGCTCTAAGTGCAATTAGTTGATTGGGAAATTGTGTGTACGAGTGTGTGCCTACAGAGTGTGTGAGACAGAGAGAGTGAATTGTCCCAGGGGGCCAGAGGCAGAGGCAGAGGGAGATGTCTCAGCAGTTACTTCACTGTAGTGGTTCTCTAAGGAATACCACTGTGTGTTTGATGCATCCAGTGCTGCTGGAACTGACTCCCCACTGCACACATGCTCAAGTGCGCACACACTTCGCGGCACACGGGGCCTTGTGTTCCCTGCTCCTGTTACCTTTAATGAAGAGGAGAGAGGGGCAGTGGGGCTGTGTGTGTATGAGTTTCTGAGGTTCTCACTCTCAAGACGTGTTGGAAATTGATAAGACGATAGTTTCAGGTCAGATAACGGTCCTTTTTCCCGGTGTCCTTAAAACATGTCAACTGCAGACCTAATTCCAATATGTGTTGTGAGTTTGTGTTAATCACTTCAGAGCAACACGATACCTTGTATTCCCCCGATACAGATGTTATTCAGTAAAGTTTGTTACAGCACTGTAGAATTTTCCTCTGTGTATGGTTCAATAGCTTATGTTTTCACATTCTCTTTTAAGAGATAAAAAGTGAAAGATTGTATGATATTGAAGTCACTATTTTCATCTTGACCAGCCCATTTCTCATCTCATGCCATGTGACTTGGGAAACTGCTCAGGGAATGGACCAAATTTGTTTCCTTTGCTTGAAAAGGGCACTTGTAAAAGGCTGCTCATAGCTTGAAGTGAATATTTATGAGTGATACAGTATAAATGTCTGCCTTTGATCAGGCGCCCTAATGACCATAAAATCCTTGTGTCGATTCAGAGGAAAAACAAAATTAGCCAGAACTCTGCCCACCTCTTTATTTTTCATTGTTTCCACGACAACAACCAAGCAAACACATATGGCAAGTTCCTTCATACCCAACCTATTGTAATCCTGTGGACACCAATTCTCATCCTCTAACCTTCCCGGCATAAAATACAGTCAAGCAACAATGCTGTAAATGTCCCAGTGATGCTTAGTGATGTTTTAATTATGCCTTAAGGTGTATCTGCTCAAGAGTGATCAACATAAGCCTCTGTCATAAAACACTACATGCCCATATCTATATTAAAAGAGTTTTTGAATGCTGTAATAAATTCCTCCTGTCCATATTGTCTTTTATGACATGACTCCAATATAAGGTCCACAATCTTTTTTCAATGCAAAGTTAATTCTAAAATTTTGATAACGCGTATATAAGTAGTGGTTGACCAATATGTGTTTTTCAATGGCTGGGGCCGATATTTAGAGAGCAGTGTGGCCAATGACTGATATTATAATGCCGATATCAAAGTAAAGTCATGTCATGTATAATTCCATTATCCCATGCAGAGTACAATCTTGTTTATCTTAGCCAGTAATGTGTTGTGTCAGATGGAAGTTTTATTAATAAATGAAATAGAAAAATACATTTGTTGTAGATTTCAGAATGTGACTGGTGTTCAAGAGAGAGTGGGGTACAGTTTGTCAGAAGTGACGTCATTCAGCTGCATTATTCTCTATAGTATAACATAATATATTTAACACTAGCCAGTAATGGTGTTATATTAGGTTTGCTGCCATTTAGGATGATATTTCGGCCTTGTGACTGCAGGTATCGGCCTGATTAATCTGCCGACCAATTAATCACTACTACAGAGAACAAATCTAATGGCAGATCTAAATGTGCATATGGGCGTGTGAGAAACAGACAGATGTGAACCTATCCTTTAATTCATAAGAATTTTACATTACTGGACCACTGATTGAGAATGGATGCTTAGAGAAAAAGTGTAGAATTAAGTGTTGAAACTACTGCTGTGTAGTCTGTTTTTTGAATTTCTCTGTCAAAACACTCAACATGGACGGTCCCTCAAAGGTTTCACAGGTCCACAGGCCCTTTCTGAGGTTCTGTTGTTTCATAAAAAAGCATATAGGCCGTTTGAAAAGCTGCCAGGTGTCAAAATTGGACTTTTTTAAAAATAGTGATGCATTTGTGTGTTTTCCTCATTTTCTCTAACCCCTTCTACTGCCGCCCCCACACCCTTTTTTCTATCCTTCCCCTCCCCTGCAGATCCCCTCTGCCGGCCAGCTAATGGAGGCTCTGCGCGTGAAGATGAAGGAGAGGAAAGTGCTGACAGAAGAGCTGGCCACGCTCACAACACCAGTCAGCGAAAAAGCCTGACTCCCTGGGCTGAGGCTGGGAAAACTGTCATCCTCTTCTTTTTCCTCCCCCCACTTCTTCTCTCCCTCCCCGGTTCCTACTCAGTGGGAGCTGGGCTGAGCCAAGCTGAGCCGGGGCAGCAGAACCAATATTTGTGAGAAAAGCGCTGTCGACTCACTCTGAGCCACTGGCTCAACACAGCAGCCCGGATTTTGTAAATGAGCCCTCGACATCTGTGTTAGCGCTCAGTGCACTATGTCTATCAGACAGGGCCCTTTTGCGCCAAGCTAATTTACAGTGCAGCCACTCTCCCCCACTCTCAGACCTGGGGTGATAAGGCAAATGCTTACGCTAATGTTTAAGTTAGACTTTTTTTTTACTGTCTTTTGCCTCTCCCCCTAATTTATTTGGCACCTCAAGGGCCTCAGGGTGCAGGGACTTGACCTAGCAGTGCCAAGTCGACACTTTGAGAAAGTCAGGAGTGCAGCACAGAGCAGAATATTCACTTTAAGAGGTTAGACCCATTTATCAGACCTGAGACTACAGTGTTCTTAGAGACCAATGATTTAAGTACTACAAATATTTATTTCTGAAGGAAATTATCTTGTGTGTCATTGCTTCTACTCTGTATTTGTTCTGATAATTTAATTGGTAATTATGTTAAATATCAATGATGTTTTTCTTCTTAATGTCTAAATAAAACCCAGTTTCATGTATTTTGGTTTATATTGTGTTCTTCAAAAACTGTGATATTGTTTTGAATTCCATGTCTAAACGCTCTCTTGTATTTTGTTTGTTCCAGCTGTTCAAAGGACTGTCAGTCAGTGTGTGATGGTCACTGAGGGTGCTCTGGTGGACAGCAGGGTTCTCACACCTCTCTCATGATTGACAGCTGACTGTCGGCATGGTTCCCATCTGTAACAAGTGACCCCTGCTGTTGACATCATTAACAAGGGTCCACATGGGCACGCACACAGCACAAAGGTGTATTAGAGGAGTGGTTCCATCCTTGACATAGCTACCTCCAACCCTTTTTATCTGTTTCCCTTTTTCTCCCTCTCTCTTATTATTCATTTAGAATATTAAACCGTGATCCTGGTCTCCTCTTTCCTTGAGTTGGCATCCTACACAAGAGACCACACACTCATCCCCCTTTTTTTTACTACTTTCTTTACCTCTCTTAGCTTTTGTTTTCCTCTTCACTACTTTCCTTTTTTCTTTTTATTATGTATAATTAACAATGGTGTGAAGAATCCTCCGTTCAGGAATTAAAAAGAAATAATTCCACTTTTTAATCCCCCTCCCTTCTCAAATATATGCTAATGATGTCGTTTTCCTTTATCTTTTTATAATAAAGGATTAGGCCAGGACTGTCTCTAGCTGCAACTCGGGGACCAATTTAGCTGGGATCCAGGAGAGACAAACCCTTGTGGTTAATTACCATTCATTAACATAGTTTGCATCTTTTCGTCTTCTTCAATACCCAAGAGCCAGCTATTGTCAATATTTGTCCCATATAAATTTCTGCGTTTTTTTCCCACAGTCACTGTCCTCCAGCGTAATGCAGCTAATGACAAACATTAATAACTCAGAGAAATCCGGTGGCACAGTGGGTATAGAAGAGCAAAGCATCGGTGCCAGGCAAATTATCTGGGAGCCCCCGCCCCTTGGTGTCTGACTGTCTCTATTTCTCGGTCTTCCTTTTAGCATGTAATGCATAGTCAACATGTTTGCTCGCCGTGCCCTGGCCTTGGCTGACACGCTCGTGCTATTTCTGTGACATATTCAAATGCGGGCCCCCTCAGCTGGTACTCCCTTGGGTTTAATTAACCTGGCCTAGCCTCTGACGCGCCCTCAGTGAAGACGTTAAATCTTGAAAACACCCGTCAAAGACCCCCCCCCAAAAAACACACACCCGTATCTTCCACTAGGCGTTGTATTCTATTCATCTCTTTATTTTCTGTGTAGAAATACCCTTCTTTTCTTCTCTTTCGCTCTATCCTTGTCTTCCACCCTTCTTTTCTTGTACAGCTCTCATTAAGAGAGGTTTCCTGTGGGAATTACTTTGATCAGTAGTTCCAAATTCAAAGTTTTCCTCCCTTCCCCTTTTATTCATTCCAACGTAATCAACTCTGTGTCATTTTTTTCCCTCTGTCTGTATCTCTTTCTCTCACCCGACTTCTTTTTAAATCCAACTTTATTGTATTTTTTGGTTTCCACAGATTCCTGCAGGAGATTGTTCCTGGAGGGGTAGAGGAGGTCAGGGTCACGGGTTGACTTTGGGGTCGATCGATGATTTGTGTATATGTGTGTCCCAAGGCTTGTCTGTTGTACTTTTAAGTTCCCTCGGTGTGGTGTGAGTGCTTGCCACTTGGGTGGGAAGGCGGGTAGCCCACAGTACAAAGAACAGTCGAAGCACAGACAGAAAATTTCTGCAGCCTCCAACTGATGCACAATTAGTCCTTGCAGATCTCGTCAACCAGCTGCGGAGTGAATAGAACAGCCTCTGGTGATTTTCCTTACTTCACTGACACAGTTTCACACCCCGACTGTTGCTGCCAATACACCAGTCTGCTTTGATTTCACAGCCACAGACACTTGGCACTGTCTTAAATAACAAGGTACTTGTGACATAGAGCCAAATGTGTTTTTGACAAATGTATAATGCAACATGTTTACAGTTTTCATTGTGTCTATCCTTCATGTTTGATCCGCCGGGAGAAGGTTCAGAAACAAAAGATGCTGTTTACAGAATGTATGACAGAAATCAAACCATGCTGTTTTATTTACTCCTGATAGTGGTGTGAAATTGTAGTCTAATGATATGAATGGGTTTTTTTACCTTTTAGAACACAGACGTGTCTCCTCAATACAATCATACATGTACAAAATACATGTATGATTTTCTTTTTCATTAAATGAGATGCCACCTTAAAAAGAAAAAAGGAATCACACTACTGATGCACATATGCTATGTATACAACCTCATTGATCTTCACTTGAACAAGTCCCTTATCCTCCTCTACAGCGCTCCAGACATGAAACGGCAGCAGATTATGGGTGGATGCGGCCCGCCGTGGGAAGCTAGGGAGCAGATAAAAAGGCCAGCCACTCAGGGGACTAAAGCTATGTTTTGATGCTGTGTGATAAAGCAGAGGCATAGGGCAAGAGGAAGGGAAAAGTTTTAGGATCTCTCTCTCTATATATATATATATATATCATCTGTCTTCCCTTTTTGGATTTCTCTCTCCTTCCTCTCACCTCTTTGCCTTGTCCATTGTAACCAAGCTGTTCCTGCACTTTTCTTGTTCTTTGACACTCACACTTTCTCCGTCCCTCTGGACTGTCCTAAGCCTTGCTCATGGCAGCTGTCTCTCTAAAGCCATGGCCTGAGCTCCTGGGCAGAAAAACAAAAAAAAAGAGAGAGAATGAGAGAGGGGTTGATCTGGTCTCTAATCCACCTTCTCTTACAGCGTAGGAGGGAAGCTGCAGTCCTCAACATCACCTCAGAGAGAAGCGACTCTTTGAGTGTGACTACCTGAACCCTCTTGTGTCCTTATGACTAATCTGGGATGTTGTCTCAAATGGTGTAGAAAATGTGGCTCCTAATATCACAGATCAGTCAAACTGTCATTCTTGGGCGCACTATGTTGTTGTCAGAGATTTCATGCTTTCAAATATGCCAAACTTCTAAGCAGGGGATTTTTTTGTTCTGAGGCTCAGAGATGGTCGATTGGCACAAAGTTCATAGCATCATTTAGTTATGTGCATTCAGAATCAAAACCAACATATCATATCATACAATATCAGTCTTCATTGGTCCTAGCTGTTACAAAACAGGCAGCCATCCTTTGTTTTCTGCTCCAGCATATATAATAACTCCTTAGTCTGTGGTGTATAGCTCCTCAAAGCACCTCTCCACCTTGACTAACTTTTCCAAGCGCTCATTAGCGGACTGGCTGAAGTTTGGAGGGTATAAAGCAGGCTGGCAGATTACCCCCTGTAAAGTAGCACACCTCAGGTAATCACACTAATGAATTCAAGCACCCCCACTCACCCACCTTATTCCTTTCTCCTTTTACTTTCTCCCTTCCTTCCACAGTGGCGGGTCGGTGCAAGAAGTGCCAAACAACAAAGAAATGTTTGTTTGCATAATATTAGCACTGCACGCTCGCACACAGTGGCGGGGGCCTGACTGCAGGACTGACTGGAGGCTTCCCATGAACACAGGTGGAGCAGGGCGAGCATCACTGGGACCAATTAGAGCAGAGCACAGGTACATTAGCATGTTTGAGTGGAGTGGGTTGGTGTGGGGATTGGTAGGCCTTATGAAACACAAAAACACATGACCATGGCCTGTTGTGTGTTTGTTGTTTGTCTCCACTGACATGGCTGGCATATGTGTGACAAATGACCCCTGTCACATGCCCATGCTGTCTTTTCCATCTGCAGCTAAACACACATTTTCCTCAGAGATAATAGTAGCTTATTTGAGACGCAAGTTGCAAATTTGAGGGGGGGAGGGGTCATAATTGTCTTTTTATAATGTGAAGCACTTTGTGTTCTGCTCTGGATGATGTTAGGCTGTCTAGGTTTACATGCCTTATGTCATGTTATGATTAGTCTTATTGATTGGTAGAAAGTGGGGTGTACACCTTTTTTTTGTTTGTTTGTTTTTTTTAAAGGGACTGGGGGGGGTTCCCCAGTCTTGCGGATATCACACTGCTCAGTCTCCCCATGAAAGATTATGCCAGGTGCTGGAAGGGATGATCCAGTCATACATATACAGATTCCATCCTAGTTTATGTGGACTGTACTGGACTCATTGACAATGATTTCTAGGTTCTGTGTCCAGTTAGGTGGACTCAGGATTGTATCTAGTGCATGATAGTGTAGTTTGTGGGCCTCATTGTACGATGACCTCAGTTGAGAGTCAATGCCTCCACGACTCCACGAGGCAGGGTGTCCTGGCAGAGCATTCATGGTTGCCTCCTTAGGTTGAATGGCAGAGTTCCAGGATCTCTGGGGCTTGTTCCCATGTTAAGAGTAAGCTGGAACAAGAGTTTGACATACACTCACTGGGCACTTTTCTAGTACCAGGTTGGACCCCCTTTTGCCTTCAGAACTGCCATAATTCTTCGTGGCAACAAGGTGTTGGAAACATTCCTCAGAGACTTTGGTCCATGTTGACATGAAAGCATCACGCAGTTGCTACAGATTTGTCGGCTGAACTTCCATAATGCGAATCTCCTGTTCTGTCATCCCAAAGGTGCTCTAATGGATTGAGATCTGGTGACTGTGGAGGCCATTGGAGTACAGTGAACTCATTGTCATGTTCAAGAAACCAGTTTGAGATGATTTGAGCTTTGTGACATGGTGCATTATCCTGCTGGAAGTAGCCATCAGAGGATGGGTACTCTGTGGTCATAAAGGGATGGACATGGTCAGCAACAATACTCAGGTAGGCTTTTAGACGATGCTCAATTGGTACTAAGGGGGCCCAAAGTGTGCCAAGAAAATGTCCCCCACACCATTACACCACCACCAGCCTGAACCATTGATAAAAGGCAGGATCGATCCATGCGTTCATGTGGTTTACACTATCTGAGTGTCATAGCTGAAATCGAGACTCATCAGACCAGGCAACGTTTTTCCAATCTTCTATTTTCCAATGTTGGTGAGCCTGTGTGAATTGTAGCCTCAGTTTCCTGTTCTTAGCTGACAGGAGTGGCACCCACTGTGGTCTTCTGCTGCTGTAGCCCATCAGCTTCAAGGTTCAACGTGTCGTGTGTTCAGATGGTATTCTGCATACCTTAGTTGTAACGAGTGGTTATTTGTGTAACTGTTGCCTTTCTGTCATCTTGAACCAGTCTGCCCATTCTCCTCTGACATCTGACATCAACAAAGCATTTTTGTCCACACAACTGCCGCTCACTGGATATTTTCTCTTTTTCGGACCATTCTAGAGATGGTTTGTGCATAAAAATCCCAGTAGATCAGCAGGTTCTGAAATACTCCCAGCCTGTCTGTAACCTATAACCATGCCACGTTCAAAGTCACTTAAATCAACTTTCTTCCCTATTCCGATGCTGGGCTTGAACTTCAGTAAGTTGTCTTGACCACCTTTACATGCCTAAAGGCATTGAGTTGCTGCCATGTGATTGGCTATTTGTGTTAACAAGCAATTGAACAGGTGTTCCTAATATAGTGGCTTGAGTGTACACTCACCTAAAGGATTATTAGGAACACCTGTTCAATTTCTCATTAATGTAATTATCTAATCAACCAATCACATGGCAGTTGCTTCAATGCATTTAGGGGTGTGGTCCTGGTCAAGACAATCTCCTGAACTCCAAACTGAATGTCTCAGTTACTGGGATTTTCACCCACACCAATTTCTAGGGTTTACAAAGAATGGTGTGAAAAGGGAAAAACATCTAGTATGCGGCAGTCCTGTGGGCGAAAATGCCTTGTTGATGCTAGAGGTCAGAGGAGAATGGGCCGACTGATTCAAGCTGATAGAAGAGCAACTTTGACTGAAATAACCACTCATTACAACCGAGGTATGCAGCAAAGCATTTGTGAAGCCACAACACGCACAACCTTGAGGCGGATGGGCTAACAACAGAAGACCCCACCGGGTACCACTCATCTCCACTACAAATAGGAAAAAGAGGCTACAATTTGCAAGAGCTCACCAAAATTGGACAGTTTAAGACTGGAAAAATGTTGCCTGGTCTGATGAGTCTCGATTTCTGTTGAGACATTCAGATGGTCAGAATTTGGCGTAAACAGAATGAGAACATGGATCCATCATGCCTTGTTACCACTGTGCAGGCTGGTGGTGGTGTAATGGTGTGGGGGATGTTTTCTTGGCACACTTTAGGCCCCTTAGTGCCAATTGGGCATCGTTTAAAT
>NC_060153.1:8450291-8564647 GCF_021292245.1 Micropterus dolomieu | reverse complement strand
AGAAGACCCCACCGGGTACCACTCATCTCCACTACAAATAGGAAAAAGAGGCTACAATTTGCAAGAGCTCACCAAAATTGGACAGTTTAAGACTGGAAAAATGTTGCCTGGTCTGATGAGTCTCGATTTCTGTTGAGACATTCAGATGGTCAGAATTTGGCGTAAACAGAATGAGAACATGGATCCATCATGCCTTGTTACCACTGTGCAGGCTGGTGGTGGTGTAATGGTGTGGGGGATGTTTTCTTGGCACACTTTAGGCCCCTTAGTGCCAATTGGGCATCGTTTAAATGCCACGGCCTACCTGAGCATTGTTTCTGACCATGTCCATCCCTTTATGGCCACCATGTACCCATCCTCTGATGGCTACTTCCAGCGGGATAATGCACCATGTCACAAAGCTCGAATCATTTCAAATTGGTTTCTTGAACATGACAATGAGATCACTGTACTAAAATGGCCCCCACAGTCACCAGATCTCAACCCAATAGAGCATCTTTGGGATGTGGTGAAACGGGAGCTTCGTGCCCTGGATGTGTATCCCACAAATCTCCATCAACTGCAAGATGCTATCCTATCAATATGGGTCAACATTTCTAAAGAATGCTTTCAGCACCTTGTTGAATCAATGCCACGAAATAAGAAATAAGATTCTATGAAACATTAGAACCTGCAAAAAAAAAATATCTGGATATAAATATTACTGTCATACATGTTAAAAACATGTATCCAGTTGCTCCTACTATTCCAACTTTCAGTCCGGGCTGATAACAAAATGAGACCAGTGAGCAGTGTAATAAAGATAATGTCAACAATCTCATATTTCACCTAAACTCAGCCTCCGTCTGGCTGTACGGTACAGGTGAGATTTATTGTCTCACGAGTTAAGACAAATGGACACTCACCTCCGGACGAACACGCACACAGATCACTGAGCCGTGGGACGAAGCACTTTATCAGAGCTGCCTGCCAAGGCCAGCGAGCAGGAAAACTGAGCAAAGAACTGCACTCTGGTCACTGTCAGCCGGTTTGATGGATCACTCGTACTTTCTCTGTTAGCCAATAAGAACTACTCAGACAAAATAAACGTTGGGTGTTCAGGGTGTTCCAACTGTAGATATTATGTCAATACATCTGAGATGTCCTCACATGGTTTGGGCTGCTTTCATTGTGGGAGATAGTCTGACCTGATACAACATGCTGTAATCATGTAGATAGATAGAGACTTTATTGTCATTGCATTTAAAATACAACGAGATGCAGTTTAGAGCAAACCATTGAACTTAGCAGCTTCTATAAATAAATACGCCATAAAAGGATTGCATAAAATAAATGTGTGTTGCATGGCAGTTTTTACTGTTATTACACAAATGGGTATCATCATTGCTGCGTCATTTCTTACCACTAGGTGGAAGCAAAGCACCATAGATTGTTAATTATTGTGCAGTGGACAACATGACAGGCATACTATAGATCTGTGTAACATACAAAAATAGGCATTTTATAGCTGCGCACATAAAATATTAAATAGACTTTGAATTTTGACATCCTTAATGATTTTGTTTGGAACGTTTGATCCTTGAAATCTCTGATTTTAGTTAACTTACAAGGGATACCATCATAAACAACGGCTACATCATAAAATATGTGATTTATAAAATCATGATTGAATTACTTTTGCAATCCATTTTTAGGATTACCCTTCGACACCTAATAGATGGTGCCATTTTTGTTGGGTATCTTGGTAAATGGGCATGGTAAATGGTATCCAGCAACATGGTAGATCATTCCTGACTGAATGTATGTTCAGAAATTCCCCACAGGGTGGCGCCACGAGCATAACAAATGTTTGTCCTTATTTTTAACCTGCACTGCCTTAAATAATCCGCTGTGTAGGGATTTGATTATTGCAAGAGTACAGAATTAGATTATTTATCAAAAAACAGCATCAAAGTTAGGTAAAGCAGTGATGTTGATTATGATGGACTTTGCTCTTGAGTAACAAATGAATTGTTTAATAGATACAAATATTTCAAAGGCGATGTGTCGTGTATTTATGTCTAGGCTATTTAACTGTTAATATTAAGTAAATATGCACATCTTGTTGGCTTCTGTTTGGATTAAGCCCACACAGTCAACAACACGCTGATAATGCACAAGTTGTTGCCATCTGAAAGTGAACGTACAGAAACGTCAAGTCTAAAGACATGTATATAAAATATGCTCAAATGGCACATTGTCTCCTCGGGGAGATCTGTACTTCAGGGGTTAGCCTACGTTGGTGATACATTTCATACGCGCGCTTTTGCACTCCACACACCTGTGTATGATGGCGACAAATAGGCCTACGCCGCCCGCTAATGTACTACACCACACCCACAGTAATAGCCTAATGATCATTTATTATTATGCACACACAATGTGTTTGCATTTCCTCAGCAATTATTTCTCAGGATTAGAAACAGTTGAATTTAAAAGATTTAATTATTAATTAATTTAATTTTAAAAAGAGGTGACAAAATGAAGGCAAAAAGATAACATTTCACAACTGTTGTATATCCTACAGGTTGTATGTGTTGACTGAGAAAGTCCCACACGGAAGCATCTTCGAATATGCAACCTCAATTAGCATAGTTTTATTTGGACATTTCACAGGCGCAGATATGGACATATTCAGGATTTGATAGCCTATTTGATGATCATCACTCCGAGTCTTATTCCAGGGCTGCGATAGTGGCCATATGGGATGTCTCTCTGACTCTCTGCCCCAGCAGTCCTACACAATCGACCCGCCATCTGGCGTCGAGGGGCTGCCGCTGAGCTGACAAATGTGTGCAGGTGACTTCTTAGCTTTAATTCAGAGTCATTACTCGCATTAGTCCTGGAGATGGGTGCAGGCGTTTAATAGTATCAGTCAATCGTTCGGATTGAGTTTGGGTCTGACTGGCTACCCTATGTGTTCAAAAGCACAACTGTGCAAATTTTGCCTCTGAGCCCTCATACACACGCGTTGTTCTGTGACAGGTCATGCCGACCATCCATGGCCACATAGCATCTAATAGAGTGCCATAGCAGTTGAGGTTTTGTGCGTAACGCTGTGTGAGTGTACTGATTGATGACACCAATCACAATAGGAGTTGACACATGTTCATGATTTTACCTGTGATATAGGCCTACTCATTTCCACAAACTTTAGTTAGTTGGGAAGTGTATTGTGCACAGTGTGTAAAGTTGTCTTTGCTTTACCTGGCAACCAAAATAACAACAAAACAAAACAATAAAAAAAACAATGTCGCTACAGCATCCACTCACACTCGCAAATTTGAAATTTGGGCATCTACAACTCCAACAAAATATGGTCCAACTCCATTTGCTGAAGAGAATCGGTGTGATACGACCGAGAGCTCCAGAACAGCTACTAATGGACCTTGGGTGAGGTTGTATCGTCAACTGCTGTTTCCGGCATTAAGAATGAACTTGCAATCTCGACATAAATTCAGTTATCAAAAATGTATGTAAGTAGCCTAAACGTCACCAAGCTGTAGCCTACAGAAAAAAATGTACTTGTGTAATGGAAGAAATACAGCCGCTCAAATCCGCTTTTTTATATTATTTTCGTTTTACCACACTGCCGTTGTTCTTCTAACGCTTTCTAACAGGCTGTGCAGGTGTGCACATTATCATGGCTCATTGCCTTTCTTTTGTTAACACCTGTGTGTGTAAATCAACATTTTTGCATCTGGACCCTCTGTTTCTTCGTTGATTGTTCTATTTAGCCAAGTAGAGTCAGTTTCAGTGATAGGATATAAGGAAGCTAGTCTGGTCTGGTGGGACGTCTCTCTGTCTGTCCGCTGATGGGTGCTGTCCAGGGTGCTGGAGAAGTCACAAGTCATTGAGTCTCATTAGGAAGACCAGAAACGAAACTAATTGTATATATTACTGTTTTTGTAGTCTTTCTTCCTGGCTGGCTTGCTTGCTTGCTAGGTGAGTGTGTATATCCAGTGGTGAAATAAGTACTCCTGTCTTTTACATATTAAAAGTAGCAGTACAGCTATGTAAAAAAACAAAAAACAAGTAACTACATTTAATATTCTTCTTAAATTATACTATCATAGCTACATATCATATTTGAATATTACTGTTAATGCTTTTGCATGTAGCCTATGCAGTATTTTAATTAATACATGCATTAATGTATAGGCTACTTTACTGGTACAGCTGGAGGAGGTGGAGCGCAATTGAACTACTTTATATACTGTTGGATGGTTTAATCTAAAGCACAGTAGCATATTTTATACATTGATAATATGTTTTCTTTGTAAAGTCCTAAAGCTAACTCCAGCTGCCAGACACGTGCAGAATTTCCCTCTGAAATGTAGAGGATTAGAAATATAAAGTAGCCTATAAAATTGAAACACTCAAGTAAAGTAAGTAGCCTACTTTAAGTGCCATTTAATTGCATTGTGGGAATCTACTTAGTTACTTCCCACCAAGCTATAGCCCATTCGTCTAATTTAAGGTAAAGTCAACTCTGCAAAGGGCAGCTAACATTTTACTTTGCAACAAACAAACAAACTTGAACCAATGTTGATATTAAAGTTGGGTAATGCCTTGCTTTTCTCGGTATCATGTCATCCTTGATTAAGGCTGAATGTAATGAGATCTAAATCCAGTTTCCCAGTTCGTTCTCGCAGGTTCTCTTCCACTAAACGAGCTTAGATTAGAAATATAACTCAGCCTCCATTTAGATTATCGAGCCCAGCCGTGGTGAGGTGGCGGCCGCTTTAAAAGGAGCTGGCTCCGACGTCAGCGCCGTTTTAGACATGTGGGGTCTGACATCCAATAGCCTGATCGGGGTTTAAATCGGCCCCCTTTCTCACTAGAGATCCCTCCGATGAAGACCAGCGTAGACAGGAGTTAGTCACGGCTGCAAGAACGTCACTAGATACAATTAGGACCGAGATTTCGTCCTCTCGCACGCCTGCAGCATCAGTTCATATTCCCAGCTAGAAACCACCGTGTAGCAACCATGTCTGTAGCGGGACTGAAGAAGCAATTCCACAAAGCCACTCAGGTAAGAGGGCACGACGTCCTGAAGACTAGATCTTCATGTTGAAGTGTCAAGTTGTTGGAGAGCAGCGGGCTAGCGTCTGGATAGTAGACAGACCGCTTTACCCATGTTGGTGTTCAGTGAACTCCTCATGTTGCACTCATATGAAGCCGTGTGCTGTAGTCGTGCTCCATCTATTACCTCTAAATCACTAACCCATCGCTGTCCAGGTCCTGAAATATACTGCACTGGAAAACACTGGCGTGGTGCAGCATTGCACCAGTAGAATAATTTATAACTCGTGTTTTGCACTGTAGCCTCCGTTGTAGTTCACTATGGTTATTTGATGCATTACAGGAAGTCACGATAAATATTCAGTGTTGTGTTTGTGTGTGTGACCGCCTGGGTGGCAGGACAATGCGATGGTTGTGACGACTGGGACGTCAGTTCCTCTTGGTACCCTTCAGATGACATTCCGCACAGAAAACCACTAGAGCCGCCGCTCGTGGCAGCCGCTAACGATTGTAATGCGCAAGTTGTTGCGTTAAATGGAGGATGGTTTAAATCAGTGTTTCCTTCAGCCAAAGATGTTATGCAATCGTTAAGTGAGCCTTGGCGGAAATCCGCTCCTACCACCAGCAGCAGCACACCATGACCTCGGCGCCCTCTAAGCGCATTTATCGCCTATTGCGGGACACCAGTGATGAATAACATGTTGCCTTCTTTATCTAATGCGGAATCATCAGTTTATTATTCGATGTAGGCCTAAACGTCTCTGGCCCAATGCATGGGCCATCTTCAGTTAAAGGTTACTCACAAGCTTCCTCTATACATTTCAGCATCTCCGTTATTCTAGCCTACTTCTACAGCCTAAGAGCCTCAGATTTAAAAGTTTAACCATCATTAACTCAGGAGGCCATCAGAGTGGCGGTCACCAGTGGGATCTTGATGGTCAGAGGTGTGGACAGATCTGTCCCTTCAGCCTTCCGCTATCTCCAGGGCTTTGGGTGACTTTTGTTTCTGGTGTAAGCTGAGAGTGAGGGAGGTTGTCCGTTTCTAGGGGTGAGTCACAGTGACACTGACAGTCAGCTTCAGGCCCCATACAGCAGGACGCCGGGAGCCTGGCTGAGTCAAACGCACACATATATCCTCCTCCTTGTTCTCCAGTTCACCCCAAGTCTACAAACGGGCATAGTTACAGCTCCCAGTTTGCATAATTCCTTATGAACAGCTGTCACTGAGATGGGAGGTAATCATGACTTCATTGACACTGATAATAGTGTCTTTTGAAGGCCAGCTCTGTAGATATTGAATTGCATGTTGGACCTGCATAACTGAGACAGCAGTTTGTGATGACAGGAGTTGAATTTATACATTTAACAACTCAGATCCAATGTAGTAATAAAATGGAGTCTAGCATTGTATTTTAAGTCAATTTACCTTTCCATTAGTCATTTATATTATTGTTAATGTCAGCTTGTGTAGAATGTTTAAAGCCAGACACGCCATTGGTCATAGTGAGTTCCCATTGCATTTTCTAGAAGAGCAGCATTTGCAGATCCACGATAAAACAATACCTGGGGGAGTTTCATCATGTTTTAAGGATTAAATAAAGAAAAAATAATTGCAAAAGCTTGTGTTCAGCTGTTAACACACTTCTCAGTTTAAATCAAGGGTTCATTTGATCAGACTGGAAGTAGACATCAGCCCACACGGGGCATTAGATGGCTGCACAGATTGTGTTAATTCTGTGTGATGAGTCTATTGTCACCCATTAGCAGAGCCTTCTCTCTTCCCCCTTTCCCTGCAGATGTTCATACAGACCTGTGTGTGTGTGTGTGTGTGTGTGTGTGTGTGTGTGTGTGTGAGGCAAAGCTGCATAAGAGGATTTATATCTGTAAATATGCATACAGATGTAGCTCTCAGTGTGCATGCATAAAGAGGTGTGGTTAAGTGTGTAAATATATAGTGAGTACATTTGAATTTGTCAATGTTTTACACTCTTCATTATTCTGTTTTATTCCCAATGCGTGTCAGTCAGCTCTAGGCTTAGTATTAGCTGTCTCTGTGGGCTCCTGCTGCGTACACACACACACACACAGTTTTCCTCCCCAGACTCTCGGTGGCAGAAGGCTGCTTTCAACCCCTCTGTTCTTGTGCCACAGTTCTGTAATCCAGGCCCAGACTCACAGCAATCTGGCTATTTATACACACACACACACACACACACACACACACACACACACACACACACACACACACCTTCCAACCAGACCTTAGCAGCACCCCCACCACCAACAGACAAAGAGGGGGTCAAAGGGATTAAGGCATGGGACTCAGGGATTTAAAAGAGTTGTGTATTGTATGTATATCACCATTAAAGGAATAGTTTGCCAAGTTAGATAAGAAGGTCGATGCCACTCGTATGTCTGTATGATAAATATGAAGCTACAGTCAGTAGCCTCTTTGCTTAGCTAGCCAGCTCTGTCCAAATCTAACAAAATCAGTTTTATGGGAGCATTATGTGCTGGACTATTTCTTGCTCAGGACCAGTAACGTCCTGGAGTCTTTGCTGGTTGCATGGTCCAGCACATAGGTGGATTTTGTTACCATTGGACAGAGGCAGGCTAGCTGTTGTCGCTGTTATTTACTTTACAGAAAGTTGGCACTTTCTCATTGTCATCACTCACGATTGCTAAATCTCTCAAGGTATGGACAGCAGAGGACGAGGCTTCTTTGGCCTAGTATCTGTGATGACATAAAACCTCAAGATAAAACAGTTTCATAAATAAATGGAGCCATAACGCCAAATTGGTTTATATGTAGATTGGAACAGATTGCACATCCTAAAATGTAGCATTGACCTTATAGCCCTGTGCGTCACTAAATGCTAATTAGCCGTGCAGCTTTCTCTGAAGTTAAATGTACAGCATCTGCTTTGTGAGAGACAGGAAATCCTCATACGAGGCTTGCAGCATTTCTTCATTTAACTGCCCATAAAAGGCAGAATGCCATGAAGTTGCTGGAATTTTATGAGATTCACACACACGCACGCTCACACAACCTCAGTTTCACCTTCTCACTTACACCACTGAGTAATTTATTTCCCACAATCACAGTTGTCTCTGATGGAAGACATCACACACACACACACACACACACACACCCAAGGACATCGGGGCTCAGAGTGGTGCATTAATAATGGGGGGGCCATTTTAAAAGAAGGGAAGCAGGGGGCATGAAGGGTAAAACCCAGCAGGTCCACTAGAAATTGCCTTTAAAAAAATATTTATTTATCCAGTGATCTATTACTCATTCTCACCATAGACTATGTTGTAAAGTGAACGTGTATTAGATATGAATGCCTTGAGACAGTTTGCACTCAGCTTGCACTAATTTCTCCTCTTATTATTTTAAGCTAAGACACAATGTTTCTCTCTGCCTTTTTTTATGGTGACAATCCCTCATTTATTACGTCACAAGGCGACTGCACCTCTGAGTCACATGAGTCAGAGCAGATGCTACTTTCAGGATGGCTCTGTTCCCATGGAGAGAGTCGTGTTTGTCTGCAGCCGATCGTTCGTGCCTGCATGCATGTGAACAGGCTACTGTGGTGAGACTTTTTATTTGGGGCTACTCAACTACTGGTTTAAAAAAAACTGCATGGTGCATCCTCACAGTCCTGCTAGTTATATTTTAATCAAACCCCAGTTTTTATGTGTCTTGATGCTGCAGAGAGCATATATTATCTCAGTGGAGTGAGTGTGTGTGCTGTCAGCGCAAAGACAAAAATATGTTCATTAAATAGAAACCGCAGGAGAGGGAGGGAGAAGATGGCAAGAAGGCTTGAGAAAGCGTGCCAAAATAAGTATGAGAGGGGCAAAACAAAAAAAGAAGAGTCTTAAGGGTGTTTGGTCTTGCAACTTTTCCAGATAAAATGGTTGCTTTGCTTCTTGTCAATGTCAGAGAAAAGTTTCCTCACAAGTTTGGCTGCTTCCAAATGCACATTATGTATAAATCCATTGAGTCTAAAGCTATTTATTGTTCTTTTTTAAGTGTCAGGTTAGTGAGTTTGAGATTGAATTTTAACAGAGGTAAAATCATAGATATGATAGATATAAAGAAGAAAAAAATATATATATTGTACTAAATATACTTCTAATTACTGAATTCTCAGCTATATGCAGATCAACACCATATGGGCTATAATACTGTCATTAACAACAATAAAATATATCATAATATTAAAATATGCAATCTAGGCTAATCACGTTGAGGAGTTGACAAAGACTGTTACTTCAGTATGTCTTCAGTAATGCTTGATTTTGTGTGAACACCATTTACATTTCTTTCAAAATTGAGATACTCTGTTTTGTAATAAAAAGTACACACGAAAATTTACTGGCAGCAAAGATTAGAAACAACCTCAATGAAAGAAAATGGCTCTGTGTTACACTGGTATTATTATTACTCATGCATTAATGTAAAATCAGGATTTTACTGTTGTAGTCGGATCAAATCTTATCTAATCTAATTTGTATGTGATTATTATTGATTATCTTCACCAAGAAGAAAACCACACAATTGATTGAAAATACAGACCACAGAAATCATCCAGAGCCCAAAGTGACACCTTCACAATGTTTAG
The DNA here is from genome assembly GCF_021292245.1 of Micropterus dolomieu. NCBI lineage: Eukaryota > Metazoa > Chordata > Actinopteri > Centrarchiformes > Centrarchidae > Micropterus > Micropterus dolomieu. The sequence goes on along the minus strand of NC_060153.1, from coordinate 8,554,949 downwards.
TTTTGTCCAACCAACACACTTTAATAGTATTAAAGACAAATTAAATTATTAAAATAAATAAAAGGGGAAAACAGCAACTCTTCACATTTGAGAAGCTGGACCCATGAAATGTTTGGCATTTTCGCATGAAAAATGACTAAAGGATTATAAAAATAGTAAAGTAACAGCAAATTCATTTTCTGTCAATAAAATAAATAAATCATTTCGGCTGCACTTTTTTACATGTTTTCTGTAAAAATCTGTCAGACGCAGTACAGTAAAAAATACAATATTTCCCTCTGAATTGTGGTGGAGTAGAAGTATAAAGTGACAGAGTACCTCAAATTTTCCTTAAGTACAGTATTTGAGTAGGCTAAATGTACTTTGGTACATTCCACCACTGACCATATCCCTTGGTGAGCTTCAGGTTGCAATGTCACCCTATTATTATTCTTTTTTTTTTTTTCAAAATTATGTCTTCAGTTGTTTTAACATGACACAGAGGGAAGCTGGAAAACAAAGCTGGCCTCTTGGCTTTGTTTGTTGTTTTGTTCTGTATGGAAACAAAAGTATCTGTCAAGATACTGCAGGTATTTGAACCTGTGTTGTATATTCAAAATGGGGTATATTTCTTACAGTGGATAGTAGAGCAGTTATCCTTTATTTTGTAGTCAGCCGTGGTTTGACTAGAGGACTTCCCAGTGTGTGTGATGAATACTAATATCAGTACAGTAGCTGCATTGTGTGTGTAGCATTATAATTTGTCAACTGGAAACCATTTAATTTTAGCTTAAAGGCAAATAATAAAGCATCTTGGTGTATTTAGATTTAATTCTTTGTGTGTGTTAACATACAGGCATTTACGGCATTTCCTTCCTTCCAGTAGTCTGCAAGCGTGCATGTGAGCATGTATAGATGTACGTCCGTGCGTGCCTGTGGACAGCAGTGGGCTCCTTGGATGTGGCTGACGCCTGCAGGACTTTAGGGCAGCAGATTGTGAGTGGGTGACTCATCCAGCCTGGTTCCTCACTAGGCCCACTGCAGTGCAGCGTAAAACAGATCCAGCTGAGAGATAACAGATGGGGCGGGAGGGACACAGAGAGTGGGGCAAGGAAAGGGAGATAAGAGAAGACAAGATGAAGGGAAAGACGTAGATAGCAGCCTTGAGCAGGTAGGGAGTGGCAGAGAGATAAAGGGAGAATTCAGCCAAGAGATGCTGAAGGCGAGAGCAGCAGCAGGAGGAGGAGACAAATCAAACAGTGTGGAGAGCAGCCAATCTGCAGGGATTTACTTTCTTACATACTTTTGGAGAAATTTCTACCAACCTCAATTTTGGCATCATCCATCAGAATTTCCCAGAGCTCCGAGTGATGTCTTGAAGTAATGAAAATATTCATTTTACTACGATGTTTGACAAACAAAAGCAGCAAATCCTGATATTTGAGAAGCTAAAACCAGAAAACGTTTGGCATTTTGCTTGTTAAAGAATGTATTTGTTGAGTATATTTTGTATTAATAATCTGAATCTGCACTGTAACTAAAGCTTTAAAACAAATGTAATGGAGTAGAAGTACAATATTTGTCTCAATTGTTGTGGGGTTAAAGCCTAAAGTAGCATAAAAAGGAAATACTCAAGTACAATATACTTCAAAATTGTACTTAAGTGCAGTACTTACTTTCTCCCACTGAAAGCAACCACAGCAGTCAGGAAATTATTGTTACAGTTATTAAAATGGCAGGATGCAAACTTTTCTACACCTTTTACTTTCTGTCTCACTAAACATGTTGCACACTACCTCCTATATTAGCGCTGAACTTTGGCATTGGATGTAAGTCGTGAGGTACAGAATTGTCCAACACGGACGTAATTGGGGTAACCTAGCGATACTGTGCTGAGAACCAAGTGTAGATGCGGTGTGTCATGTCTGTTATTTGCTTGTGAGTCAGAGGGGAAACAAAAGTCATTGCTGAAATGATCACTGTCAACCCAGTTTTTGTAAAGTGTGAATCAGCAATGCAGCAAAAGAGATGCTGCACTGGAATGTAGTCCAGCAGTACAGTACCTGCAGCAAAGTACCTCCCATCCTTTCATCCTGATTTACTTGCTTCTCTCACAGTGCTTCTAGTACTCTTCACTTTTGCTTGCCATTTGCCCTACGTCTTAAAAAGTCCTTTTTTTACTTACCGCATTAGAGCCCTTTCTCTGAAATAAGACCTTTTCCCCTGGCACTCTGCTGTCCTTTGCTTGGGCTTGCTAAACAGACATACATTTCATTTAACCCTCTGACAAGTGCAAACAGTTTATCTTTCTCAGATATTTGCTGCTCCCTTCCTGACGTTTTCAAACAGGGAACTCTTTCACGGTCCTTAGACATGCTTTGCAATATATTAAGGCAGCCGTGGCAGTTTCTTTGACCAGAGTGTAAAATGTCATCTCCCACAAATGTTTTCATTCATTTCCCTGACACCGCATAAATCCTGTAGAGCAGTAAAACAGCGACTTTTTGTCTGATCACTCATGAGCATGTGATTAAAATTACTCACCATCTCCAGAGCTGCTACTACACATTGCAATGAGGTCTGATATACTGTGTATCTCAGTAAATCCCATAGATTTGCTAAAAGTATTAAATAGACGAGGCTGAACTTTAGCAGAAACTCTGAATAAACTACCAGCCGAAACACTTTTGCCAGAAGTGCTGGTGCGGGAGCCAGAGGCTTGAACCGTGGAGTTGTCAGCGTTCTGACGTCAGCTTTGTTCTAGAGGTTAATGACAGACGGACAAGGCCTGCACCAGAACTATTCTTAGCTAGTCCTGTGGTTAGATGCTGTCGGCACATTTTGAATAAGAGCACTGGCGAGGAAAACTCATTAAATGTCCTCATCCAGAAGAAATTTGAATGAACAATGTTTGGCCAGGTTCAACATTGCTGCATGGTGTTCGGTTTTTGACAGCGACAGCCGCTTAAGGTTTTTGGTTTGTCTATAGAAAGTGAGCTGCTGTTCGTCTAGTCCCTGGTTTCTCTCTCCTCCTTTTCCTCTCCCTTATTTCTCACCCTCCTTCTCTTCCAGCATCAGTATTCGGGCCATGGTTTATGTTTTATTCAGGACTAGTGTATAATGTATTCTGGGCATCACCACTGCAGGAAAGACTGCCGATGGCTTGGGGCTGGAGAAGGGAAATTCTCAGGACCTGTTTTCACCAATAATATTACCAATCAACTGGACAAAATTCTTGTTGGTAGAAATTTCTCCAAAAGCCTGCAAGAAGGTAAATCCTGCAGATCAACTGCTCTCCACACTGTTTGGCTCCGGCTCCTGCTCTCGCCCTCACTGCCTCTTAAGTACTGAGTAAAGGTTTGTATTAAGGAATGAAGAAAATGAGCCATTGCTACTGTCTTTTCATTTTCCCCTTAAAATATCATTTATAAGATGGGTAAGATATTGACTTTCTGAAAGTCCAGTAATTTTACACAACAAAATAATACCATTGGGGTTTTTCATAATATCATCATTCCACAGTAATGTGACGCCTTTCTTGCAGAGAGTAAAGCAATTTACTTTCATGCATGGAAATGGCTGGAAACATTGATAAGACAGAATTACTACACACACTCACTCACTCACTCACTCACTCACTCACTCACTCACTCTTTTCTACTTCAGGGACATTCAGGTCACAGCATTATTACCCAAATCTATAGCCCAGAAGCCTGCAGTACTCTCTTCGAAACCCATTCACCGTGTTGGTTATAGGCATTTGTTATAGTTTCCGAGATGTTTCAGAAATAATTAAGGACCACGCAACATAATCTGCGGATATGGATGTTTTAATATCCCAAGAGACCTTGTAAAGGTATTGTCTGCCATGTGTTGTGGATTTGCTCAAGGTTAAAGGTCATTGTCCAGCTTAGTGAGGCTGTAATGCCCATTGTAAAGCAAACCAAACTGATAGAGAAAAGGTGAGGTCCAAATTTTGTTTTTGGCACCAGAAATAAGAGGGTTGTCTTGTCAGTTGGTCGGTTTATCACATTGTGAATATGAATGTGTTAGGAGATGTATGTAGCAGTATTACATTTATGTGTGTGATAATGCTGTAAGCAGAAAGATCCTCTTCATTTTTAGATTTTTTTGATATATGTAGAGTTTGGTGAGCAAAGCTTCTGAGCGAGCACTAAAGGGAGGGGTGTATTTGTATGGCAGTTGAGTATAAATATCAACAATCCTTTTGTAGGATCATTTACTTTCCCTTTAACTTCAGCATGTTAGCCTTATTGTGAGCATGTTAGCATGCTGATGTCAGCATTTAGCTCAAAACACTGCTTTCAGCAAAATGAGCATAAGTAGAGTTGTGCTTAAATAGTTGTAGACTCTTGATTCGGAAAATTTAGACATGAACTATTTCTGATGTGTATGGGACTCAATGCAAAGTAGCAGTCAGCACTAAGTACAGTTGAGGCTGGTTGGAATGTCACTAATGTTTAAGGTATTCGGTCAATAACCAAGGTATTGGACATATTTAATTAATTTCATCAGTCATCAAGACATTTTACTGAAAACCATAAATGTCAATCTGCTGGTGGCACTAGAGGAAAAGTCAGGGGTTCATCAAGTCAGTAATATTCATCCTCTGGCAACCATTCTTGTCTCTACAATAGTTTATGACAATCTATCCAGTAAGTGTTGAGATAAGTTAGTCTGGACCATAGTGGTGGACAGACTGACCAACACTGCCATCCATAGAAGCATTTCGCTAACATGTCTAAAAACATAAAGAAAGGAAAGAGGAAGTAACAGCCTATGCAGAGAAGAGGGGGGTGTAGGGAACAAAAGAGGAATGGAGGCTGTGTTTCAGACAGCTGTAGCATAATAAACGCAGTCTAATGCCTAATTTGGCTCATGAAGGGACAGCAATGAGGAACGGGAAGGAACAGAACGTGCTTTACGTGTCTGCTATAGTGAGCGTCCAGCAGGTTATGGGAGGAGAGTATGTATTTTTGAAAGAAAGAAAAAAGCCACGTTAGTTGATCTAGCTGTGGACACACAGTAAACTCATTCGCCCTGTGCACACAAAGCCTCCTCCCACCAACTGCAGAGCTAAGGCTGAATGGCTTGTCCGGGATTATATTCAGATTAATCAGAGCACAGTGACTTTGCATGATATTGGAGCTGTGTGTGTGAATCAGAGCGCTGCAGCTGTAATCTGTGAAACGTGCTTCAAGTGCCGGACAAGACCAGCCAAATGTACCATGTGACAGGGTCAGAGATTCATGACTACCCCTTGCTGTTTTTATCAGAGTAGTATTTTTAGTTGAACCCTGTGGGAATGTTAGTTCTGATATGATTTTCACCCACAACCTATAAATCACCACAGTTTATATTTCTTTCTACTGAAAAATACTCTAATGTTTCAGGATGATTATGTGAAAAGGCAGATAAGCTTAATTTTGGTATAATTTATTATTACTAAACTCTGTGTCATAATTGCTCTAATGTTGTTGTTTACCGTGCCGTTGAGTAATGAGTTATTTAATCACGTTGGTGCTTTGTGTAAACAAGCCTCTTCATCATGCTTACTGGTAAACAAAGTTATTTTTCTGCCGTTCAGACACCACCCACGGACTTAGCTGTGGATTAGACACCTTGAATTAAATGCAAATGAAAGATATCTTTTTTTTCTTTTCTTTTTTTTTTTTGAGGGTGGGGGTAGTCGGTGTGATTGCATGTAGCTGTGTGTGTGTGTGTTTGCTGCCATGTAAGCAGGAGTTTGCTGTCGATACATAGGTGAGATTGGTTTGAGAAGATATTTGTGTATTTTGCAGGGAGTTATTACAATACTTAATACTACAAAGTAATGCCGACTACAACTTTAATATACTGATGTACAGACATTTAGTAAAAGGTCACAAGCTGTGCCATTTATTGATCCTTCACAGATCATCTACTAAAACATTATCTATACATGATTTTTTGAATTTACCACTGTTTTGTCGATCTTTTTGTATTCAACCTCATTCTTTGGAGCCGCGGTTAACAGTTATTTTTAATATCTATTTAATTTGACAAGCTAGGACAAGTGATTGTTTGGCATTTTATTATCAGTAATTTGACTAATCAATTAATAATTTCAGTTTTTAAGATTGTATTATTAGAATATTATTATAATATTTACGTGGAAACACATTCCTCTGTGGAAATAATCTCTCCTGGTATGAATATAAAGCCTCAGCAGTAGCCATCAGTATTCTGGGTATCATATTTCTGCCTTGTCGATCACCTCCTGTCATGACCTTTTTTATGGGCGGGAAATCTAATCAAATCAGACCGGTGTTGAATAGCACATAGTCTATATCAAATATACAGGATGATGATCTGCTGATGCTTTTCAATTTTCTCTTCTTTTTTTTTTTTATGGGTCATCCCAGCGTTGGTAGTATTGTTTTTCTGGGCGGAGGGTGCAGTGTGATTAAAAGCCTGTGGTAGTGTGGTGGATAAGAAATCTCTTTTTTGGGGTGTTTCTTTGCTCCTTTATTGATTTTCTTTTTTTTTTTTTTTTTTTTTTTTGTGAGAAAAACGCGGCTGCTTGTTTCATCCTGCATTTATTATTCTGTCTCTGCTGGATGGCTCAGCTTGAAGTTAGAAGTAAAAGACATTTATCTTTATCAACAACGATAATGAAGCTTCTTTCATGCGAGGCAGCATTTGTTCAGCTGCAGTCTGGCGTTAGGGTTAGAAAAGCTCTATATGTTGAGTTCAAGGACATTAGTGGAGTGTTTTTGTGTCTCCTGTGCGCTCACAGAGAAAACAACATCTTGTCACAGTCCACCAGGAGTGGACAGACTGTACCTGTGGTCTATTTTTTTATCTGACATTCATTTATACGTTCTGGACCCGTGATGTTTACTTTATTGTACCTACACATGGCCTTGCTCTTGAATACAATGGCAAAATACAAAAGACCAAATCACATTATGACATTATGTTACTAAGCTGGCAAAACTCCACATAATATGTAAAGATACACAAAACATAAACCTGTAATGCAGGTACAGTACGTAGTTTCATATTATGATCTACTTTCTTTGATTTACACATTTCATTATTGATTAAACTGCTGATTATTTCACGATTAACTGAATGGGAAATGTCGCATAATGCAAAAAAAAGGCCCTTTGCTAATTCCTAAAGCCCACGTTGACGCCTTCAAACTGCTTGTTGAAAAATTTCTTACAGTTTTTCTGTAATCAAAGTAGATGCCAATTTTTTTTTCTGTTGATCAACTAATTGACTTATCCTTTCACCTCTACTATAAAATGCACAGTATAATATAATATCTTGATCTATGAATTTTCAAAGCTATTAATTTCACTCTCTATATTTTTTTGTGTGTGGAAGCTCATTGTTGAACTTAAATATATTTAACTCAAGATTGATAACCTAGCTTTTTCCTGTGAGATGCAGTTGAGGGCCTTTAGTAAAGATTTTGTCAAATGATTGTCTGTAGTTTTGCTTTCAAAGATTAAATGGGAGCTAATGAGGATTGTAATTCCAACACTCAGTGTGGATTTCATTGAGTTTCATAGGTTTGTGTTGAGTGAGGATTTGGCTTTGTTTTTCCCGGGGGGGTGCCATTGTGCCAGGGCCATTGTAGGTAAGGAAAAATAAATTACAGAGCACAGGGAGGGGGGTAATATTTCGAGAATAAAACTGTGTTTCAGAGATTAAAGTGGTAAATTTACAGGAGAAGAAAACATGGATTTTCCGTGACATACAAATGGTCATCACAAATTTAGGTGAAAAACTCATACTGATATGCTTGTGCTATTAAAAGCTGTGTACTGTATTAAAAAGTAGTATACAGCTATATTATGCAACCATCACATTTAAACTACTTTCACCAACAAATAATATAGTTCCTTCTGTTCAAAGAGCAAAAGCATAAAAATAACGGGGAGAACTGCAGACATTTATAAATGACATGTGAAACCAAATACAACAGAGAACAAGGAAGCAATGATCAACTAACCAAACCTAAACAAGAACACAGAGGCAAAGAGTAAAACAGTAATGGACATAATGCATGACTATGTGCTTGGATTATGTGTGTGGATTTTGAATCACATTATATTTTATGAATTGGCAGTTCACCTGCTCTCTAATAGCAATAACCCATCTCCAGAAATATTATTGATCAGATTGGATGCTGTTCAAAACTGACAAGACAACATGTGCATCACTTTGAAATAAAATCAATAAAAATGGCAGTGATTAAAGCTGAAGCTGACTTAATGTCAGTTATTTATCACTGACAGTGAGTCTATAGTACAGAACTATAGCTCAAAAGGCAGCTGAACTACAATCTTTGCGATCATGAATCTGTGGATGGTAGATGCATCTGCATTTTAAAGAGGTGGAATTATGCTCATTTTCAGGTTCAAAATCTTAATTAGGGGTTGTACCAGAACAGGTTTACATGGTTTAATTTTCAAAAAACACCATATTTTTCTCATAATGCACATTGCTGCAGCTCCTCTTTTCACCCTGTATGTTGTACGCTCTGCTCTTGAGCTACAGAGTGATGCATCTTACTTGTACAAAATCTTTGTTGGGAGTTGCACATGCGCAGTTCCCAGGTAAGTACTACTAGCCAATCAGAAGCAGAGAAGGGCAGGTCGTAAGAAACAAGGTAGTGTGAGCCAAATCAAAGCCACTTCAGACTGAGACCGTAACCTAGCAGATGGTGTAAGTTATTACCAGTCCACAACCACCCATTTTTGTACCGCCATCACTTCCCGTAAAACTGTCATTATTCAAAATCTACACAGCTGATTTCTCACCTCAAAGCTTCTCAGAAGTGGATTTAGTGATGAAATTACATATGAAAACTGTAAAATATAAAACTTTCTGTTGCTGCCCTCTGTCTGGCACACGCAATGATGATGATGCAGTGAATATTATAATATTCTCTCTGGCCAATCAGCAGTCTGTCGTGTTTTCACCGTTACATTTTAGTATCCCTCAGCTTGCTTGGAACCTCGATGGAGGTGAGGTTATACGAAAAAAAGTACCTGGAAGCAGGTACAGGTGCAACATTTCTACAATGGAAAACCAAACAAAGGCGAGTTGAGCCAAAGGTCCTCCGCTCAGACTAGCTTGATTTGAGGGCGTGCCTGACCCCGCTAGCCGCTTGGCAAGCTTTATGACGCGTTTTCATTGTGACGTCACAAGTACAGAAAGTGAAGGGCTGGACTACAAACGAGTAGTTTTCAAGCAGTTCAGAGCAGAGCTTTTTGTGGGAGATGGGAACTCCCTTTGGGCTGGACTCTGGGCTTTTTCACTTTGCAAACCTGTTACATGCACAAAAAAGATATATAACACAATAAAGGAGAGGGGAAAAGGCCAAAAAGCATAATATCACCTCTTTAATAACTATCAATACTGATTTTCAGTGCTCATTACCCTAGAAAACACCATCGTTACACCCATGCAGAGTTAACTCGCGAGACTGATGGGTAAACATTAAAATAATATTACGATGAACTTGCTGTTTGAATTCAGCACGTTTTCCCCTTTTCAGTTATGTGCTTGAAAAAGTCCTCTACAGGCCTCAAAGCTCATTATTTCTTAGAGACATACTTGCAGTTTGAAATGGAAATTGCAGAGTGGCAATCAAGAACAGAGACCGAGAGAAAGCTAGTGTGTTGTTCATGTCTGTATGTAGCTGTGTGTGCTTCTACAGTTGTCTGTATTTTCCGTGTGTGCTGTTTCTTCTGTTTGAGTGACTGGTGAGTCACTCAGTGTGAGAATCATTTATAAAATCTTTGTTTCAAGGTCATGTTCCTCTGTATGTTGGTGATGAATAAAAATGAGGGACTTTGGCTCAAGCTAATAATACAGAAAGATATTTTTGAATAAGCTCTGTCTATCTAGGATCTTTAAGCGGAATATGCTAATAGCTGATACTGTGCAAATAGTTATTATCTTTTAATGGTTCCATTTTGTTGCCAGAACATGCCAAGTACCCAGTTCCTCCTCCAGACCTTTTCTAGTAAAAACCCTCTGAGGGCTGCTTTTTTGTTGTGCCCACTGATGGCAGTTTGAGCCAGCTGGAAAAACAGTGGCATGATAAAGAATGGGGTTGTCTGCTTCATGCATAGCAAGAAAGCTACCTTGCTAAATAGTGATAAGAATGGACAAGATTGACACAATTGAAAATCATTAAATTACACCACATTCGACTGGATAGGGCAAAACAAAATAACCCCACCTTCAAACAAGAAACCAGCTTACATATATATACAGTGTCAGACCGTGGACATGATATGAAATGGCAGTTCAGTCTGATTGTCAGGCAATAATTATTCAGTTATCCATCAAGATTTATCCTGCTAATCCAGAGATTAAACCCAGACTGGCAGACTTTAGACCGATCCACTGAATCTTAAAGGTGATTTTTCTTGTAAATAAACTAAAGTTATGTTTACAGTCAGTGTTACTCACAAACATGCTTTGTGTGAATCCTTGAGTTTTAACAAACATGTTGAATGCATTTTCTTGTCCCCCACAAACCACTTGCAAAGCGAATCTTAAAAGTATTTTTAATCCAGTGTTGTTTATATTCACGATTGCAAACTAGCAGTCTTATTCTTACCTCCTTTTGCTGGCACATTGCTGCATTTCTTGATGCATTACTGCCACTTATTGATCAGAGGAATAGTGTGAAACTACCCACATGCATGAGACAAACAAACTGGGGATCCACTCATAAAAAATGTTACCTTTTTAATATTTCAACTGAAACAGTATAATTTTATACTTTCCAGTAAAACCCAAACACATAAATACAATAGCTGTTTGAAGCATTGTGACCCAAAAAATGGCAGGGAAGTTCACATGTAGATTATTAACCTAAAAAGTGTAACTTATTGCCCCAAAATGTTACTCAAAAACTCCCCGAGTATATCAAGTGTATAAGGAAACAAAAATTGAATTGCACATTTTAAAATAATTGTCATTTAGTTGACATTAAGAAGCAACATCCATTATGTAATAGCACTAATATGATTGATCAATATCCAGTGTGTAGCGATATTGTTACTACTACTATTACCTCCTTTAATCGAAGAAAAAATAAATAAACCAAATTAATCATTAAATTGATCCATCTCAAAAGAAGGTTGAATTATTTTCTACAGATTGACCTTTGTTTTCTGCTTCAGAGAAAACACACAGACAACTTCTCAATGATAAACGAGGGAATTTATTTTTAGCAACATGTCTCATAAATGAAGGATAAATAAGGTGGTGAAGTAGATAAACGAATGCAAGATCTTAAACGGTGCAATAATTTAATTTACAATGGTGAGTTGAAGTTTGTGGCATGATGCTAATGCTAGGACAATCCAGTGAGAAAACTACCAGCCTATTTATTGTCTCTGTTGTGGAGGTGGACAGATAGGATGTTAAGATGGACAGAGGTGAATGTCATAAGAGAAAGGACATAGGATGAACAAAAAGACAGACAAAATGGAGTTTAATAAACAGGTGAGCATAAAGGACAGAATTGAACACATTGAGTCTTTCACACCTTGCCAAGGTTCCTGGCCAGAACTATAGGTGGTCTGGCAGAGTGTGATTGTCCAGAAAATACTGAGGGCTAGCTATTTACAGTTTACGATAGAAGCAATTGTAGCACAACGGGAGAGATGCATCCAAAAGATGAAGAAATGTTTCTTTACTTAACAGCGCCACTGAAGTGTACACCTGTGTTACCCCACTATTTTCTCTTTTCCAAAAACAGTTAAACAGATTTGTTTAGTTGGCTTAACAGGAATTATAAAACATTCAACAACACACCAATAATGACAATTGTGTCTTGATTGTGAAAGTACAGTAAACAGGTTCACTGATATTTGTCAGCTGCAATTCACACTCTATCCAATCCTAATGCTCAGCAGGAACTCTCCATCATTCATGTCGTGTGCGCCGTTACTCATCCTCCATCTTTGTCTTATCATCATCATCATCACATATTCCAGTGCTCACAAATTCTGCCACGCTTTCCACACACACAGAGTGCCAGCTGGTTTCCCCTCCCAGAGCGGTACATGGATGGATCGGAGTGTTCACACATCTCCCCAGCTACAGACTCATCCCTGCTGTTATGTAAGAGCCATGCAAAGGCTTACAAATCAGATTATAATAGCCACAGGCCACACACTCAGAGAGGATAGAGGTCAGTGAAGCAACATGGCCAACCAGTGGACTCATGCTTGCATGAGTCTGGACAGAGGAAACACTAGCACCCTGTCTCTGTGCTCGTCTAATCAGTCTGTCCTTGATGCCTACCTTTCCTACAGGTATTGAATTGTCTGAACTGAGCAGCAGTTCCACTTTCGTTCCACTTGTCATTGCTTGTTTGCTCTGGTTTTATAAAACATCACAACCACTGTTACTGTTGAATTTTGTCGCCACTAATGCCACCTCAGGCCTTGATGTTGTGTGGGATTACTATCATCCTGAAACAGCTGTAGTTGGAGCAGGAACCAGCCTCCCCACGTTAGCTTTGAACACCAGGATTTAAGAATAACAAATGGATTTTCCTTGATTCCACGAGAGCGCAGGTCTATTCTCGTGGCAGCCAGTACAATTTATAGGTTTGTTTCTAAATAAGGTGTTAATATCCATTCCCAGCATGTCATTAGAAGTCTTGGTCAGCCTAAAGTCAAGGCTTAACATCAGCAGTGTAGATTCCAGTTATAGTGAATGCAGTTGGACATGTTGCTAAGTCACAGTCCAGCAGTGAATATACTCGGCGCAGTATCGCATGTGAAATGTGGTGATGAGAATAGTGAGGCCTTGAGTTTATTTAGAGGTGAGAAGAGAGAAAATGGAGTGATAAAGACAGAAGTGGAATGAAAGGAAGAAAAAAAAACGGGCAGTCTGAAAATGGAGATAAACGAGGATGAGACAAAGATGTTATATATTGTTTTTGACTTCAAGATTTGTAATATTCCCTAATGAGCGTGCCTTTCTGTTTCTCTACCTCTGTCTTCATTCATCGTCCTTTTCATCTCTGTGTCCAAGGTGAAAATGGCAAGTTTTACAGAGAGAAAAGGATGAAAAATCTGTACTTTGGTACAGACTACACGAGCAAGAAATGTAATATCTCTTCCCCCCACGACACGTTGGGAGATCCTTCCCCACAAAGGGGTAAAAAAAAAACAAAAAAACGGGCAGTTAGGAACAGTTCGAGACGGTGGGGTGGGATTTTTTTATTGCTGTCAGGAGGAGTCAGATCCTCCTGATCATTGTCCAGCAGCAGGGGCTGTCCTCCTAATAGCCTCACTAATCACTCTTGTCATTTTTAATCTCTCTCTTCCACCCTGGCGTATTTAAAGCAAGGGCCTCTGTGTGCCCAACCAGGATTAGACTAGTGAGCTGGAGATGAAGTGTGGTGCAGGGGGGGTGGAGTGAGCAGGAGCGGCAGCAGCACAGTCCTTGTGCGCCTCACATTGTGTGCCATGTGACTGATGCTAACGCTAGCAGTGTAGCTGTGACTGCTAAAAATACCCAAAGATGCTCTGGCTGATGATGCGTTTTAGGTTCACACAGTAAAGAGATTGTTGGTACATATGTGTCAGCTAAATAAATGTAATGTATCTCAGTATGTACGGATGGACTTAATGCATAGATTATGAATATACAGAACCATATTAAATTTGCAAATGAAAGCTATCATGTTTTTTTGTTTGTTTTTTTTATACAGTTTTGACATTAAAATTAAATGTATTTTAAAGTCACACTTCTATTCCCATTAGCTTCAGCTGTACTTAGCATAGCATCCTAACACACTAAACTAATACAGTCAGCAACATTATACCTGCTTAACATCAGCATGTTAGCATTGTCATTGTCATTAGCATGCTGACATTAGCATTAAGCTCAAAGCCCTGCTGTGTCTAACAGAAGCCTCTTGTTTTTTTTTAGTTTAGTTATTCTTTTTTTACGAACATGAACATGAGTTTAGAAGTAATAGATGGAAAAAATGCTCAAACATTCAGCATCAATTGAAAAGTTAGTCATTCTTTTGTGAGGTTTGATCATCCACAAATGTTTTCAGACACAGATGTAGAAACATCCGAACAAATTAGCTGACACCATAACCTCAGGTTTATGTGTGCATGTGAAGATATGTTGTAGTATTGATCACACTGTGTTCTGCAGTGAGCAGCGTAATCTAATCCTGGACTTCCATTTAAAAGCAGCTACAGACGCTTTATGTGTGAGAGTGAGTTTCAAATCGGTTTTCCTCCTTGCTGTTTAATAGTATTAGCTCAGGGTGTCTTGTAAGGCCCTGCTGTTTAAACTCTCCTGTTTGCCAGGAGTGTTTTCATTAATCAGTGTGGACAGTTCTCTTAATAGAATTCACTGCAGGTGAATTGTCTTTGCTGAATAAATATAGCAGAGTGGGATCCGATATCTGGTAAAGGATCATTTTGGGACAGTAGAAGTTAGAAGATCTGTCGGTGTTTGATGAAACACTGAAAGTTTGTGGGAAGGCATTCTTCAAATGATTACACCAAATTTATTTTAAAAACTTTTATTTTTTTCTCTGAAGCATACATACGTCTTATGTGCTTTCTTGCAGAGAGTTAAAGGACTCATTATCTTAGCTTAGCATAAAGACTGGAAACCGAGGCAAACAGCTATCTGTGTCCTGATGTAATAAATTACCAGCACCCCTTTCACACTTTTCTGTACAGATTAAAAAAACACAATATAATGTGTTAATTAGTGAGCTGGTAGGGAGATTTTGTTAACTTTGGACAGAAACAAGCCAGCTGTTTCCAGTCTTTATGCTAAGCTAAGCTAACCTTATTTATTGTACAGACATAAGAGTGGTAGTAATATTCTCATCTAACTCTCAGCAAATAAGTGAATGAGCATATTTCTCAAAATGTTGAACTACTTTAAACCCCATTTTTTTGATGAAATGTTTTTTAATTATTGGGAGAAAATATGGTCATTCATCCTGTCGGTTTGTCCATAAAATCTCCTATAACTTCCTGGCTTTAACTTCCTTTTAAAGGTTCAGTGTGTAATATTTAGGAAGATCTATTGACAGAAATGCAATATAAAATACCTAAATATTTTTTCACCTTTACATAATAAACCGTTATGGTTTTTATTACCTGAGAAGGAGCCATATCTATTTACATACACCGCGGGTCCTCGTATGTGGACGTCGCCATGTTGAGCCTAAACAAACGGGTCTACAGAGCGCGTTTTGTCACTATGTTGAGGAACAAGAAGTGACGTAGTAGTAGTAGTAGTAATGAATGACTTCTCAACTCTGGAAATGGGACCATCCAAGGAGCATGTGAATGCACCGTGTACCGCTGGTTGCAATTTGCAACCCTCACCACTAGATGCCACTAAAACTTACACACTGAACCTTTTAAAGTGTATATTTAACATTGAAATTACAATTTGAGTTATAATAAACAAATAAGACCACCACAGCTCAGTTATGTCATGGTATTTAGGGTGTTGGTGTCCTAGGTTTACAGATAATTTACTTTTTGTCAATTCCCTAGTTTTAGATAACGTGATACAAAATCTGTAAAACGGAATAAAAGCGTCAGGAAAAACTTCACAAAACGGCAGTAAAACCAATACATTTATCAAAAAAAAAAAAAACACTGGAACACCAATAAATAAGAAGATAATAAAACAGCTGGTTCTTTTGGTTTAGGATTTTCATTTAGATCAGTTCGGACTTGGTCAGGTTGTTGGTACATAATGCGTTTAGGCGGCAAATACACTCTAACTTGACCTGTTACATTAGGGTTGGTTTTCGGCTTTGCTACACCTGGTCTGTGTTACCCCAGGCTCTATGTCAACACTCATGTACTCTTCCACTGAGAGAGCATGTCAAGACACACTCTGCTGACCGACCAGTGTGACGCTGCAAGAGATTTTGGGACGAGGAGGGAGGGAGGACGCCCTGCAGCTTTTGGCAAGATCTCTGGGCTATTTTCCTCTCCACATTTAGGATCTTTAATCTGGTCTGATTTGGTTTACATGGGTTCCAGTTGGAGAGAAAAATGCAGATGCAGCATTTTCGTGAGAGCGATAGATCCAAAGCCTCATGTGAACCCGACCATAGGGTTTTCTATGTGTAGTTAGTAGTAGGTTAGTAGTTTACATGGCCTTGTTATTGTTGTTTTGTCTTCTCAGCTTAATGTTTATGATTTTTTTTTGGCCCAGAGTGAAATGTCTGTTTCACTGGATGCATTATGATGAAATTCATGGTTCCCGGCTTTTCCTACAACCACTTGTGACAACATTTGGTTGTCACAAGTGAAAAGTCTGGACTTGTGTTAAATGAATTTGCCATGATATTTGGTTCACTCATGCCCCTTTACATATCCATTTTAGTGTTAGTTACCCTCCAGTCAACATGTTTCGCTTATTGTTACATCACTTGAATGTTTGAGCTTCATCGTGAAGAATAATGTATGTGTAGAGTTTGACACTAGAAGACTATTTTCAGATTCATCTGCTGAAGAATGAAAATTTCTCACCTTAAATCTCTGTTTAAGACGAGGACGAGCATGATTTTGTGACTCAATCATAGTGTGAAAACTAAAGCCTCCATTTCACATACACCGTGAATTGACTTTAAGTAAAGCAGGAGACATCTTGTGTCCAGTAGTTAAATGTTTCAAATAAACAATATTTGCATATTCATAGATTCTGGATTTTTCAGCAAGGGAGTAGATGTGTTTTTAAGAATTGTTTTTGTGGAAAAGCATATTTTTGCTCCAACTGGCACTCAGGAGGGGCTGTTTAAATTAAATCATATTGAAGGAGCCTAGAATACAATGGCTGCATCACATTAGGAATAACCCAGCCCAAGCTCTGCAGTGAAACCTTATCCCTGCATTGCCTCTCTCTGTCTAGAGGCATCACGAATCGGCTGCATGTGCGCATGTATCAGCACCATGCACGGCAGTCTTCACGACTCTGAGTTCCTGAGCTTTGCATGTGACTTCACAGGTTACATATCATTTACGCCACTGCTGTTATGCCCCCGCAGCCAACTGCGCATTTTACTCTTCCCTGTTTAGGTTCACTTCCCACTGCTGCTCAGTTAACCTTGTTGTGTCCTTCCCCTGCAGGGAGAATGACAAAAAGGAGTGGGAGGGCCAAGAGAGAGTGATGGGTAGAGAAAGGAAAGGTTGGTTGTTGAGTGAAGGACAGATTATGAGGGCAGAAAGAGCTCAGTTATGTGTGAAAGCACAGTGACATTGCTGGTTTCCTTGGGAGGTTTTAGATTTCTTGGGCATTAGGAGAGCGTGGTTGCTTAGGTCATATTAACAAAGTGTGCAGTACTTCACTGCGAGTAAAGGATCAATCATCAGTCCTGTGTTTACTGGCTCTGACGTCCGATATAGTCCTATAGCATCTCTGAGTGTTTGTATGTTCATGCATGTGCATTCATCCTGACACGCATCTCCCTCACATCACTGCACTAAATTGCTGTCTCCTTGGCTTGCAGCCATCAAAGCACAACAGTGGCTCTGTCATTGTTCTCCACTTTGCTAGTATTTGGTATTTGGTTGAACATGCGTTGACAGCAGCCATGGGCAGGAGTTTGCACAGCAGCACTGTTCCACATACTCAAAACAGCTACCAACAGCTCATTTTAATTCCTTCAGTTGCTCCTCTTCTGCAAACCTACACACACTTTCCCACAGGCGCTGCTTGACCTGAGTTTCATCCATTTAGCTTAAGTACTAACTGACTTCTACTGATTCTGACTGCCTAGCCTCTCTCCGTCATAGAAGAAGTCATAGATTTGGGAAACACAGACACACAAATACGATAGGGTTGAATTTAGAGCTCTGAATACTATGTAAAGTCTTTCTGCATCACCCAAGGCCTACTCCAGGTCCCACATTGTTGTAGCAGTCTGTACTACACTCATGCAATACCAGAATAAATAAAACGAATATCTTTGGGTTTTACTATTTAATTGACCAAAGGATTAATCGATTAATTAATAAGTGTCAGATTAGAAGATAACAAATATAATAGTTTGTTGCATTCCTAATTTGTACACATATACTACTGCATTAGTTTAGTTCAAATTAGTATTAGTACCTTCAGATAAATAATTGTTGTAATTTGTGCCTGTGTGTTTTTTTTGTTTGTTTGTGTTTTGGATTTCAGCACTCGTGTAAATCTATCAGTTTATGGCTGCTTGTAAGGTAATGGAAACAAAATACATGCAAAAATACTGTCCTCCTCAAGTTTATAAAACCCTTTGTAAAATGACTTGTTCTGTTGTATAAATCATCTTGAAGCTGTTCTTGTGTATGTCTGTTGAACCTGGTGTGGAGCATTAGTCATCATCGTGGGTCAGAATATCAGTCTAATTGCATCTGTAGAGACGGTACCAAAATAGTGCCTGTGTCATTACATACAGCTCTTATGTGTCGCGCTATATACACACACACACACACACACACACACACACACACACACACACACACACACACACACACACACACACACACTAAAACACTTCCCTTTGATGCTATATGTCAGTTTGGAATACATGTATCTCAGCTTGAATGACTCAGTAAGGCCGGTCTGGTGTAAAGTATGTCACTCAGAAACGGGTATAAAAATTTTAAAAGGAGGCACATGCCATGTTTTTTGTACATTCACATTATGTATTACATGTAGCTGCGACCATATTCTCTCCCAGGTGTAAAATAGTACAGGACATGATTAGCCAGCTTGAATGAACACCAGAAGTGTCACTACATCCATCACTTGTGGTGGCACAGCTGTTGCTCACAAGCGGCCCCACACACGTAAAGATGGACCTTGTCAAACATTTTACAGCCACACATTTGACATCATGTACACCTCCGTTCTAACAGCTCGGTTAATCGTCGTCTTCGAAGTGGAGATGCTGAGACACCATACCTGATGATAAGGCAGGCACAGGCAGGTACCTGTCTCCATGGCAACCAGCTAAGGGAGGATTTGACTTTGTAGTGATGTGTATGTGAAACTAATGGCAGGAAATCTGACTCCTATGTGTGTGTTTTGCGTTGCCTGTCAGAATATTGAGCTGTTTCACAAGTGGGATCAGAAGAGACCTCGCTAAGATGACTCATAGCAGCAATCCTCAGAAAGTCTTACGCTGCATAAACTGCTGCCACAAGCTTAGTCTTATAAACCCCCCATGGTGCATCTGTCACAGATCACCCCTCTGCGCTTCATTTCAGGATCTTTAAATTTTTTACATTACCAAGCCAAGAAACCATCAAATATGTAAAAACTAAGAATGTGAAATTCGACTAATTCTATCCAAGAAGTACACGTGATTTTGCAGGCTTTCACTGGAGGAGAGACTTCATCCACTGACCTTAGCCCTTCACGTTGTCTTTAGTCACGCTTTGTGACATTCCCTTAAAGCCTTTTTTTCACCCCTCAGTCCATCCTCTGAGGGCCGTGTCTGGCCTCGTTGTGTCAGATTGCTGCCCCCTCAAGCCATCTGGTTACATTACAGACTGTAGCTTGACGGTGGCAGAACTGGAAATACTATCAGCAGACAGAGAGTGAGAGGGACGGGAGCACATAGGAGTTATTTCTGTGTTTATGTCTGTGCACATGGGTCTCTACCATGTCTGGAGCTAAAAAGGCCAACGCTATGAGCATGTTGCTGCCCATGTTTCATCTCTTCCTTTCTTTCTTTTAATTAATCTCCCTCTTGACAGACATATTTCTGCTACACAAAACTATATTTATTTTTTCTAACTTTTCTCAAATTTTTGGTTGGATCTTTTGTTATCTTTTTCAGTTCTGTAAAAAAAATTTAAAATGAGTGAGAGGTGAGGTTCACTTCTCAGTATGATCATTAATAAAATGGGTTTCTGTTATGTGAAGCTCAGGTCTGATTTTTGTGTATTTATTGTTTGACGTCTTAATTGGAATATAAAGATGACTTCATCTCATAGCAAGCTAGGCTGCACGTCTAAATACATCCATAATATAATTATGTAAACATTTCCATTCTGCCCTTAACAGTCTGAGAAATCCTGTTGTATCTGTGCAAAGTATCCATGTACACTACCTTTTCAGTCCGTTTTGAAGAGATTCACATAATTTTGCAGAGGTCTTTTTTCATATCATTTTAAGTTGGAACTTTTAGTGCATTTCAGTGTTGAGAATTGTAGAAAAAAATTGACCTTGTTTTGCATTATTTCTGACTTTCAAAGAATGCATCATTTTGTCAAGCTGATAAAAGCTGAAAGCCTTACGTGTTGTTTTGCAGAAAGTGAGCGAGAAAGTTGGAGGTGCAGAAGGAACGAAGCTCGATGAGGACTTCACTGAAATGGAAAAGGCAAGACTGAACTCTTTCTATTGTCCCCATTATCACCTTGTTGAGAATGAAAATGAATGCTAGAGCTTATTATTAGTTTACCTGAGGATTAACAACATTTTGTGGGATCCCCACATACACACCAATCATTTCTGCTGTCGTGTTGAGCTGCTGGCAAGTTATTAGAAGACAGACAATCACATAGGTCCACCAGTGTCGTCCTGGATAATTAAACCCATTCATGAAGGAATTTCTCTTGACCGCTTCAGTGGATCTAAAGTTGGACAAATATTTCTGAACAGTCAACATTTTGTGACCCTGGCTTTAATTGGGAGCGAACAGAAATTCTTGCTGGTTAATCTTTTTGCCTGTAAACATGGCTCCTTGCAAATTGTTAAAAGGAACAACTCTCATTTCACTACAAATATACAACAGAAAGACGTCGCACCTGTTTTTACATTGAAATTAAATGGAAAATTGCAAAGGTTTGTGGCAGTGGTGGCCTAAAGTTTAGAGATGTGGACTTGTGACTGGAAGATAAAAAAAAAAGAAAGTACTGCGCTTCCACATTTACCTTGAGCCCTTTGGTGTCTTCCACCCATTACTTTATGAAGCAAAAGCTTTACAGTGTTCTTGCTGAGCCCTATCTGGATGAGAGCTTGCCCAGCTGGAGGGCACCGTGGAAACTAAGATTTCACCCATGCTAATACCTTTTAGACTTACTAGCTGTAATCACTTTTGTGAGTTTTGCTTTTGACTTGATTTTTTTTCTTCATCATTTAAATGATTGTTTCTCCAGAAATCCCTCCTGCAACGATCAAACTCAGACATTTTCCCTGCAATTGTTTTTTAGACAGTTGTGGCCATAATGTTCCTGCAATGCCACTATTTTACAAACATAATTTTTATGTGTATCATCCTTGTGTGCCTGCCTGAAACCATCAGTACCCTGAGTAACGCATATTTTTCCATATGTGAGCAATAATATACACTTATGTACATGTGAGTGCTTATTTATTGTAAGCATCACCGCATGTTAGTGCGTGTGAATATTTACACGTGATTGTTGTTAATTTGTTGTAGTTCGTGTACTGCAGGAAGAGAGAGTGAGTTTTGCAGAGCTGCCATCACACTGAGAACACAGAAGCTCTCAGCTCTGCACTTCTCTCTCTCACCAACACGCTATAGAACAAAGCAACACTTTTTTTTAATCCTGTTTTTTTCCCTCTTTCTATTAGATGGCAGGTTCATAGATCCATCACTTGTTTTATTGCTGGTATATTTCTCTCATCCTCTCCCATAATTCTCAGTCATTTTATGCCAGGTGTTGCAAGCCCTCCTAGTAGGTCTTCCAGCTTGTGCAGTGAAACCCTTACAAATGGTTCAGAACGCAGCAGCACGTCTGGTTTTTGATCAGCCCAAAAGGACGCATGTCACTCCATTGCTGTGTGACCTCCACTGGCTCCCCGTGGCCTCCAGAATCAGATTCAAATCACTAATGCGTGCATACAGAGTGACTACTGGGTCTGCACCCATCTACCTAAACTCCATAATACAAACTTACGTTCCTTCTCGGCCGCTACGCTCCTCCAATGAACGCCGCCTGGCTCTGCCATCCCTTCACATAAAGCAATCCCAGTCCCAGCTATTCTCATCTGTGACACCACGATGGTGGAACGAGCTACCACACGCCATCAGAGCAGGGGCGTCCCTCTCTAACTTCAAGAAGCTCTTGAAAACTCATCTCTTCCGAGAACACTTCCTCTTATAACACCTCTAACTCCTAACCTCTAACATGCACTTCCTGTGCTCTTCTTCTTCTTCTTCTTCTTCTTCTTCTATTTGATGCTCTGTTGATGTTTGTATGTTGTTCCTCAAATGTAATTCGCTTTGGATAAAAGCGTCTGCTAAATGAGTAAATGTAATGTTACCGTGCACATCTTCATTCAACTGTTATTTCTGCATCATCTGTTTTTGTCTTCTTCCAATTTTTGTTTTACATTGTGGTTTACAGAAGATGGACACCACCGCTCGGGCAGTGCTGGACATCATGACCAAGACGACTGAGTATCTGCAGCCAAACCCAGGTGACATAAACTAGCTGCGCAAGAAGATTATGTATGTGCTTTTATTCTAAAGGCAAGTTGCCCAAGAGTCACTAATAAAATTATTCAAGAACAAATTTAAACACCCACACACATTATGTATACTGCACATATGATCCTACACAGCATACTTACACGTGCTCATATATACATATTCACATGCACTTACTGTTATCCTGTTCATACACATACATACCTATATTATTAACAATGCAATAATAAATGTTAACAGGCACATTCAACCAATACATCCACTGTATTAGGAATTTCTTAAGTACATTATTGTAATGACTTCCGTAATTTAATTGCCCTGTACATTGTTACTCTCGGTACTGTGTACTAAGTCTTGTCTGTGTTACTTATGTCGATGTGACGTCTATCTTGCACTAGTAATATATATAGTGGATAGAGCGCCTCTGCTAATGACAGAAGTTCATACATTCTTAGGAAATATACTGAGCTTCAGGGAAAGTGAATAAAGGTGCTAATCGACACAGCAAAGGCCTCCTACATAAGGTGTGATCTGACTGTTCAAGACCATCATCTAATAACTAAATTAATCACGAGCAGAGATGTTTCCGGATCCGCCTGATTCAGCTCAGCGGGTGTGATTGTTAGCTTTCACTTTGAAATGATCAAGGTTGGGAAAGTTTGAGTGGGAAGTGGCTCTAACAGTCACAGTCAGGTTCAGGGTGTGAGGGGACAAAAGTGGCCGCTGCACTAGTGGTCAGATGCCAGGCTAAAGTTAGTTTGATAATCACCAGCTGGACTCACGTTTAGTTTATATTGAAGTTGAATCAACTGAATGTTTTCTCACGTTATAGTACAGCGGTCCAACCCATTACTATGGTACAAATTTAAAGCATGGCCTGACATTTCGCTTAGTGGTGTTTGGTTTCATTAGTGCTTTGTCTTCACAGCCACCAGAGCTAAGATGAGCATGATGAACTCCATGTCACGTATGCGGGGGCAGGAGAAGGGACCGGGCTACACACAGACCGAGACCATCCTGGGAGAGTCCATGCAGAGGTTTGGCAGGGAGCTCGGAGAGGATTCTAACTTCGGTGAGCTGCAATGCATCAACTTCTCCACAGAAAGAGAAGAAGCACAAACGATTGTTTTATATGCTTCTCAGGAACAAAGTGACATCATTTTATTCCCTCAAGGACGCAGTGACAATGCTATGAAAAATGCATGGGCCTATTTTTCAGACAAGATGTCTGAAGTTTGCTTTGTTATTTAGTTCACAAGTGAAGGCATTAAAATGTTGTTTAAAGAGAAATACCTTTTTTCTTCATGTTTTCCAGGCCTTGCTCTGATTGATGTTGGGGAAGCCATGCATGAGCTTGGAGAGGTTAAGGACGCTCTGGACATGGAGGTAAAGCAGAACTTCATCGATCCACTGCAGAACCTCCATGAAAAAGATCTGAAGGAGATTCAGGTAAAAGTGCAGAACTCTGACGCACAACTAATAATCAAAGTCATCTCTTGGTCAGAAAATCTAGTTTACCTGCTTGTCTTTTTTTGCAGCATCACCTGAAGAAAATGGAGGGTCGCCGTCTGGACTTTGATTATAAAAAGAAACGCCAGAGCAAAGTGACAGACGACGAGCTCAAACAAGCCTTAGAGAAATTCGATGACTCCAAGGAGATTGCTGAGCAGAGCATGTTCAACCTGTTGGA
The DNA here is from genome assembly GCF_021292245.1 of Micropterus dolomieu. Lineage (NCBI taxonomy): Eukaryota > Metazoa > Chordata > Actinopteri > Centrarchiformes > Centrarchidae > Micropterus > Micropterus dolomieu. The sequence continues at coordinate 8,530,776 of NC_060153.1, read as the reverse complement.
GAGTGATGTAAGGAACATTTTAGCCCTAACACTCTTTGCTTGGTTAATTGCATACACCATTGGCACAGCCAGGCTTTTTTGTGTTAGTTTTTAGTGTTTTGTTGAGTCTGCCAACCCAATCAGTGTACAGTACTGTACTGTCTTGCACCTTCCAGTGTTGCTGTAACCAGTTATCACAACCATTCTCTCAAACCATGACCCTGTTCTTACTGGAAGCCCCCCCATCTACTCTATAGTGGACAAAATGTTAAAAAGCTCCACTAATATTTATTACCCAAGGAAAAATGATTGGTCAAATGATTACATGTAATGGGAAATAGAAATGGCTACACTTTTTTGCATCACAACTTTATAAAGTGAGCCACTGTTTCTCAGGTCATTGGCACCAAAAGTATCAATAAACAGTTTTGTTAACCACACAAATACTACCCTTTAGAATATTAGCTGATCCTGTACGTCAGTAAAACAATATCCCCACAAGGTCCATTAGCAGATGTTGAAATTGCCATTTTCATGAGCATTTTAAGGACTTTCCCAATCTCTGTGTTAACAGTTGTTAACAGTACCAGTTAACAGTACCAGTCATCCAGGTTATCCACTATTGTTTTTGTGTGATCCTGCTGTAAATCAGCTGTTATTACTTTTAGCATCCCAGTGAATTTGAGTCCAGTCGTCATTATGGGCGGTGTGTACCAGCTGTCATGGTGTCAACATGTAAAAGTACACCTTGCGCATCTTTAACAGATTGAACAGGTGAGCCAGCTCGCTGCACTGGTACATGCTCAGGTGGAGTACCACAGCAGGGCTGCTGAGATCCTCACACAGCTCTCCAGTAAGATCGACGAACGGTTAGTACTCACACTTACTGTTTCACTGGGTGTTTTTGTTGTACTGTACGTTGCTGGATGTACTTACAGTAACGGGTAGAATTTCAGTCTTGTTTGAACTATTATTTACCAATGCAGCATTACCAAATTGCCAGACTGTGCTTTATGTTAACCTCTCTTGTAAGTGTACTGAGAGATTCTGTGTTTTCCACTTCACAGGATAAGGGATACTTCTAACAAACCGAGGAAAGAGTACACTCCTAAACCACGTACCTCTCTGGACTTCTCCATCAGTGAGAACCACAATGGAGGCATCCACAGTGCCCGCTCTCCAGGTGAGACACAGATTACAAACCTCATTACTCAGAAACATGTCCAAAAACTAGTCCTGGTACTGTGTTTACACTGGTATCTCATACGTTTGTTTCAGTTGATGTGAAGACACAATTGTAAAGTTTGTTGTAGTATTTGCCTGTTAAGGAAAGTTTCTGGACTCGTTTCTATTAATTCATCACCTTATTTCCTTTAACAACCCTCTCTGTGTTTTTTAATTTTTACTGTTGATTCTCAAATAAAAGCCAATGCTGATGCAGCTGGGTCTTTTTCTAACAAAAAACATACGGTAGATGTATTATGCATTGCAGGGTGAAGTTAGTCATCTACATACTCACAGCTTATTTAATCAGTTCAACATACTCATAACTTTTACTAATTAATTTTGGCCAATTTTATTTAAGCTCTTAATATCAAGCTACTGAAACGCAACGTTTCCTGCAGCTGTTTCAAAATGAAAGAGAAATAATTAAGTGATAGAAGCCTTTTAAAGTAAAGTATATGGAGAGTTCTTTTAGCAAACCGCTTCAATGAGAAATCAATACTAGAAACTGGGACCCAATCAGAGAGAGGGAGGTATATTTCTAAAATATGATAAAGTATAGTTAGTAAGTTAGTGCTTTATTTAAACAAGTAGTTATCATTGTATAAGTATAAGAATAGGAAAACACGCAGAAATATACACAATTTAAAAACACAGACAATCAAATAAATTGTGTTCTTCAAAATAGTAGACACATTATTTGTTTCTATAGAAATATCTTGTAAAAGAGGAAATTTGCAAGTTGTTTCAAAAGAAATGTGTTAAAAATAAAATCTTTCTTTTTCCCTGCTCTTTTCCCAACATTTCAGTTATTGCCTTTACTGAACAGAATATCCATCAATCCAGCACAAATTAATGCAACTCTGCACTCTTCTCTTTCCCCCTTATGATTTTTGTTCATTCTTTTAGGAGCGAGGTCTCCAGGTGAGCCAGGTCAAACTTATCTGCCAAAATGTTTCACTCCCTGTGTGCTCATGAATTCATTTCTTTAACAACCTCCTTTCATGTACACAAAAAACTCAAAACTTCTTCTGCTGCTTTCTTTCCCGCTCCCCTCGTGTTGTTTCCTCTTCCCTCTTTGCAGCAAGGTCTCCAGGTGAGATAAAAGTGAATCCCCGGAGAGATACGGCAATATCTCTTCCATCACTTCGTCATTCTTGTTTAGTCCTTTTTTTTCCATCTATTTGTCTGTTTGTATCTTTTGTTATGAGAAAACTGTGCCCAAATGTTACAAACAGCAGAAAAACAAGTGCTGTCCGCTCACTGTACAAAGAATGCCAGACCTACAGTAACAGCTTACCAGCGGACCAGCATTTGCTGTTCCTGTTTTGTTCAATCTTTTGGTCTGTCTTATCCTCCTGTTCCTTTGTCTGTCTGCTGCTCTGCTTCTCTTTCAATTCATTGTCCAGCTTGGGTTTTCCTCTTGCTTTGTTTATCTAACTCTTCATTGCCACACCTCCTGTACTTACCCATCAATCCATCATTTATCCATCTTGAAAATACTATTTAACATAAACACGTCTGCTCTGTTTTCTCCTTTTCCCTTTGCAGCAAGATCTCCAGGTGAGAAAGAGTGACTTGTGAAGAGATGCAAAATCTCTCCTCTCACTCTTATTTGTATCCTCCTTTAACTTTTGTGGAAGTATACTTTTGTCTGCATTTTTGTTTGCAGTGCAGCTCATCTGCTGTGCTGTTTCTGTATAACCCCTTGTTTCTCTTTTGTCCCTATTTTTTTTAATTTTCTTATTGCACAGCTTTCTTTCATTGTTAAAGCAATAGTTCCATATTTTGGGTAGTTAGCTTATTCACTGAGAGTTCGTTAAAAATAAATTGATACCACTCTCACACCTGGACGCAAAATATGAAGCTGCAGCCAGTTAGCTTAGCATAAAGACTGGAAACAGGGGAAACGGCTAGCTTGGCTCTTTCCAAGTGTAAAAAAATCCACCCACCACCACCTGTAAAGCTCTCTATTTCATTTGTTTTATAGGGTGTTATTTACTGGACTATTTCTTGGTCAGGAGTCTCAGCTTTGCTTGACAACTGCTCAGATCCAAGAAATAGTCCCCATAAAATGGTGAATTGTAATTTGTTTAACCTTCAGTTTTTGTACTAATTAAATAAAAAAAGATCTAATGTCTTAGTTAGGGAGCTTTAGAGGTACTGATAGGCAGGTTTGCTTCTCCTACCATGTGGTACTTGACGGTTAGTGAGAACCACAGGTTTTGTGGCTGTTTTTCCCGACATTTGCCAAAAGGGGTGAAAATTTGCCCATTCCACACTCAAAAACAAACTTCAACAAGCGACACAAAGGTGAGATTTAGGCTTTATCTGAAGGATTTTCAAACAGTATTTTACAACAGAAAAGACTTGAAGGATGAAGACTAACTGGTTTGTTTGGCAAATGTACGTCTGTTTAACCACACAACCTCCGTTAAAGAGTACAGACTGAGCTTTTCTATGAAACCATCCGCAATCCAAAGAGAATCAGCCCATTTCCCAAAATGTAGAACTATTCCTTTAGATGTCATATGCCTCATTAATATTTTACCGTCACTGATAGTCACCGTCATGTTTTGTCTCTCTCTTTTGCTTTGTCTCCTCCTCGCTGCTTCCTCCTGTTTCCGTCTTTTAGCCAGGTCTCCAGGTGAGCCTTTCTCAAGCTTTTCTTGTTTATATGCAGCATCTCCTCCTCTAACCTCTCTTCTAACTCTCCTTTTCTTCTCTAACTATTTTGTCCAGCCCCTATGGACCAGCCCTGCTGTCGTGCACTCTACGATTTTGACCCCGAGAATGAAGGTGAGCTAGGCTTCAAGGAAGGCGATATCATCACCCTGACCAATAAGATCGATGACAACTGGTACGAGGGGATGCTGCACGGCAACTCCGGCTTCTTCCCCATCAACTATGTGGATATCCTGGTGCCGCTGCCCCACTAGGACGTCACCACTACCAGCTGTGTCTGCAACGGTGGCGAAACAAATCCTAGCCTCCAGTTCCTCCCACCAGTATTCCCGGTAACCTTTTTCCTAAACATTCCTACCAACCACCTGTACTCCGCTTTAAAGGAGTCGAAACAGCAACAACACAATAACGAACGAAGATACGAACAAAGATTGACGACAAATTAAAGCAAGTATGCACCAATTGCTCGTAAAAACTTTTAAAAGAGGAAAATCTGCATTGATGTCGTTGCTTCCCCTTATCCCAGGAGGTACCTTCAGGCTTTCATCCATTTCTGTTCTGGCTTTTGTCTCAGTTTATGTTGGCTGTCAGTCCGTCATGAGTTTATCAGAACAGCTTTGCAAAATCACACTTCTCTCTCATTCACTGTACTTTGTGGAAACCTCTACGGTAGATAAAAACTTTTCTGTCACATACTAGGAAAAAAAAAAATCAGTCCACGTGATTCACGTTTGTTAGCGACTCTAGGTCAAGCATGTTTCAAGTGTTTAACGTTTTTATCTTATAAAAGAAATATGTTGAGCTGATTTTAGTTGTGTGTTTTTTTTTTTTTTGGTTTTTTTTTTATATTCTTCTTTTTAATCATCTCTTGGCATGTTGGGAAGTTTCTGGAGTAATCACTTCCCTGTCTTGCTCAAAAAGGATGTATTCAGCAGTTTTGACAAAAGACCAATTCATCTAGCTAATAACTAACAACCAAGATTACCTATTACCAAGAATATTGTTATTTTTTACATATCAACATGCGCACATGATTGGTCATATGTGATTCAGATACCAAAATTACCTGCAAAAACCTGAACAAACTCCTCCAATTTTAGCTTTGAGATTTCATGACAGCATGGTATCAGTAAATCTGTTCGATGCAACATGCTGAAGCTTGCAATCTCTAGTTCTTTGGTATTTTTATCAGGAGGGCTGAAACTGTATTTGTAAGTATGTGTCATTACATATCTGAGCCAGTGATTAGTGGAGTGATGACATTATTTGCAAAAAACACAAGTTGTAAAGTTTAAACTGTTTAAAGTGATGTAAGAAAACTATGGTGCATAAGTATAAAATCCTCCACGTGTATTTTATCAGCAGCTTGTGTGAAAAATGGTTAATGTATTGTGATATAATAACTTAGAGGACTGAACTGCTCATAGGGGCAACTGTTTGCTGCAGCTGAAGCCGTATCTCTTCTTGCTGCACCCCTAACTAGTCCGATTAGAATTCTGTAGTTTAGCTGTCAATAAGCCATTGATTAAGAGGAAACTAGACATAGCTAGGAACGCACAAATGGCTGAACGGAATGAGAAATCATTTCTTTATGTCTCGGCGGAAATGTTTTATTCATTTGAAATGATGCAACTTAAACTTAAAAAAACTTTTCTCCAACATAATATGGACTACAAGCCACTGGTTTGACCTTTTCATGTCATGTTAGACATGAGAAAAATTGCTAGGCTATAAGATTGTACATTAGGTTTAATTTTCCCTAATGAGCTGTTGTATGCAGTATTGTGTGGGATTTTCTGTCCCTGATGTACTGATACTCTAGAAATCAAACCAACTTCAGTTATTACCGAACATGTTTTAGTCAGCTGATCAGATGCTGTACGTTCTCCCTGAGGTTTTACACTCTGCAATGTCCATGATTAAACCCATCTGCAGGAGAATTGAATAGCGGTAACATTGTGTTGTTTTTTTTTTCCCCCACTCATCTTGTAGTGGTGTTGTGCATGTATTTGGGGGAGGGGAGCGTATTTGGGTTTGCTCACTGTACATGTTATGCACAGGGATGGGGTTGCAGAGGACCTCTGATGCTGAGGTATTTAAAATATACTGTCTCTGACAGTGTTCAACATTAAAACAAACATGGATGTCTCTTTTAATTAAAGGACCAATTCATTATATTCAGTAGAATTACACTAGATGATACAAAACCAACGGATACCCCATATTAAGTGGTGTGTTTTTTGTTGTTGTTTTGTTTTACGGAAGCACAACTTTAACAGGCAGTATACTTTGTTGGCTGGGGAAGAATACAATACAGTTTGAAGATCATGTATTCATGTTTTTTTTAAAGGCGATACAATTCCTTCCTTATTTTTCTCTTTCACTTTTTTTGAACAATCGTGTGTATCTTTGCCCTCAATGAGGACTGTACAGCTTTTCTGTGTTTTGTTTTCACCTTGTGTGTATAGTCGCGCATCAACAGTAACGTATCTTATTTTTGTAACTGTGACAAAAGTATACACATACAGTATAGATGTATATATACAGTATATTATCCAGAAGCAATGTGAAAGGAGGGATTCTCTGTGCTGCACATGATTGTCTTTGGATTGTTTTTTTGTTTGTTTTCTGTTTTTGTTTTCTTTTATTCTTGCACTGGATTCTACGACTGTATGCTTGATGTAAAGAAAAAAAAATGTGATAAGTCAATGTAATTTATTCAAATAAATAACAAGAAATAGTTATTGCCTTGATGACTTTCTGTTCATAGATGCACACAGCTCTGGATTTTAGCTCAAACATACGTTGCGGGTAGAAATCCCTTATGACAACTTTTATAAATATTTTAAACTCACGCTAAATGTAAAATAATTTAAACTCTAGCTAACCATCTATTTCACTCTAGCTGTTGTTTTTAGAATATAGAGAAGAGAAAGCAGGGAATTGGTGCACCAAATAGAGGAAGAAGACAGATGCATTATTCATTTTCCCGGTGGATTCTTTCATGTCCTCTTGCAAGAATCCAGCTGGAAAAAAATAGGTCAGGTAAACCTCTTTTGTACGTTACAAGACGACTGAAATATCTTAATATCCTGCAATATTATCAAAGTCACAACTACAGCTTCAAGCATCTTGAAGGCTCCAAAAACTATGACACGTATGCATGTGTAAGCTGGGATATACAATGCAAACCTTGTACAGCCTACTGTACAAATAAAGAATTACAGTAGAGCTGTGGTAAACTCTGTAAATGAATTGCTGTCAGCAGTGGTGAAATTAACTAAGTCAATTTGCTCAAGCTCTATACTTAAGTAAAGTACAAGTACCGCAAAATTACCATTTTCCATTTAGTTTTCTGCACTACTCTTCAAAGGGACATACTGTACTGTACAGTTATAATGTTTTTATACAAATGATGTGATCACTGTATAAAATATGATGTAACATTACAGATTAAACTACCCAATAAGTCAATAGTGGAAATTGGCTCCACCTCCACCAACTGCCACATACACACATGAATACATCAGTGATAACACTTGAATAACATTAAAAATGTTAATATTACATCATAAGGGCCATATTTACCTTTTTAAGTATATGTTGCTGATGAGGACAACACTGCCGCACTTTCATTTAAGTGACATTTTCAATGCAGAACTTGTAATGGAGCATCTTTACATTGTTGTAATAAACTTTCACTCAAACCTGCAATAAGTTATTTAAGCAGAAACAAGTTGTGACATTAAGACATTGTGCTTTTAAGCTGATATGGTGAACTTGTTATCAAACATTTGCTTAGTTACACATGTAGCAATTACCGGTCAACATTATCATTCAGTTGGAGTTGTGTTTCTGACCACCTCATGAGTGTCCAGTCTTTTTTTGCTCTGTTTTTGGTCTACAACAAAAACTCTTGAGAGAAATATCTTGCTCTTTAACTGCTAAATTCTCTACTGTGTTCACCCGCTGATGACGAATTGTGTCCGTCTGCATTTTGGTGCTGAGAAGGAGTTGGACAGTGGGTTATCATTAAAAACTGCTGCCTGCTGTGGCTGGGAACTATGAGAGTGGTGAGAGTGAACCAGAACAGTTGTGGGCTGGGCAGCTAAACAGTGAGCTGAAACTCACTATCAAGCTGAGTTGCAGATTCATTCTCTGTAGGTTCATCACCATGAACAAGTCCTTTCACATTGTTATTTGATGAATAAATCACCGATTTAGTAAAGGATCTGAATACTCCTCCAAAAACTGACTATCAGAGATATTTCTATATGCTAAAAATATATGTTATAGTAGTATGACTGTCTATAACTACAGCAAAACATAATACAGACACCCAATTGCTCTTTTTATGGTTGGTTTGCAGAATTTTCCCTACGATTGGTCATGCTCCCTTTGCTTTGGGAGAATTTCCATGTGAAAAACTTTTAATGCAAAGAGCCAAACTGACTTGCTAAATTCAGTGTCATCACACAGAAAGTGCAAAACGCGAAATCACACACTCAGTCAGTCAGAATACAGCCAGCTCATATTAGCATAAGTTCCAAGGCATATTTCTGTATACAGATCACTAAATCAGTGCACCTCGGAAAGTAGTTCTCCTTTCTTTAACATCATTGCAACACCACTTCACCACCACTGCAATCTATTGCTTTCTATTTGTTTACCAGTTGTTGTAATGTATTACTGCTACAGTGGAGTACACTGTTCTGTTTTGTTTTTAGTAGTACATGAGCTGGCTGTATTTTGGTGATTAAATGATTGAGGCATTGAATAAAATCTACCAGTCTGTGGTAGATCAGAGGTTTTCAAAGTGGCAGGCGGGCCTCCCCATGGGGGCTCCAAACTGTTTCAGGGGAGGCTCAGAGAATGGAAGTGAAAAAATATTATAGTAGTTATTACATTTGTTAAGACTCACATAGAAGAAATTGCACAGAAAAGCCTAAATGTAGCCTAAAAGCTGTTTTCCCGGAGTCAGAAACTAATGCATGCCTTAGTTCGTTCCATCTGATGCTGTCCTGTCTATGGCAAAAATGATAAGCCGGCTCGGATTATAAATGTATGACAGTTAGACGTGAGGTGACACCTTTTGGTCCCCACCCATTATCTGTCACCACAGTCGATCTGGCTACACCCTCTCTTCATGCACACAGTTTAACCCCTACTCTCCCTCTATCCCGCTGCACACATAACATGCATTATAAATACACACAAACACACCGCTGTGCTGCGCTGACATTGGTCAAGTATACAGTGTATGTATTCCTGCACATATCCTGCAGCAGTCAGGTCCTTTGAACAGCATCAGAGCATGTCACCCTCACAGTCACACACCCTGCGGCCTGTCACTCCACTGATAACTGCAAATATAGGCACAGCCCACACTTTGTTTGACATGGTGCAGGTGAGATAAACACTTATAACAACCACAACTTAAAGTAACCGGCATTGCCATATGTGTACAGGTGGATATTGTGGATACAGGGCGTCACCTATTAAATGTTGTTTATGAAATCAGCTATCTGCCAGAGTATCACTCGCTCTGCTGCTGCTGGAAAAATTGAAACTAGAAGTAAAGCATCCTCTAGTGGTGGCAAACTGACAGTGCTCATCAGTGTAAGAGTTACATTTGGTATGCTTTTTTTATTAATATACAGTATTCTTACTGCATCACAACAGTGTCACAACCAAACATCAAAGGCCTGTGCTACAAGAAGGAGGGAGGAGCAGAAGAAAAAGGAAAGCGCATAGCTGATCCTTAACACAGTAAAGATCTAGATCAAAAGGACACGTGTTACATTGTGTAAGAGACCTTCTTCCAGTCCAATTTGTCCCTTTCCCTTAACTAACTAAATTAACTTAGATCACTGGTCAAGTGATTAATCAGAGGGTGCCAAAGATCCATAAATCTGTTGTCAATTTTAATTTGTCACTGAGCCTATCAATTTAAAAAAAGATCTCCATACCAGTGTGTTTAAGTAAAAAGTTAGTATGCAGATTTACGTAAATGGTATTTTTACATTTAAGGGTAGGAGAAATAAACAGAAGACAGAAAAGAGCTGTGGGGCCATGAATATAGTCAAAGCTCAAGTAAAAATAGGAAGTAAAATCTATTGTTATGCTCATTTAACTATTTTTGAACACGTCATGTATATTATTATATTCTAACAAAGACGTCATCTTCAGCTGCAGGCTAACATGACACCAAAGATGAGTGTTAATCAAGCCATCACCAGCAGGTTTATCAAGTGGATACTAAAAAACAAAAGAAACAAAAAACAAGCAAAAGTTGAACACACATAAGTCTGATGCAATATATATTTATTTTAAATTCTAGAAATTGACGTTTCATCTTGCCTTCTTCTACCGCTTCAAACAAACAATGCGGCAAAAGAGGCGCCAACCCCTGGTATCATTTACGGCTGTAACAGTTAGTTGTCTAATTGATTAGTCGAGCGGCACAAAATTAACCTGCATCTATCATTTATTAGCATCAATTAACATCTCCTGCTTCTAGCTTCCTGATTTGCTGTGTTTGTCTTTGTTTTATTTGATCATAAATCTGATCTAAAGTGTTTTTCAGACTGTTGGTCAGAAAAGCAAATTGATGACGTCATCTTGGACTGGGCATTTCCCCAATTTTTACCCCATTTTATAGAGAAAGACTACTCGGGAAAGTAATTAGCGGATTAATCACTAATTAAAATACGGTGACTACCTCATGCCATCTCTTGGCTGGTCTGGCACCTGATTAAGTTTGCAACTAGAAATTGTTTGACGAAGACAATAAAAATGTACTGCATGCGAGGGCTGCGGGAGAAATGTAATCAGGCTAAGCCAATCAGAGGCAGAGTAGGGCGGGTCATGCCTTAGCTATAGTAGAATTCGCTAACCCACTCACTTATTTCTAGCACCACACACCCAGATATCTTTAATTTTGTAGTCTTTTGTTTTAAAAAAAAAAGTGATGTCCCTTGCCTCAAGTTTATCAGACTTAATGAAGGCTTTAAACAACTTTTTTTTCACATACAAAGTGGAGTTCCCCTTTGAACAATCAACAGATAATCAAAATTGCTGTTATATAATTTTCTGTCGTTCAGCTAATTGACAAATCGTTTCAGCTCCAACTGTAAGAAAAATAAAAGGCCCTCCTGTGCAGTCTTTTCATGAATAGTCAACACAAAACCACAACACCGTGGTGCACGTGGAAAATCCATGTCCAGGCAAACAAAAACACACTGACTACATGCACAAACACACACTCCTCTCCAGGTAATGTATGTAATGGCACTCCTGACACATGGAGGGGGGGGCAAGACAAGCAATCCTGTAAAAAGCATTCCTCAGACCCTCTCTCTATGTGGGTGGCCTGCCTGGACGCTGCGCCACAGAGACAGCAGCTCCTTTTCCAAAAAACCCTCACAGCCTTTGTGTCTGCCCACGCCATCTCCTGTGATATAGCAGCTGTCACACTGATGTAGCTGTTGAACTTTTCTATCCTGTGGTGTTTAAATGCCAGATGATCCATGGCCAGTATTGAAATAGATCTTTTTAAACATGTATCGCCCAAATGATTGTTTATCACTCACTTGTTATGTATCTAAATCTACCTTGTTGAGCCTCTGACTTGTGTTTCACAGCAGCTATTTTAAGATGAGAAAGTTTTCCTCCTAATGATCTAGATATACTTGCCTGTCTGCAGGAGTTGGATTCAATGATTCATTTAGTTTGCGTGTTAAGAGGAACGATGCTGCACATTCAGTCAGCCGCTCAGCTAGCCAGCCGTGGCAAGCTTAAACTGGCAGGGAAGTCAGCCACTCCATCATATTTGACACTTGAATCAGGCGCAGCTCTTAATGCATGAATGGCAGGCTGCATCTGTTTTCTGGCCAACCCCAAACCGCAGCAGACCACAAGACACCCACACGAGTTACAGACATGTTCCACATATTCACTGAGGCCGAGGGAACAATAAGTATCAAACAGGTAAATCCTACAACCTACAGTGCATCAAAACTGGTTCTACTACTACTCAAAAGATACTGTGTATCGTAAATACTTCTGTCTTTATTCTTACATGGCATTTGAAGAAAAACACCCCTGATAAAAATCTGCTTAAAATCTTCAACACTGTGTATCCATTACTACAAATGCATATTGGCACAGCCAAGCACTTTTCAAATTCAGACCATTGTTTTAAAATCTACTCAATATCTCAAAGATCCAAAATATCCCAAATACACTTAGCTGCCAGTTTATTAAGTACATCTAGAAAAAGTGGAGAACTTATGTCCTTTACTTGTTGAGTTTTTGTTTTAGAGAGTCCATGTGTTTTAGGCTGCTGGCCTGTAATGCATCCTACTGAAAGGTATTTCAATTATTTAGTTAACCCTGATTTCATATAAGTGGGGTGGATAAAAAAAAACAAAAAATTAATTAATCTTACATTACTATGTTTTTTAATGGCATCTCTCCATGTGAGCCGTCTTCCCCGGTCTTAACTGCAGCATAAGTGCACATTTAACAGACTTTTTCGTATGGTGATTTTGATTTCTTCTATTTTTGATACATGAAAACACGTAATAAAGTAAATGTCACATTGTTTTTATTCAATGCATTGAAATAATATTAAAACTTTACAGAAGAGGAACCCCACATGGCTTAAGGATTAAGACACTGAACATGAACTGCATCATCCCTGGATTGAATCCGGTCGAAAACATTTGTTACATTTTTCTCTCATCTCTTTATTACTGTCTGCAATAAGGTCAAAAGCTCACAAAACTTTTTCAACTAAATACAATAAAGGCATAATAAAATAAAATGAAAATAAATCTTGTGGCACCTTTGGCCCATCTTTAAGGCACCTTCTTAGGGAAGCACTATATCAGACTGCATTCATTTTAGCTGCATGTACCTAATAAACTGCCAACTGAGAATGTATGTCGAGCCAAACTTTTTCAAATGTGTAAAGCAATTACATACCTCTGATGAAATGGGGCAGCGACATAAAAACACAACATCTTTGGTTTGCATGTTTGACTCTATATAAAGCATCAGATCCTTTACTTAAGTAAAAAGTACTAATGCTACACTGTGGAAGTCTCTAAGGTTATACATTCAAAATCTTAGCTAAGTACTTGTATTATCAGTAAAATATTTAACTAACCAATTAAGTATCAAAAGAACAATACTCGTGAAATATATAATTTTATTATTATATAAATTATAATTAGGGTTTTTCAATGGCAATGCCAATATTTAGAGAGCAGTGCGGTCGATGGCTGAGATATACTGTAATGTTGATATCAAAACAAAGAAAAGCATAATGTGTAATTCCATTATCACATGCAGAGTACAATCTAATATACATGGTTGTCGTAGCTAGTAACGCGTTGTTTTAGATGGAAGTTTTATTAATTAATGAAATAGTAAAATACATTGGGTTATGCTGTAGTTTTCTGAACATGACTGGTGTTTAAGGGAGAGCTGGGTATAGTTCGTCAGAAGTGATGTCATTCAACTGCATTATTCTCTACAGTATAACAGTATATATTTAACACAAGCCAGTAATGGTGTTAGATTGTATTTGCATCATTTAGGAGAAACTTGTCAACATTTAGAAAAGATGATCGTGACTAAGGAAATTTAGGGCTCAAAAATAACTTTTTCACCACCTTCCCAAAACTCATCTTGAAGTATCCGAATTGCCTCTGGTGGCTATTCCGCCAGTGTATGAATGAGTGTGAATGTTAGTTTCGGTTTGAGCACTTAGGCTCAGTGAATGAATGTGTGTGAATGCAGATGTAGTGTAAAAGTGCTTTTACACTGGTTTAAAAGACTAGAATATATACAAATACTGAGCATTTACTTAACAGCTGAGAAGAAAATGTAAAACAAATACATATTAAAGCAGAAATAAAGAGTAGTGGAGACACACGCACACTCATGCACTCTGAGAAGCAGCTGTTGGTGGGAGTGTGCCAGTGTGTGTCATTACATGTTTTCCTGCGGCGTTCACACATAGTTTCTCTATTCAGCAGGAAAGCCCAGCTCTCAACACCAGACAGAGGCAGCTAATACCCCTGTCTGTCAGAGTCGCTCAAAGAGCAAGTGATTGGAGATGACAAACGAGGCAGTAAGACAGGTCAGGCAGCTATGTTGGCAGCAGCAGAGAGACGAAGGAAAAAGAGAGGAGGCGGGGACTGAGAGAGGCATGTAAGTGCCAACAGGGAGGAGTGTGGTTATGTGTGCATGTTGTTGCATATTTGTTAATCATACCGTGAGGGTCTTGTGGGTCTGACGCCACGTTTGTCTGTCAGTCTGAAGGAGAGTCAAGTTTGTTTCCGGCTCTGGATTCACTTCCAACGCCAGCTCTGTCCCCCCACGAGGGACTCTGTCACTCAGACTTACACACTGGAATCCAAAATAGGAAGGATAAAGTCTATATGTGAAAATACAACCACAAAATACTCAACTTGTAAACCTAAATAATCTGTTGGGCAGAGTGTGTGTCAGGCCTCACCTCTCTTCATCAGGCTTCATTTTGGTATGGACCGGTCCTCAAAGAGTGGACTTAAGAAGTAAAAGGGTTAGAGGCATTGGAAAAGAGTGAAAGAAGGCTCGGGGCGGTCGTTATATCAACACCATGTACGATTTTTTGGCAATTTCTTTCAGTATACACACACTGATAGTGACAGAACCAAAAACTCCTGCAAACTTTGTTTCTATCCTCAGACTTTCATAAGGTACATCACACAGGAAACTGACATACAAGCTTTATTGTACGCTTCACTTAAACTTATCATTTCATTGTCCATCTAGGTGAAGTACATATAATCTTCATCCCACTGGGGAAGGCCATTTTCTTCTGTTTTGGGAGGATTACAGTGATGATACACAGTATCTGGCAGAAGTGAACTCTGATAACTTCTCACCAACTTGTGACCTTATTGCATGTGGGTGATTTGAGAAGGTAACTGCAACAAATGTAGATTTGTGACTTAAGTACATTATGTAGTCACAGAAATAAGGCTTTTGATATTGATACCAATATCTCTGAATCAACATTTCTGATGTATTTTGTACTGGTCATATTTGCCCATTTTCATGCCAAAACTATTAGGGTTGTTATGGTATATGACCTAAACTTCAATTCAATTCAGTTTTAGAGCTTTTCATAAAAGAACAGGTCTACACTGTACTCTGATTTTATTACAGAAACCCAACAATTCCCACCAAGAGCAAGCACTAGGCAACAGAGGCAGAAACCCCGAGCAGAACCATGGCTCAGGGTGGGCAGCCATCTGCCTCGACCAGTTGGGGGTGAAGGAGAGACAGAGAGAGAAAAAGCGAGAGAGAGAGAGAGCCATAAAGATGGGAGAGGGGAATGGAGGGGTAGGGGGGAGCCTGCACAATATACGCACAGAGGTACATACAGTAAAGGTGATGTTGGTACAGACTGAATGAATAATGGTACAGATATTTATAGTAATGTTAGATAATGATTGTAATGTTATAATAATAACAATAATAATAATGATAGGACTAGTAGCAATAATTGTAGCAGAGGGTGTCGAGCAGGAACAGGGGGGCAGCAGGTGACCCGCAACCACAGATCCAGACTCCACAGCTTCAGAGCCAGAAACACCTGCAGGAAGTGATAGGAGGAGAGAGGAGAGGGACGAGAAAGCACCACGGGAAAGGGAAGAAGTCTAGTTGTTAACATGCATTAATGGGATGAGGTTGCATACGGAGAGAGAGGAGGAGGAGAAGGAGAGAGGAGCTCAGTGCATCATGGGAAGTCCCCCAGCAGTCTAGGCCTATAGCAGCATAACTAAAGGATGGTTCAGGACTCATCTGAGCCAGCCCTAACTATAAGCTTTATCAAAGGGGAAAGTCTTAAGCCTACTCTTAAATGTGGAACTTGGTTCCACAGGAGAGGAGCTTGATAACTGAACACTCTTGCTCCCATTCTACTTTTGGACTAATTAAAGCAATTCACAAGATTTTTGCTAATAAAACAAGCAAAAACCTTGTATGTACGTCTTTCCCTTTTTGGAAGCTATTCCTTTAGTCGCCTGGATGAAAAAAGGGAAGAATGTGCTTAAAAGAACAAATATATATATATATATATATATATGTGTGTGTGTGTGTGTGTGTGTGTGTGTGTGTGTGTGTGTGTGTGTGTATATATATGCATTTCATGGAAATCAATCAAAAAGAAAACATCTGACTAAAAGTGTAAGATTTATATAAACATTACCAATCAAGACTTTTTAGAAATACCCAAAAATACCCATGTTTGTCCATAATGATATATACAATGTTGCAAATAATATTAATATATTATGCATAATACTACCGCTTTCGGGTTAAGATGTAAAGGATTACAATTGTGCCCTCAGAAACAAACAGAAAGAATGATGCTGCTGTTCAGTTTAGGACAAAAGGCGATGATAGAGAATTTATATCTTCTTCACACAAAACAATTAGCTTGCCCTCCACTACCCCAGGCTATTTATGAAGAAGTTGGTTTTAAGAGTTATTTGGCAGGATAAAGCACTTCAACTTCAGTCTAGCTCATTCCTGGTCATAAATTCTCCACAGTGGTTTAGCTTGTGAAAGGCTTTTAAGTGTGAGCCAACAGTGAACCAGAGAGAAGGGCTTTCAGGACAAATGGTGCCAGGTTAAGGGCCAGCCGCACAGCATGCAAAACAGTACAATGGGACAACATTTGGTGTGCAAATCCATCAGTCCATTCAAATTGTGTCCCAAACAAAAGTTGATACACAAACAAATCAATTAACCTGAGGGGGGGGAGCTCTCTGCTCACCCACTGACCTTTAAAGGTACCATCAGCTCAGACTTAAAGTTGTCGAGGATATTGTGATTAAAAAGTGCCAGAACTGCCCGCTCGGCGATAAGGAGGAGTCTAAGTGCAGAGCGAGCAAGGCGGTGGAACCTGTCCATTTCTGGATCTATTCTCCTACTTTAATCCTGGAGACAGTCACACCCATCAAACCTCTCCATGCATGACAGAGTGTGGCTACTTGGGTTTATTAACCTGCAAGCACAGCATAAACCACACACAGATATGCAGCGTACATACATAGCGTGCAAACCCAAATACACACGCAATTCAAAGTCTTTTCGTGTTTTGTGCATTTACTGTATATCCGTATTAATGTATACCTACAGATTTTGGGCCTCCACCTACATCTAGGTGTATGTGCATCACTCTCTCTCTCTCTTTCTGTGTTTTGGTTTTGCCTCATCATCAGGCACTTAAGACACGAAAATAGTCTCTTATTTTCTTAAAGAATCCAGAATAACTTGTCTAGCAGCAAAGATTCATCCATCTAAACTGTCTAAGGAATCACATAGCATGTGTGTCTTTCTTTAACCAGGTGAAATCCTTATCTTTTGATTATGCAACATGTTAATCCCATTGTGCCATCTTTCCTACACATCTTCTGCCTCCTTTGTTCCTCCTTCAACTCTAAATTTAGTATGTTTACAGCTCTTTGTCTCCAATTGTTGCCTTCAAACGATAATTCTTGTTTTCTAAAACTTGGCCAAAAAAGACCCATCACTTCTTTTGGTTATGATAACATTACAAACTCGATAACTACAGTAAGCACAATTTGTAAAATTGGAACCAAGGGACCAACTGTGATGGATGTTTACAACACACAGATTGTGAAATAATTTTACCGTTGAAATTTGTTTTCTTTTTCCAAATAAGTTTGGCTAACCTGATGATCAGATCTCAGCAAATAACTTATTTAAAATCTTATTACGCCAATAAACTGGAATTATCCTATCCTAACTATAGTACTACAGACAGCTGATAAAATCACTCTCCATACATTGCATCTGTATCATATGAGCTTTAAATGTATTTGATTTGTTGATATTTGGATTAGTGACGGGAGCTAGAGCTAGCAAGAAGGTTCTGAGTGCGAATCTGTGACCTTTCTGCGTGAAGTCTCTGTGTCTGCGTGGGTTTCCAGGTGCTCCGGCTAAACGGGTATAGCAAATGGTTGGATGCATGGATTAATGATCAGGCTGTTGATCTCTTTGAAAAGCCTACAAAGTTGCCCACAGACACACTATTAGAATGAACCTTTTCAATGACCTCCTTCCCTCTCTTCTAGTTATTCTATATATGAATAAGAAACACAATATATAAGTTAATAGAATCCCTGGGAGCATAAATGGTGAAAAGATGATGACAACACATGTGAAGGCTAAACAAAGATAAGGAAAGTATCTGCTATATGGCAGACTTCCACCTACACAGAGAGAAATCCAGGTGAGTAGGTTTCTCATGAGGGAGATTATCAGCATTGTTCAACAGTATTTCCTTTTCTCTATCTCTCTGGCTTACTCACACGCTTGTATTGTTTCCTCAACAGTTGACCAACCTTTAACCTGTGTTCGCACCTTAGTTCGGCTATCTTTGCCAAGCACAAGCCGAGGGCACCTTCATGACAAAACCACAAAGACCACTTATCATAAGCACCAGCAGAATAAATCCACATTATGTCACATACGGCATCAGTTTAAAGTAGTTTTTAAGACAATACTGCCTCAGGGAGTCTGTGTTTTTAAAAATGTATTAAATGTACAATTGGGAAGGGTTACATTGAAATAACATTCTTTTCCAGGTCTAATTACAGCAATTATACTAGTAGCAGATCTTTAGAAGATTCTATACACAAAGGGAACGATATGTTGCATTTGAGTGCCTGATTGCTTGCACACAAGATGTGGCTTGTATTGGCTTCTTGCCTTAAGTACAGATAATCCACATGTGTCAGTGATGGAGGAGGTACAAACCCCACAGTAACAGACACACAGGTGGCACTGAAAAGAAACAGAATACCAGTCTAGATTTCTCTTACACCATGCAAGGCTGAAGGGCAACCACCCTCTGCACAACCTAGATCCAGGTATGTGTGAGACCAATACGCTGTGGTGCCTCTCTCTCTTTTTCTAGACTAGACACACACACACACAGTGGACTGCTCTGCGCCACATCCTGTTTGAAAGGTCATGCTCAAGTCTCATCTCAAGTCACGCATGAATTTTTGGTGCCACCGTTACCATTCCATGTGTCTTCTCTCTCAAGTGGAAAGAGCTTTAATTACCCTGGCAGATAGTGTAACCAGAAAATGTAACATGAAACTAAAAATAACTAACTAATGTCTTATAATGATTAACAAACATGCATTGTGGCAAGAGCAAATATTTTTATTTTACATTTCAAAGGACCAAGGTCAACTATCATCTAGCTCTGCCAACCAGGAAATGTTAAGAGTGCTAAACAAACTTAATTTTAAACTCATGAATGAATGTAAACACTTTACAAAGTGGTAAAATACACTATGTCTGTGGTTCCTAACTTGAGTGAGATGATTAAAATGAAAAAAAACTGTTGTCTCGTGCAATACCAGAGATCTCTTCAGGCCTCTAAAAACAATTTAAATCAAAAATCATTGTGTGGTTGAGCTGATCATAGCTCATTGACAAATGCTATTTGTAAGGATTCACACCACAGACATTGTTTAAAAGTCAAAGGTTAACTTGAAGCCTGACATTAACATGTAGAGACATTATTGGTCCCCAGAGGATAAATCACAATGACTTTGGTGATCCCGACATTTGTGTTTTTAGTGAAATAATAATAATTAATATTAACTATTAGATGGATTGCCAGCCTCAGCTGTACTTTGTGTTTAATGCTAATTAGCAAATTTCAGCACGCTAACAGTAAACTAAGATAGGAAACATGGTAAACATTATACCTGCTAAACATCAGCATGTTAGCTTTGTCATTGTGAGCATGTTAGCATCCAGGGGTTAGCATTTTAACTAAGTTCAGCCTCACAGATGTGCTAGTGTGGCTATAGACTCTTAGTCTTATTATATTATAAGTATCATATGTTCACATCTGTGTATTCAAAGACAATTTTGTCTTGCACACATGTCCCCTTGGGGACACTAAAGATATGTTAAAGTTGAAGAGTCACAAACTAAAAAGTTTGGGAACTCGTGTACTATGCATTTATATGATTTAAGGAGGTATTATAGTCTTTTACAAAATCTACTTATGTGATCAATTTATATAAAGCTCAATCATTATATTCTTCATATTAAAAAAAATTAACAGGTGGTTCATATGTATAATCATACAATGACAAACACGCATTTTCTGAGCCAAGGCCCTTTCTGCAAGTGCTTCATCTGCCAAGCTTAAAAAGACATGTCAGGAGCTTGACAGCTGAGAAAACACAACACTATGCTCAAGAATATCAGTGGAAGCTAGATGAATACTTGTATCTTCCTGCTTAGGAATCAGAGGATTTAGGTGGCGGTGAAAGCTTGTCAGCAGTGACACACAAAGCCTTGCTGTGCACCACTGAGCAATTGCAATACCTGCAACCAAAGCAGTGATTATGATGAAATTAAGATAGAAGATTTAAAAAATGAACTGCCCATTATTGCTGCAATAACGGAAATACGGTTTTGGCAGAGGTCCTGGCCCACGCAGACAAGACAGACAACAGAAACCATGTAATAAATCAAATTAAACCATAGACGTACAGTGAAATGTGCTTATTTGCAAGAGTTAGATGAGAAGATTGATACCACTTCATGTCCGCACGGTAAATATGAAGCTTCAGCAAGTAGCTGTTTGGCATAAAGACTGGAAATGGGGAAAACCTGGCTAGCCTGGCTCTGCTCAAAGGAAACAAAATCCACCCACCAGCACCTCTAAAGCTCAGTATATAACAAGTTATATCTCATTAGTTAAATCTGTAAAAAAAACTAAAGCGTTAAAACACCAGGTTGTGGTTTTACCAGGGTTATGCAGGACTATTTCTTACTAATATACATACATATAACATTTAAATTAGTGAGCTTTGGTGGTGCTGGTACGCAGATTTTATTATCTTTGGACAGAGCAAGGTTAGCTGCTTCCACCTTCCTTCGCTCTTTGTGCTATGCTAAGCTAAGCTAACCGGCTGCTGGCAGTAGCTTTACATTTACCGTACAAACATGAGAGTAGTATAAATCTTCTCATGTAACTCTCAGAAAGAAAGCAAATTAGAGAATATTCATAAAAAAAAAAAGCATTTCTAAAATCTGAGTGTAAAATAACCTGTTTTTTAAATTACATCACTTAGCAGCCTGAATTGCGTGCCATTACGTGCAGAAAGGGCTAAACCGCAAAACTCAGGAGAAGACAGCAGAAGCTTTACTTCATGGGAAACACTTTGCCTAAGCCACAAGAGCTCTGTGTGGTAATAACACATCTCCTCTGACAACCCCCCCCCACACACACACACACACACACACACACACAAACACACAGTGTCCTCTCCGCCTCGCTGTCAGACAGCAGACACACAGAGAGAGAAATGAATCCATGTTAATGAAGTAGAACAAAATAAGGAGGATAGTCTTCAACTTCTATAACCATTCTAACATGCGATCCTATTGTGCAACTGAGGTTCCTTTCAGGTGCAGGCACAGGTAAAAATGCTCATGTGCGGCCGCCTGGGCTCAGTGCAGGCTGAGACATCTATGAGGTGTTGACACATAGATCCTAACAGAACCCAACTGACATAGATGCACTGACATTTGCAGCCAGGCATGACTATAATTGTGAGCTCTGTTACAGTGCAGGAGAGAGATACTGTCTCTATCAGGTAAGGGGTGAGTCATTCAGTGTGTGAGTCATGCAAAGAAAACCTGATCTACAACTGAGTATGAATAGGAATATAAACGTGGATCATTTAATTATCTACTGATAAATGAATAGACCAAATATAGTAATAAAGTAGAGATTTATTCTCATTATCTTGGTAAAGATATATTTCCCCCTCAGATCTTTTTCCTCATCGTTTGAAATCACACCTCTCATCTTCCAGCATTAATAAGTGTGGATTTTTCAGTGATAATTAGTTTGAGTTGACGAGTGCCACTGGCTGACTCATGGAGCTGGTCTGGCTCTGATGCATCAGTTCATTATCTAGCCATGTTTAATTGGAGGATGTACATAAAGTACATAGTGTTTGTTGTATTGTCCTATAAACTTTTTGATGTTGGCATGAAAGGGAAATTTGTTTACATGAATTTGGCTGCTGAAATTTTTAGCATAAAGAAATAGTAAACTTGTATTTTGAGGTATGAAGACCTAACGAGTTATCTTTTTTTTTTTTCCAGGGTAGGCTATAATTCAAGCAACATTTTCCAAAGATCTATGCTAGTGCTCTGCATTGTTTTCTTGGTTTGTTTTTACAAAACCCATAAAAACATCAAAACCAGCAATGATTTGATCATTTGAATTTCTATTGCCTGATATATACCTCTGTGACATGGACCTTATTTGTTGTCCTAAAATGTAATAAAGCACCAACACCACATTAGCCACACAACAACATACAGTAGTGCAAAACAATCCACAGTTGAAAAATACTCCAACAACAAATGTACTATTAATTCCGGTTTGATTCATGTTTGCAAAAACTACAGTGCCCTGCTGTTTTGGAAAATGACTGAGCCTTTTTTTATGAACTTATGTCCATTATTAAAGATTTACATCTTCAGTAGGAACCAATGAGCTCGCAGATGAGTGCAAGTGATGGGTTGGGAAGTTGGAAAGTATTGAGAGATGAACTAAAATACTGTTCATCCTTTCACAGAGTTTGTTGATGATAGGAAAAATATATAATAACCCCATTCTTACCCTTTAATGTCAAGCAGAAATGAATTCAGCTACTGGATTGTTGTAGCTTTCCCACTTATTCAAGAGGCGTCATCAGTTCTACAGACTCTGTGGGAATCCCAAGTTTTTCAATCTCTGTGGGTTGTTCACACCCTGAAATCAAATAAGAGTGGTTACACGGAAGTCACATGGTTGATTCAGATTAATAAAAGTCTTAATTAATGTGAAACTGCTTGGGAAGGGATGCTAGTAAAACGCTGTCAGGAACATTTAGCCTTAAGGCCGAACTAGTTAGTATGACCTGTTGCCTGACCACGCCAGAAGGCAAACGTGTTAATAGCTGTTTCAAATGGCAATAATCACCTTCAGACTATCTTTCCTGGAAGGCATTCATAGTCCTGAACTTGTTTCTGCACACAAAAAGTGACAGTTGTGTGAAGAAAAGAGAGCTTAAGGGAGAAGTTCAAAACCTTTTACTTTTACGCCGCCACACACCTGGCCAATCATGGCATGAAGAGGGTGTGAGTCAGATTGTCGGTTCTGGAAAGTTACAGAAATTGCCTGACGCAGCCCCACCAACTGTGGGGTGGGTGGGTCTTGGGGGGGTTCAGGTGCTGTTATACTACTCAACAAGGACTTCGGCTGAAGCCTGCTGAGGCCTAAATGAGATGTCCTTTTACCAGGGCTGGGCTTGTGGTTTTGCTAGAGAAACACAGAGACAGTGAAGTTATATCAGCAATGCACCTCTTTTCTATCTTCACTCTGTCCACTCTCTCTAGGATTTGTATATTTTATCTTGTACAGTAAATGCATGAATACCACTCAGTCTTGCATGCTCTTCCATGCATCGTCGAGGGTTTTTTTTTTCCATAGTGTACACACCTGTACTCCTCACTTCACTGCATAAATCTCTTAGGCAATCAGTTACTCAGAGTGCATCCTGACACACCTTACCAGTTTAACCAGGTTAAGTTCCCACCTTAAACCTACAATAACTTGGGGAAACTAACTACTACAAGTGGAAACAATTTCCTTTTAATTTGTTATGGTGAACTTGGTAGCAAATAGTTGCTTATTTACGTTGTGTTGTGTTCATGTGCTTAACTCGGAATGTGACAACATGGACGCTACTATAAAGATGGCTTTTTATTAGCATTATCATTACCCTTTCTATTACAAAGTGATTTTTGTCCCAGAGTTGTTGCTTCACCAGTACATTACCTGAAACCACTAAAATATTTTCTGTACTGCAAATACTGCTAATAAATAACCTTTTCTACTTAAGCAGCAAACCGCTATAACCTACTACCATATTACAAATGTTAGCAAAACATTTATATGCAATACTTGATTTTGCACCACTGGCAAAAGTGTCTTATCATCTACCAATGCATTTTTTATTTTATTTATCATCAACCATGTTATCCTACACGTATGACGACCCAGCAATTTGTGTACCAAAATTTTCTTTGACTTTCCAAATTGTTGTTCCTACTTCCTACAAATTTTTGAAGCACCGATTTATTCATTTAACACACACGTGGTGTGAACATGGTGTTTGTTGCGGTTGGCCTGTCAATAGCGCAGTATTTTAATACTGCGGTTTAAAATGTCTTCAAAACTACAACCGCAGTCTAGTGGATTGTTAGTTTGACTTAAAATTGTACCAACTGGATAAATTAGATACATCTGCTTTACACTTATTCTTAAACTACATATATTCACATGATTATTATTCAGTGTCAATAAAGGCACACACGTCAACTCTCACACACACACACACACACACACACACACACACACACACACAGTGATTTAACGGCAGGCTCCCCAGGCAGTGCAGTGCTTCAGTTATGTAAACTGGCCCGAGTTAGGAGCAAGTCAACCGTCAGGACTTTGCATCCTCACCAGGCCCCTAATGCAAACAAGAAGCCCTCACTCACTGCACAGTGGCCTGACTGGGTCAGACACACACAAACAGCAGTAGATTCAAATTCAAATAGAAACAAAAAGCTCCATCTTACAACATGAAATCCACTCCTTGAACAAAGTGAAACACAATTATTTTATAGCATATAATGAAAAATCAATTATGGTTTATAGAATATTATGTATCTTTTAGGAATATATTTTTTATATTCTTCAGACAAAACATAATATAAATATATAAATGTGAAAACACAGTTATGAACCTACAGAGAATGATCATCGGCTTTACAGAGTTTCAGCTCATTGTTTAGATGTCAGCCATAGAGTTTACTGTTTTGATTCACTCTCACAGCTTCGTTTTTGCCCGCAGCAGGCAGCTGTGTAGTGAAAAAGACACCGACCAACTGCTCAGCACTATCAGACAGACAAAGTTAGCAACGATAATCCATATATGCCTTTCAAAGATCCTAGCTAAATTTACAGGTCATAGCTGCACACGTGACATGGAAGTTTCTGAGCCATGAGATATTAGTAACAAGAGTGAGAACAATTAAATTTCAATATGATGTTGCTTCATTTGCATGTGTTAATGACTACATACTTCAAAGTTAAGTAAAATTATTTTCTATTTTTTTTATTTTACCAGTTGTATTTCATTTAGCACAATTTAAGTGAACTATAAACTTCCTATTCGTTCCCGCAGTTAATGTACTCTTTTCACCCATTTCTAAACATTACTGCATGTGACATGAGTTTTCATCTAGAATCAGTCAGTCTAAAGTCATGCACCACCTGTATACATGCAGCCATCAAATGGTTAAAGTCAAGTGTTCAAATTCAAATGTCTAATTTGTTTGTCTTTGTTTGCACAGAGCCGTTTCTCTCAGGCGCAGCCAGAAGTATACGCGAGACACAAAGTGAAGAGCTCTTCATTTGCCTTGGCTGCAGCTCTGCTCTCTTGTGCAGCTGTTCCAGCCTCCACCCGTCATTTGCGTCTCCACACTGTGCTGTGATGGACAGGTGGAGGCCTCTCACGGCGGTATTGATGCATGGCTCCAGGGCCCTTGGCTGTGGAGGCCCTAACGTATACTCAGTGATACTAAATCCAAGTACACTTCAACAGGACAACTCGTTTTGCAGCTAGCTACACTAGATTAAAAAAATTCAGCAGAGAGAGGGTTCAAAACTGAAACTACAGATAGTAGACAATTATAAAAAATCTGTACTTTAACTTTAAGGTAACTAAATCCCCATTTTAAGAACTGCAACAAAAGTAAATTTCTTATATTAGCATGCAATATATTAATGCATCCATATCTGTGCATCCAATTTGTCTCTCTTTTTTTTTGACTGATTTTGGTTTTGGTTTATATGATTTGGCTTCTTTTGTCCTCTTTGATGTCTATCAAATATCAAAATGCTCATTCGCAGAGCACTATCGTACCGCAGTCAAAACTGAAACATTCAATTATGATTTATTCACTACTTTTTAGTTAGATCTTTATTTGTCATATGCACAAGAATTACAGGGCAATGAAATTTTTGTTCTCAGGCTCCCTCCAATAACGCTCATACAAAAAGCATATATAAAAAGAATCTAAGAAAAATACATATATACATATATATATATATATATATATATATATATATACACATATAAAAAATTAAACATAAATCAGTCTGCTGTTTGGTGCTGGGCAGGTAGTGTACAGTGGATTTATCACAGTTTTTATTGCAAACTGACATTGGTGAGACTGAACCAACACAGTAATTTGCAGTCAGGAAAACCAAAACAATGAGCTGAAAGATGCTAAAAAGTACAGCAAAGCTGAAGGGAACTAATAATTCGGGTGATAATTTCCAGTGGGTTTGTAACTGTGAGTGTCATTTCATCGATTGTTAATTTAAAAATAATGATTAGCGCAGTTTTATAGTGAAAAAACAAGCAATTAAAGAATAATAACATCTATATTCATTGTTACTCAGTCAAATGACTAACAGTGGGAAAGTGACAGAGAAGAAGTGAGAATCATTTAAGTCACTGAAGCGCATCCACACATTATAAAATGTTCTTGATCACAAATGTTGACAGTAGAGTCACCTTTCAGCAGTATAAGTCATTTTTTTAATCCACCAGCACAAACACTGAGATAAAAGGCTCATGAACAAATATTAACAGTAAATGCTCTACGAGTGCCAAATCATGATGCATAAGCAAACTACTGCAACTATAAGCCTGAGCTTCACTAACAACAGGAACCTGAGAAATTACTCACCACTAATTGTTCATAACCATAAAGCATAAGAAGCTATCTTAGGGACAGGGTGAGGTCCACTGCAAATTATATTACATGTCCATCACTTCTGACAGACGTGAAGTAACCAAACAATTAAACACATTATTACAGTCATGTGGTTAATAGTGCATTAACTTACAATATTCCCTGTGTTTACACTGTCTTAAAAAAACAACTCAATTGTACTGTTTAAAACAGTTTAAGGTGACAGGTACAATTTTTTTTTTAATTCTAAGTGCAATAAATGCAATTCATTCAAATAAACCATTAACCATATTTGCAGTTTCTACTGATTTACTGTTTTAATTGTACCTTGCAGCAATTTCCTTTTGTAGGACAATAAAGATCTGAACTAAAATAAACTAGACAATAAGTAAAGCACAAAGATTGGAGTAGTAGAGTGTATTTTAAACATTTTATTTAGCTTATATTTAGATGAGAACCAAAAGATATTTAAAATCCGCCACACTCTCATTCACAGTGTTGAGATGCAGGCCTAGCAACAGTATTAACATTAGGGCTGCAACTATTATTATTTTCTTCATAATCCACCAACACAATTTTCCATATTACCTTATGACATCTTCAAATAGCTTGTTTTGTTCGACCGATATAACATCTTCACACTTAAGAAGCTGACATTAGTTAATTTTTGGCTGTTTTGCTTAATAAATCCAACGAAGGTTAAAATCAAGGGCAACTGGACTTGGTTGAAGATACTGGAAGACGTTTCGTCCCTCATCCAAAGGACTTCTTCAGTTCTGACTGACTGGCAGGGAAACTCAGCTATTTAACCTCAGTGGGGTCCTTTGGATGAGGGACGAAACGTCTTCCAGTATCTTCAACCAAGTCCAGTTGCCCTTGTTTTTAACCTTCGTTGGATAACTATGACCTGGATGACTGAGAATCTTCATAGACATCTTGCTTAATAAACAACTTTAATGATTATCAAGTAAGATTTATTTTATGACAATCTACTAATCGATTGATCAACAAATTGTATCTTTCATTTGGGCTGTAAATTCTCACAGTGACAAATAATTCGACGCAGTGTATTTGCCTCTCCAAGTCTCCTGTCACTGACGGGGGTGTCAGGTAGCTTTGCATGCTGTATGCACACACACACACCCTTCTACTGTATATACAGAACATGTACAATCGTAGGCAAATCCCAGTTTACTCACAGATTACTAGTAAACACTTAGTATTAAACATTTGTGATCAAATGCAAATTTCACAATTCAAGCAGCAACAAAAGATGGAGGACATTTAAAGCTGGAGGCGCTTTAAAGAGAAGTACATGCTGGGTTTAACTAAATTAAATATCTACAAAAAGTGTAGGTTGTTTAGTAACCAAGAAGACAAATATGTCTCCAATTAATTAAAATCAATTAATCAAAGAGTAAGGTTATATAAACATATTTGTCAGATAAAAACGGCAGCTTAGTCTTACCACCATGACACATCAATCATTGCACAATACTGCAACTTTCCAATGAATGTCTCCCTCATCTGATAATAAAATCATAATGAAGAAAATAACAATAAAGTCTTGTCTAAATAATTAAACTGAGAGTGAAAATTAAAATTGTCCTGCAACTTTAACTTTTGTTTATTAAATACTTCACAATAGTCTTTTTTCTTCAGTTGTTCTCTCTTCTTTAAGCAAGATCTTGAAATGACAAGACTATGTTTTTTTGTTCAAAAATATAACGACAACGATAAAGTGAAGCTAAAAGGTACGTGGATTCTCATGTTAACCCATCATACACGCCACCCCATCATATAAAAGGGTGCTGTGTGTCCAGTCTAGGAGAGCCACATCCCTGGCCCTCCCCACAGGCCACCTTTCATCAGGCTGTTTGTCTGAGCAAACCCACGCTCTCTCAACCAAGCTCCCGCTCTGACACATGCCCGCAGTGTTAACCCAGCCTGGTGTTGAGCAGTGGGAGTGTGCTGCCGTGTTTTCCTCTCTGTTTGTTTAAGTGATTAAGGTGGTGAACCCCAGCCCTTTGGAGGCTTCGGACTTCATACCAAAAGAGCTGCTCAGAGAGCCCGCATTGTCTCCATCAATGATGGTGACATTTAATAGTGTTTAAACTCAGCTTAAAACCATAGCTTTCAGAGATAATTCAAAAATGGGCTTGGTCATTTAAGACTGAATGTGCATGCAGTAATTTCTGTGCATCAAAAACAGACCAAAACTTCTATGACACTGACTTTAAAACACAACCACTTCCTTGAAGACCTTCATAATGAAAATCCTGTTCAATTAACAATTTTCACATTGTGAACTGGCTATTCCTGTCTCTGGGGTTGCGTCCAGGGATTATGATGATGGCCTATATTTTGCATGCTGAAATCACAGGACGGCTTTTGTCTGGAAAACATTTACATTTCTTAACACAGCTGGCTTGTCCAACCACTGGCACAAAACAAACAATGAAGCAAGGTAGAAAAACAACAGGTAGGTTAAGTTACCACTAAAGAGGTATTTTAGTGTTAAACATCAAAACAACATGGACCATTTTGGACTTTTTAAAATAAACTGAGGTCAGCTCAAAGGCAAATTTGAATATTTAAGAGGAAACGATGTTTGTTTTGACAGTTCTGGTCTATGAAACTAAAAAAAAACCCAAATAGAATAAATCTGATAGTTGCAATCAGTAAAAGGTAGTCAAAGGTAGCAACTGAAATTTCTGTGTTTATATTTTGATTAACAACAATTTAAGCTTTTTTAAAATCTCTTCATAAAGGTTTATTCTGATTTGGACATTTTATATATCAGACACATTTATCTACATTTAAAATATGTCAAAACCGTTGAAATAGAAATTTTCACCAAGCACTAAGCAGACTATTTAAACAATAGACCCTTATAACACTGAGGTATGTCAAGAGCATGTGATGCTTAAGGGGGTGTGGCCCTCAGGTGCCCTGTGGAGGTAATACACTGTATAAGTAACACTGAGTGACTCATTCTTTCACACACCTTAAATACCACGCATGGCGCTCACACACCTTAACTCTTCGACATAATCTGACAACAAACTGTGGGAATAAGCTACACTTAATGAAAGAGGATCTCTTGGAAAAGCAAATCACGTGCATTTGAAGAACTGATGGATTTGGACTAAAAGACAGTGAGTTGTTAGAAACAAATGTAATCGCTCTAGTAGGATTATGTGCCGGTCAGATATCTTGTTTTGACTTCCACTGAGCAGGGATTTTGCTCAGACAGAGGACACTTCTGAACTGGGGAAGTACTCATACTGTGCATTCTGTGCATCAAGTCTTTTAAGGGGCATTTTTGAACTGTCTGTGACAATGCCAGTGGTCAAAGTGGAGAAAGATTCTCCAGCAGACACCACCTTGTCTGCCTCCAACCCTCCACCACAGACAGAGGAGCAGCCCAAAGGTCGGAGAAGAAAGAGACCTCTCCAGCGAGGGAAACCCCCTTACAGCTACATTGCACTCATTTCTATGGCCATAGCCAACTCCCCCGATCGCAAGCTGACTTTGGGGGGCATCTACAAATTCATCACAGAGCGCTTCCCTTTCTACAGGGACAATTCAAAGAAATGGCAGAACTCCATCCGCCATAATTTAACTCTCAATGATTGCTTTATCAAGATCCCACGAGAGCCTGGGCGGCCAGGGAAGGGCAACTACTGGGCTTTAGACCCAAACGCAGAGGACATGTTTGAGAGCGGCAGCTTCCTGAGGCGCAGGAAGAGGTTTAAGCGATGTGACTTCAGCACTTACACCTCATACGTCCACGAAACACCAGTTTTCTCTCCTGTCCAGATTGCCAGATCAGCCGCATATGCCAACTCAGTCTATCCCAACATGACAATCAGTCCAACCTACGGGCAGCAGCTGCCCTATTACCCCTCTTCATCGCCTCCTGGGTTTGGACCTGGTCAGTCCCGCATGTTCAGCATCAATAACCTCATAGGACACCCGACTCCAGCAAGCATGCTGGGAGGTCAAGGGCCAGAGGTGATGCAACAGCCCAGCCGAAGCTTCAGTCCTGAGGGGGTTCCAAACGGATCCAGTCCCTGCAGCCTGGGACCCCCAGCTTTTCAGAGCCAACCGTGCGGAGGGGCCCTATCATCCCGCCACTCCACACATCCTGGGTTTACCTACTCCGGGCCAAACGGGCACCCACACCATCATACACACCAGGGCTCGTATGGACAGGGCCACACCCAGGGGTATGCAGCAACAGGACGCCTGCATTCCTCAGCCCACGGGTCTGTGGAATCCATGGACCATTACGGCAGGGTCTCCCCAGTGCAGTTGGGCTCTTTCTCCCAGTATAACAGTGTTGCAGGTCCTACTGCCAACACTGGGGGTTACCTGAGGCACCCCACGTACCCAGGGAATATGGACAGGTTTGTGTCTGCCATCTGAATAGTAGATCCAAGCATCTCAATACCTTCCAAACAGAACATCAGAGACTAGAGTCGGCACCAAGTGAGCCAGACATTATAACAAACATAATTGTTTTTCTTTGTTCTGAGATTTGTTAAGGACAAAACAAAAAATTCCTCTGCTCACCACATTAACCCTACAATCCATTTTCCGTATTGATGGTAATTTACTTTGAGGTCCACGCTATACATTTGGATTTCGATGTCAAGTCTTCTTCACAACATGTGACAATGTAAAATGAATCTAATGTTGTGTGTGGTTGCAACTATTTTGTCATGAATTGAATGTCCAAGTTTAATATTTACATTACTAGTGAGTTGAAATGTTAGTATAAATTATTGTGCTTCATGGTCATACGCTTTACAATAAGTGGCTTGTATGAAGAACATCAGCTTTAGTACATTTGCATGTATTTTGTTGCCAAATGCATATTAGGTTGCCTTTTGGAAAATAAACAAAATTATAGAGCACTTTTATTCTTCAAAAATAAAACAATTTAAATATTTATTTTTATAATGTCAAAAGGGGAAGGTTTTGGTTTGCAGCCAGGTGACATCAGTTAGCCACAAAGTGAATTTATATATTTGTAATAGCTATAATTAAAATATAAAATATATGCAAAATAACAACCGACAGATCAACACGTCACCTAGACAAAAGAAAAACATTTCTTTTGTGCTGTGTTGCTTTCTTTGCTGTTTCAGCTCAGCTGGTTTGAAGTGTTGTCTGGAGCCCCCAGTATTACCGTGACCAGCCTCAATTATCATGTCCAGACATCAACACAGCACTTAGACAAACACACACAGTTAATCTACCACACAGATCCGCTAATCGAGAAAATGAATTGACTTGTAACTCGATATTTCAGCCTATAAAGTTAAGTAGTGCGAGTCCTTTATCTAAACACTAGAAACCTCCTTTACAATAAAGTCTGATAGG
Organism: Micropterus dolomieu; assembly: GCF_021292245.1. Taxonomy (NCBI): domain Eukaryota; kingdom Metazoa; phylum Chordata; class Actinopteri; order Centrarchiformes; family Centrarchidae; genus Micropterus; species Micropterus dolomieu. The sequence continues at coordinate 8,498,544 of NC_060153.1, read as the reverse complement.
ACAAGATAGGACTTGCAAGGAAATGCTTCATTTTAGTGAAAACACTTGATGTTTCTTTCAGAACTGATGAGCACAGTATTCTTCTTTGGAGGAAGTTTGTGTGTATAGATAGATAGATAGATCATACATATACACACACACACACACACACACACACACACACACACACACACATAGCATTTCTGAAGAAACTGTTTAAACACAGAAGGTGGACAGAATACATTTTCTGAATTAAAGTTGTGCATTTTGCATATTAACCCAAAACCAAACAAGAAAATCTGAAGGCTGTGGCACACAAATGCAAATTAAAACCTAAAAATAATCTATCATGTCATACTTATTATCCAACCTGGAACAACACATCTGTTTTCATCTTTCTATTTATTGTATATAAAACTGTCAGTATCTATTTGTGTGGTTTTAAATAATATCTGCTGACAAAAAGTGGATAAACATTTTGAATTGTGTAATATATCACCGCCTCTGCTCTTGAAATATGAAAAAGAACAAAGATAATCTATAAGATTTAAAAATATTTATTTCAAATAATTCTAAAAATATGAACACTTATAAGCTAGGACAAGCTAAAACATAACATACAAATACAACAAACACAGCTGATAATGACAAACATGTCAGCCAATGTATTCAACAAGCTGTTGGAGTTGATCACAATTCTTCACAACGTCGGGCAAAGACAGCAGAGTCTGAGTGGGGAACAAAAAAACATTCATTACCTCAAATGTGCATACCACATTATACAGGCTACCAAGGATGAAAGAAGGCACAATCGCAATACGAAAAGCATCTCTCACCTCTCTGATCTTATTGATCATGTTGTTTAACATCTGAAGCTCATTCTCACTTTTCTGCTGGTTGGTCTGGTGGATGATTTGCTGTGAGAAAAAATACAACATGACCATACTGGATTATATAGTCGTTTAAACTGTAGGCAGTAATATCAGTAAAGAGCACAGTATATCAAGCCGATGCTTACATGTCTTTTTGCTCTATCAAGGAGTTTAACTCTGGCTTGCTCCACATCCTGAAGACTCAACTTGAGTCTCTCCACCTACAGATAAAATTTTAAAAAGAGATGTGCGTTAAACCTGAAGTGTTTGCTCAATAATTCTCACACTGTAAGGAACAGGATCATACCTCTTTCAATAACTGGATCTTCTCTTCCATGAAATGTGCCGGGTTAGCTGACTGGCCACCAGCTTTTCTCAACTCCCCCCTCAGGAACTGAGTCTCCACCTTCGACTGCTGGAGCAAACGATTAAGCTCTACAACCTCCTTCCGCAGTTCCTGAGAATTGACAAATAAAAAAAAATGTATGTGTGGCCAACTGTATTCTGAGTGTTTCTAAATATGCATATGGATTTTTGTGCCTTACATTACTCTCAGTCTTATGTTTATTTAGAATTTCCTGGGTCTCCTGTATGTCTGACATCAACTTTGTCAAAGTTTTCTCATCCTGCGTAAAGAAAAAACATTTTAAAAAATGCAATTTCGGTGCCTATCCCCACCCAACAAGATCATTACTATGGGTCAGCTCTCTTCAGTCCCCATTTTGTTGTACCATAGATGAAATAAACACTGAGAAGATGCAGTGGTTCTTACCTGAGCCTTCTGCTGCAGTGCATGATTGCCCCTCTCAACCAGGCTGTTCAGACAGCTAACTTGATGCTTAAGCTCAAACACCTCAGCCTCATGCCTGCTATTTGCGGCCTGCTGCTCCCCCTGCAGGCCACAGCTGAAACAATGCATCAGATAATGTTGGACAAGGACTACATACACCATCTGAAATTTTACATTAAGCTTGAATGAACAATGCTCTTCTCTAAAGTGAGGCAAGCTTTGCTTCAAGCAAAAACACCAAATATTCCTTATATCCCAACTGTGAGGGATTTGCTACTTTTGTTGTGTAATAACATAATTAAGTATGTTTGGGGTTTTGGACAGTTCAACAGAGCAGTTAATCAATGAAAATATTATCAGCATACTCATCAATAATTAAAAGTTAGTTTCCTACATTTCTTAATCATAATCTCAAAACAGGTGCCCATGTTTATTTCATCATCATGTACCTGTTACAGCACTTACATAGTGTTGTGTAGCTCCTCCAGCTGAGCGTCTTTACGCTGTTGCACCAGCTTCAGGGTGCTGATGAGCTCTGTGACGGTGCTGCCCAGGTCAGCAAACAGCTCTGTCATGCTGCTCTGCTCTTCCTCCTCGGGCTCAAACTGTACTGCGTTCAAATTCTTTTTAGGGGTGACGGCTGCAATGCGTGTGAAGGCACTTGTCTCACTGAACAAAGTTTCACACTGCGGCTCAGGCATGTCTGTGGGGACTGAAGAGACATACAGCCACTCTTTAACTCAGTTTGAGATATTAGATTTGACATGTAGGTGTGCAATTTTCAGTTTCATTCCACTATGGTCCCTGTAACTAAGATGCTAGCTCTGCAAATGAATAATTGCTTCACAATTACTCAGATGTGTTACTCAGATTGAATTTTAGCTACACATTTTACCAAAAGGCAGAAAATGTCAGTCGTGTTTATTAACCATGGAGATGATGTGATACGTGTAACAGCAGAAAATGTAATTGTGCACAAGGCTTCCACACACAAAAAAAATAAATAAATAAATAAATAAAACTAAGCTAAGCTAAATAATTGCCTTAAAAGAACTGAGCCAGCTATTTGAAGCTTAACAGGCAAACAGTGATTACATTTTGGAAACTAGCTACATTACCTGGTCCAGGAGGTGTCTCTGTTTTGAGGTCTTCCTCCTTCTCAGCAGTTAATGCAACCATGACGCTGTCGACAAAGGAGCTGGAGGAGTGATGAAGCTCCACATCTTTATCCTTCGGTGGTTCTGATTTCTGAAAAGTAAAGAAAAATGTGTTATTTCTCCACAGTGCTATGGTCCACTTACTGACAGTTCATTTCAGAATTACCTGCTTTTACAAAATTAGTTTTTAAAAATTTAAAAAACATGAAGTTTGACACCACATGTGTTATGCATTACCTGGTCAGTGAGCGATGCATGTAGTGTATTGGTCAGTCCTCGCAGTGTATGATGCAGCAAAGTAATTTCACTGACTGCCTGTCCCAGTTTATCTCTGAGCTCCAGCTGGGTCGCACTGGCTCTGGACCTTGTGGTTTCCAGTTCCTCCTGTAAACTCCTGTTCTCCAACCTGCATCATACATTCAGAGACAAGTAAGTTAGACAACTTTAAAACAATTAGTACCAGATTTTTTAAATATCTTTTTTTGTTTATATCATGATAGAATATAAACTTAAAACCAAGGCAGAGCTGTGACTTATTTCATTTTGCTTATTTCCTTGCTTTCATTCACACAAAATCAACAATTGTTTTGTTTTAGTGATAGACCAACCGGTCGGTCAATCAGGATATCTGACATTGAGATAATCGGCATTATATATAAAGTGTATTACATACTGCAAAGAACTTGGTGGGCACAGCAAAAAAAAAAATGTTGTAATGAAGTGAGACAGCAGTGATCTGAAAACCCGACAGATGCAACCTGCTGAATCTAATAAAAATTTCTGACTGGCATGTCGATATAATAACGACACATAAAAAAAAAAAAATATATTAAAAAATGCCGGCTTTCAGATGCAACTATAAAACACGTAAAAACATTTTTTTACATGGGTGTTGCTAACTTGAACTTACTGAAGTTGATTAAGTTCTCCTTTTAGGTCCTCACACTGGATGTTCCTCTCCCGGAGCCCTTGCAGGTTGGCCCTCAGCAGACGCTCACTTTCAGCCATCTGCTCCCTTGCCAACTCATTCTCCATCTGTAAGAACTGACACACACACAAAAACAGAAAGCCACTTAATTGCCAATCAGACAGCAAAGTGCATTAAAAATATTCTCTCTATGGGCAAAGATACTCTTTCATGTTGGCTCATTTCACAAATGTATTATGTTATAATGGAGACGACACTTAAATAATTAAGTAAAAATAAGGCAGGTGTCTCCTTGCAATAAATGTGCTTCAGTCTCAGACATTATAGGCAGTCTAAATCTCACAACCATTCCAAGTCAAGAATCTAAAAAAGTACTGTGTAAGGCATTTGCAATCTAAAAGCTAACCTCGTTCATTTCCCGGACACCACTGAGTTGCGTGCAAACGTCCTGGAGCTGTTGGATCTGCACGTTCTGGGATTGTGAGATGGCCTGCAGCTGACTGAGCTGCTCCTCACTTTTAGCCAAAGCCTGACTGAGCTCACACTCACGCTGCTCCGACTGACCCAGTGACGTCTCCAACCTAGGCACAGGAAAAAAGCAGGCAGTGGCATCTGTACTTTAGGTCACATTTTAAGATGTGTGGCAGGGAGTTTGTTCTACTCTCAGAGAGGGTTGTGTATTGGCCTCACTCTTCTGTCATAATTTCTGTAGTTTAAACTATTACTGTTTCTTTGTCTACTGAATATGGACAACTGTGAGGGCAACTTGTCAGCAGCAGAAAGAGGGATAAGTTCCCTACCAACCAAATAGAGTATATGAAAACACGTGTGGAAAAGACATAACTTCACTAAATGGGCTTATGAATGCTTTTAGGAACAAATGTAAAGTTAATATAGGATATTAACAAGTCTGTGAGAAGGTGTTTAACGTAAGGTTTTACAAAAATAAACTTTTCTTCATGTAGTCAGTGTTTACTACAGACTACTACAGGTTAATGTTTTTAATCCCCAATGAGTGACAAAATCATTGTCATCACTTACTCATTTGCTCTCTCCTTGGCTAGCTGGATGTCCTTCCATGACTGCTGCAACCTGAAACAACAACAGTTTTTAGCATCTGCATTCCGTATTTTAGTTGCTTCGTCAAGAGCCCCATTGATAAAAAGGTTTTAGAAGCACAATTCCTTTTATTCCTGAGCACGTGTAAGCCATAAACAAATTCAGGGTCATACTTTGCACTCTCGGCAGCAAGGGCCTGCTCCAGGAAGGTGTAGGAGGCCAAAGTGGAGGAAACAGTGGCAGACAGTTCTGTCACCTTCCTCTCCAGCTGACCTTTCTCTTCCTCTCTTTCTGTTAGCTTCTGACGCAGCACACCCATCTCTGAAATTTAATGAAAAGAAAGAAATGTGAGCAATTGTATAGGCTGATGAAGAAGATAACTATATTGACGGTTTGAAAAAATGAGGAATAAAACAATCACAGAAAGTTAAACATTTATTTCAGTTTTTACCTGAGGTCAGAATTGTCACCTGCAGGTTTAAATCACCAATCTGTTCTCTGGCAGTTTGGAGATTCGTATGAGTCTGGTTCCATTCTTCTTCAATCTGTTGAGTACAAGTTAATTAAAAAAAAATAAAAAACCTTCTTCATGATTTGCAGCCATGATCATTCAAGATCATCAAGACAAGTAGAAAAGAGCTGCAGGGCAACAAAGCAGACATCAGACCTGCTCTCTCTCTTCAACAGCTTGGTCTCTTGCACAGATATGCTCATCCCTCTCTTTCAAAGCAGCAGCTGCCTTCTCATTCAGCTTCAGGAGAATGGGAGCAGTTTTCTGCAGAAGGCCTCTTACTGTGCAGAGCTGTGAAAAGACAACCACAGAAAAGCATCAGCATTACTGCATTTAAAACAAAGCTGTAAATGCTATACAATTGCATGATGGAGCTATTATTTATTAAACTATTAGTTATTACATTCTGAGCAGAGTTCAAACCCCAATTTAAACAAAATAGTTAAAATCAAAACCCTGCTAGTACTTTGTCATATCAAATTTTGGTCCTTTCTGCTCATCTAATCTTTTGTAGTGCCCGGCACATTGCGACTTTGGAGAACTGCAACATACTGTGTGAAGGTATTGTTATAGTGTTTTTTAGAGTCTCTCTTAGAGAAAAAAAATAAAAAAATAAATAAAAATTTAAATCTCATATGACAAAGTACTAGCAGTACATACTATATTACTACACGTACTTCTTTCATCAAACTTGATTGTTCCTCCATGGTTGTAGACAAAAGATCAGAAGCAGAATTTATCATTTCATTGTAGGCCTGGTTCAATGCAACCTGCATTTGCAGAGAAAAAAGAAAACATTTATGATGGATGGATATGCTGAATAGATGAAAATACAGACGTTTTGTTTGACAGTTTTCTATACCTGTTCTGGGTAAGTCTGATCTAGGGCAGCTAACAGTTCTTTCTGAGACCCCACAATCCGTTCCAGCTCTGAGATTTCTGTGGCACAGTGTGTCCGCAGCTGTTCCATCGCACTGAAGGCCTGGAAACACACAACCAGACACACACTTAATGCTCCTGGAGTGAGGATTAATTGGCAATAAACATGCAAAAAAGTTACTTTGGAAGGCATTCTACACATTTTTTGTACTTGACCACCAGACTACATAAAATGTTTACTATGAATAGGCCCATGATTGGCTCATTAAAGTTGTTTATATTCCTCAGTTTGCTTCTCACTCAATATCAGCACAGAGATACTTCAACATCATTTATTCTAATCTTTTCACACCAAAAGCATAACAAAGTATAGCCCTGGTTTAAAAAAATACACATCACAAAATATTATTTTGCATTGCAACCTGCAGTAGAGCCACTTGAACAAGGATTGGAATAGTCATGGAGCTAGTAGAAACTTGAGAGATTTGTCACTGTGCTTACCACCTCCTTGGCTGTGAAGGCCTCCTCCATCTGTACCTTCATATCATCTCTTTGGTGAAAAGCATCTTTGACCTTCCGCATCATTACTGTCTGTGTCTCTTTTGTTCTCTCAAACAGAGATTTCATCAGACCATACTACACAACACAGGGAAAATATATAATTTAATTCATACCCACTGGATAACTACACAAAAGCAAGCAAATGATTTTAGATGTCAAAAATAGCCAAGACATGTTTACGAACATTTGAAATGAGGCTTTGATGATCCTCTTTGACGATGTCTCCTATTTGCTTCATGTTAGAGAGAGCAGTGGCCGTGTCAGAGCTCAAAGACGACTGTTGGTAATAAAAATAAATAAATAATAAAAAAAAAGAAAAATCACACACACTTCTGTTATTAAAGAACTAAATTAGATGTGTCAACGCATTGTTGTAAGATATAATAAATAATTTCACACAATTTATGTACTCGCGCGAGAAGTCCTTGAACACAGTTACATGTCACAGCCTTTTATCTATCAGGTTAAACAATACCATCTTACCATGATGACCCTCATGTCCTGCATACATTGGATGAGGTTCTGTAGAGAACTTCCGTCCAGCTCCAACTCACCAATCCTGCGCAGAGCCTCCAAATATAAGTCTCTGTGCATTGTGGTCTATATAAAATACAAAACAAATAATCCATTAAAACTGAAATTGTGGTCTCAAAAATCAACAGAGTGCTGAATTAGACAAACTTAAGAAGTCTGTGTCGCATGATCATAGCGAAAGAATAAAATCTACAAAAGTATAAACTATAAATGCTTCACATCTCCCACTGTCTGCCCCTTAAAGATATCGGAATGTGTCCTTACCTGACTGAGTTCAGTGTGGTCTGTCTGCACTAGTTTCTCCCTGATATCTGAAGGTGCAGGGCCTGCAGAAGGACATCCATGTGTCCTGGCTACAGACAACTGCTGCACCAGAGCCTCCACCATGATCATACTAGATATTAGCCTCTGCTCCAGCTCTTGTCTGGGTAGACATGCCAGGCTGCCTGGAGGTACACTGGGAGCACATCAACAGAAGGAAAGAGTGAGATGCTGATAGAGAAAACACAGGAAGCCAAATAAGCATGTCTTAATCACAAAAGTTTTATTTCATAACTAATCCAGAAGCAACACTTACTTCCACAGGAGAGGGTCGGTCAGAGTGCTAGAATCAACGAGAGAGAAATCTCTCTTTCTCTCAAACTGGCCAGATGTATTGACACTGTGGTCCACCACTTTCATAGGAGTGGTGCCCACACAGATACTGTGGGATTCTGAAGGTGTAGTTCTTGCCGACTGGACCATGACGGCAGCAGGAGGAAGAACGGGAGCGGAGACTGCAGCAGGCGCAATCTTTCCTGATGCCAAGAAGAGGAACTCAGCCATCTGCCGAAGCTGCTGCTGAAGGGGACCATCTGGAATGAAAGGGATATCCAGAACCGGCTTCTCCACATTAGACTGAGGCACTGCACAAGGCTTCACATCCACATCTGGCCCATTGAGTGGGCCTGGCTGGGGCCTGCAAAGTGCCGTCGAGTTAAACAAAGGACGTGGCATGGGGCTCTCCAAGTGCTCCACCCAAAACCCAGTGGGGTCGATGTTAACAGGAGCCACCACGGTCTTTTCACCCTCAGTAGCAGAATAGTCAGCCAAAAATTGGTCCACCGCATGATCCTTATGAGCATTTAATAAAACCATAGAGGCTCTTCTAACAATAGGACTGAGGATTCCAAACTGCAACGCTGATGCTGCTGAGGGACACACTGACAGCATTTTCAAAACATCAGGGAGGTCTTCTGCATGAGGTTCTCCTGCAGAGTTACAAACAGGTTCATTTTCAGATGAACCAAAAGCGCTGTCTTTTGCCTCACTGGATTCTTGGGGTCCACTGTAAGAGACATGTTCCAGATGCACTTCCACAGTTGTAGATGTCTCCGCCAAGGTCGCAAGATGGCTGCAGTCAGAAGACGTAGTTCTGTGAACCACTGATGGCAAAACACTGTCTTCGGGATTTTTTGATGTTTCTTGTATACAATAAACAGATTTATTATCCACTGCCTTTAAAGAGACGCTAGTCAGATAAGATGCAACTATGGCTGGTGGGTCAGTAGCTACCACAACTTCGTTTTCCACGTGACTGTTGGTTTGTTCACAGTCATCTCGAATGTGATCCTGTGTTACAGAAGTAGGTCCACTGTTGTCATTAAGGGGCTGGCAAATTACATCCTGGTCGTCGCTGATAAAAGACCTGAATGTTGCCTCTTGTCTACCAGTCTGGTTTTCAGGTACCACCAAGCTAATCTGTTTAACCTCATCCTCATCCACTGCATCAAGGCTGAAATGTAATGGTTCCTGGGTTATAGGGAGGTTGCCACTTGATTGATAATTTTCAGCATTACAGTATGGGTGATCTACATGATTAGCACCGTTTTGCACATCTTGGTCACTAGCTAACACGCTTAGGTCTATCCCATAATTGACTGACTCACTGTAGGTCACAGTTTGGTCAGCTGGTACAGGAACCATGTCATCAGCAAGTTTGGTGCCATCTAGGAGTTCAATCTCACCACCAGTGCAGTTTAATGATTTGAAGGTTACATCACTCGGTCCATTAGCAGACTTCTCAGAACCACTTGTGGTGAAGACACAAACATCATTTTCACTGCTACAGTAGGGATGGTCTGCATATTCCGCTTGACATAGTTGACCACAGTCAGACAGGTTTGTTAAACTGACACTATTGTCTGCTAAAGGTTCTCCAAGCTGTGCCTTGGGCAGAGGAATGGTCTTATCTTGTAGTCTGGTGACATCAGAAACGTCCACTTCACCACCATCACAGGCAAAGGATCTCCAAGTGATGTCTTTTGTTCCACAACAGTCATTCCGAAAATCTTGTGTGTCAAGTTTATCATCCAAGTGTCCAGAGGCCCTTGTAATGTTAGAAAATTCAGATTTGACATAGAGACATGCTGCGTCTATGTCAACCAAGGAAGCATCTTTCATCTCAGGGTTGCAATATGGGTGTTCCATGTGGTCACTGCATGACTGCACTATTATACTGTCAGAGATGACCGTATCTTCTGTTTGAGAAGTGTTTTTCATAGCCTGATCCTTGGGCAAAATAATACTCTCTTCTGCACACACTGAAGAGCCTGTGATCTCAACCTCCCCGCCAGGACAGATAAAGGATTTAAATGTTACATCTCCAAGTGAACAAGCTGTCTTATTAGTTGTCATATCAATACTGGAATCATTGGTTTGTATCACTTTGTTGCATGAAGGAGATTGCAAGTTGGTCTCTGGGTCCCAGAGAGGAATATCACCCTGTTGATTAGAATAAACAGAGGGTAAGAAAAAGCCAAAGCTACTGAAAACAATAGGAGCATTTCCAAATAGGAGTATAAACCCACTTTTGTCGTTTTCACAACTTCCGCATTGAGCAGTGATTTTGATTTGAACCTAGATGGAGTTGACAGCTGCAGCATTTCATTCTGCATACTTCTCAGAGGGGTACGCTCCCGACATCTGCTTGAAGGCTAACATCAACAGAAGTCAAACAATAAATATTATTAGCTTGTTCAATCATAATTTAACAACATACATTGTGAATAAGAGAGCACAAAAGTCTTAACATTACCAAGCCTTCCCCACTGGAACTTGACTTCCTGGAGGACATTACTCCTGCAGCTGGGAATCAACTTCTACAACTGCAAATAAAGAAGAATGTCCTATTAAACGTGTTTTAAAAAGTTCATTAAGCATGCTCGGTGAACACTAACGTTAATGTTAAACCAGTTTCTAGATAGAATAGCTAACGCTAACTAAGAAGCTAAAGTTACTGACATTACGTAACGTATTCAGTAACTTAACGGCAGTTGACCAAAAGCAGGGTTATTAACGCATTCAAGAGCGCCAGTAACTAACCATGCCTGACTTGGATGTATGAAGTAACGTTAACACTAAATTTCCACACAAATGTGTTGCGAAGAATAATGTTAGAAAGGGCACATGCTGGCAAACTCCTACTTTATGATAGCGTTACCAAAGTGTTTAACGTTAGCTAACGTAAAGTTACGTTAACTCCAGTTAGTTTAACTTACACACGCCTCACGGCGGCAGCTAACGTACATTTAAAACTAACCATAAATTGTTTGGAGCAGAGCAGGAAATTATGTGAAAGCACATTACCTTCTGACTTGCACCAGCTAATTTTAACCGACGTTGCAAAAGTGACGGACGGTAAACAAACCTAGCGGTGAGCTACCATCAACCGCGTTTCATTCAAACACGAATGTCAGCTCTGCCATTGGTCCGTTCATCTTCTTCGGAGGTGTGACGCACTTGGCGGGCGTAAGACGTACTACTACAAACAGCTACCCCCAACCGGACGTTAATGGAAACACAAAGCTGTTTGTCATTTCTCAACTCTTCCTTCTCAGTATTTCGTGAAGTTAGGTGGGTTTCCATGAAATATAATAAGCCTTGACTGATTATAAATGTGCAAACAATTGTCTTAATTATAAAGATTGTTGGGCAAATGGATAAAACCATTGACAGTTTAGATTACTTTATTTATTATTATACAACACAAGGTTGTAATATAATCACTCTATATACACCACATTTTTGGATCATTTGTACTTGACCAAAAGAAAAAAAGTAAAATAATTTTTCATTGTTTATCATTTCTGCAATACTAACGCTTCCTGTCAGTAATGGAACACATACACAAGGACAAAAGGAAAAAAAACAGAGGGCACTTCTGTTGAAAATAATCTTTTATTTAATTTACTTACTTAGTACTTAAAGAAAGTATGAATAATCAATATTACCATTGAGATACACATTTGTCAGTGAATAAATTATCTAGAAACGTTAAGATGAGGAACACTTGACCCACTCTGTTTTTGCTTCTCTACGCACATGAAAAGTCTTTGTAGCTTCGAAGCTTTCACTGAAAGGCGTGTCTCACATTGAGGCAGTGTGTTGCTCGACAGGACGGACCTGCAGCACCTCAGCAAAGCCTCGTCCAAACCAGCAGGTGATGTCAGCTGTGTCCAGGGTAAAGAAGAAGAGTCTGTCTCTGCAACGTGTCCTCCTGTAGACTGACCTTGGGTCTGCTGACAGCACTCCTCTGATGGCGGCAGCAGCCTCCTCTGGACTGCGCAGAAACTTGAACCTGGGTCTGTCACTTTCAGATGGTCCTGTGTGATGTGCAAGTTTTCTTTAAAAGGCAGCACTCTGTTCTGCTATGACTGACTGTTTTCATACTCGTATCTTTCACAACAGCACCCTCTTGTGGAGAAAAATTAACATCACCCTTTTCTCTGGGTGACATTGGCCTTAATTATACTAATCATATGCATACTTTAAGTTTGGCTTACCTGACAGGTGTGTGGGAAGGAATTCTGCTAACTCCCTCTTAGCATGAACGGTGAAGCGTACCTCCAGACCGCCAACAGCAGGCTCTCTGATCCAGCCAGCAATGGTGCTATAAGCTTCCTCTCCATAGCAAGGGTGGTCCACTGTCGACTCTGGTGGTTTGGTTTTGGGAGAGTCTGAAAGTTGATCCTCTCTTTCACAGCTTAGCTGGCAAAGGTCACCTTGCGTCACACAGGCCTTAACCTCCTCCAGCACATTGTGTAGGTTTGTAAAGTGGGAAGACTGAGCACTGACTATAGGTGAATCTGTGACTGGAACACCAGCTTCAAAAATGTCTCTTGAGAGAAGACTCCCCACGTCACCTGACTGATCATCTGTTTCTGAGGTTTTATGAATGTTTAATATATCTGTTCTGTCATTTAGCGACAAAGTAGTTGCCTGTGGTTGGTCTGTGTTTAAATCACAAGGCTCCGAGTCCATGCCCATCCTGGCGTGGGGGGAGTCGTACTCTGGGATGTAAGGTTTGATGTCCAGGACTGGGGTGCCAGAAATCATGTCAATGTCTGACAGATGTAGCGTATCACCTAGAAAATAAAGGTAGGAATGTATTTGTTTCTATCAAGCAGAGTAAAGTACTTGTTACTGTGGCTGATGTTAAATTTGACAGCTGAAATTTGTACTTTCTGTATATTAAACTGCGAGCAGAAAAAGACACATTCTGTACATTAGTATAGTCTAGCATTTAGAGTTTAAACATGGTAATATGTTTACATTCTGCTAAAAATGTACATAGTTCCTCACAAAGACAGAGACACATAGTTAGCAATATAAGACACATTTCGTTAATGACACTCACCTATAATTTTATCAAGTTTAGCTAGAGTTAAGCCCAAGGCATTTGGTCGGTGCGGACTGCGTGTCGCGTACACACCAACTCTCTGACCGTCGAGTCGAGGAGGCTTGACTTTGGCTTTGTAACTCAGGTGCCCGTTTTTGTGAAAGAGAAAGATGATCCTGTAGAGACCAAACAAGGAAAGCACATAGTCATGAAATAAATAGCCATGTTTAAAGCAGATGACAAACATAACATTTATTAACGCCATGTCTAAAAAAAAAAAAAAAAAACATGTACTGCTGTCAGAAGAAAAAGAAGGCTACTGAAAATTACTTGATAAGTGTATTTATTCAGCCCTTAATTACAATACCATTCTCAAAAGGCTTTATACACTCATATTTGGGATGGTGATGGCGCACTGGATAAGACACATGCCTTTGGTGTGGGAGACCCGGGGTTCAATTCCCACTGTGACACATCCACCAATGTGTCCCTATATAGCAATTGTAAGTCGCTTTGGCTCAGCTAAATGAAAAAATGTAATGTATTAAGACAAGCAGTTGCAGCAGGTTAAGAGTGCAAATGTAAAATATCAATAAAAGGTGCTATATCAATTATCAATAAACAGTTATCCCAAATCCACAAAATCCAAATTATACACAATGCAAAAAATATAACCTAACTGTAAGGTTGTTTTTGGTGAGCTGTATCTAGATATGCATGTATAATATAAAAGTACCGGTAAGTGTATATGGTTAAGATTAAGTACAAACGTGCATCTGCATGTGACCTACCAGACGTGGGAGTAGTGCTCCAGGCCCATCAGAGCGTGCTCAGGGTTATTGAAGACACTCTGCTGGATGCGCAGTTCTGCCCTTGAAGGGCCACAGATGGTGGGCTGTCTGGGCGTCCCATTCTTCATAGAGAAACAGGAACTGATGTGACCAATCGGGACTGTCTGGATGTTTCCTGGAACAACATATCACAAAATAATAATATAATAAAACGGTGAGCAGAACTCTGCACGTTCCATACTCTCTTAAATCTACGTGTGTGTTTCTCCACTTTTATTTTATTGAACTTTGTATATATATATATCAAGTTTTTATAGTCACATACACTGTCATACACAGAACATTGTCTAGTGAAATTCTTTCTCTGCATTTAACCCATCCTAACTTCTAGGAGCAGTCGGCAGCTACTGAACAGGGCCCAGGGACCAACTCCAATTCTAAGCCAGTGTTGTTGCCAGAGTATTAACCTAACATGTTTTTGAAGGTGAAGATGAGTGAATTAAATGATTAGTCGACTGACAGACAATGAATCAGATTTGCAGATCTTCTCTGTTTTACAACAATGTAAAGTTAATATCTTGGATTTTGGACTGTTGCTCAGACAAAACAAGAAACTTGAAGATGTCATCTTGGACTCTTGGCGCATTGTGACTGGATCTTCTTTACTATTTTAGTGACTATTGAACAATTAATATAACAATGGTAAAGCACATGATTTATTTTACTATTATTTTACATCTTTGGCACAAATATTTGGGATGAATAATCTTCTATTTTATGTGATGTGACGCAGTAGTATGAACTGCAGCAACACTGTAATGTCAATGGATATACTGAAATACACATCTTTTTTTACATTACCATTTGTGGGTGACTTTACAGTTGTACTAATGGTAATTACCTTGCTCTAATGCAGCCTGTGATGGTGCTGGTGAAGGCGGTGGTTGTGGCTGGTCTTTTTTATGGTCAGGTTCACGGAGTGCCATCTTTGACACAGCGGACTGAATGGATGTCATATGTTTGCGATGAGCTCTGACTGCACTGTCCAACATCTGCCTGTTAAAGAAGGGCAGAGACAAGTAAACACCATATCAGAGAAAACACTCAGCAGCATCTCTACCGTCTACGTAAACTAAATGCCTTTGGTTTAGATCAGAGAATATTGATAATGTTTTATTCTTCTTTTATGGAACATATTTAAAATGTCTCACTTTAAGCTGCTGTAATCAGGAATGTGTTTATGTAAATCAAACAGAAGCCACAGTACAAGAAATGGTCAGATTAACTTCTGTGTATACTGATAAATTCCCTTGCACTGTGACTTTAGATTCTTACATATGTGCCATATTTGAGTATTTAAACTCTTCTAATATTGTAATTTTTTGTAATGAATGGATTTGTGTTTTAGGTTTTTGTGTCAAACTAATTGTCTATGTGTACTTCTGTTTGCATACTATTCTGCCTTGAATTCTCCCTTAAGGGGCAAATAAGAGTATTCTGAATTTAATTTCAAAGAAAAAGAAATAAAAGTTTTATGGAAATGGAGTGCGACTTCATGCCTATACAGGTGAAGTAGCGTTGCATATTAATACCGTGTTTAAAGAAGACATTTATTAACGCCATGTCTAAAGAGAAAACAGCTACAGAGGTTAACTGTGCATTCAGATATCCACTTGTTTACGACCCGCGATGCTGTGAACATACCTCAGGTTCTTGATTTCTTTTCTCATCACAGAAACCTGCTGGGTCAGTTTATGAATGTACTCGCCGCAGCAGCCACACAGAGGACTCATCTTACTGATATAAAGGATGACAAAAACAAAGATCTGAATAAGCAAGCTTTCAGCTAGCTGCTAAACGGCAACAAACCACACGCGGATGAAACACGTGGGAGCTTCTCTATGCGGAAGCACTTGTTGGATTTCCTGTTGAGAGCGTTTCACGTGACAACATAATAACCGTCTGGGCTGTGCAGCTTTTTGTGGCTTTGTCACATCCTCTATGTCGTGTTTTTGTAACGTGAATGTAGGAAGAAAACGCTACTTGCAGCTAATAGACATAAATGACGCATGAATTCAGATGAAGTCATTAATAATTTTGCATTAGTTTTGTTTTACATCACTAGAGGGCAGCAAAGAGCGATGTCATGCTTTACTCTTTTTTTTTTTTTACTCTACAGATTCAAATGTTACACACAAAATATATAATACAATGCACTGTTATGGATTAAACAGAATACAAAGAAGTTACAATTGGCTCCACCTCACCTTTCTGCATCAGTAGTAATAACGGAATAATCTAATGTATATTACATATAGTACATTATACTGACAGGTGCCATTCTGTTGCATAATGAGCAATTTTACTTTTGATACTTTAAATACATTGTACTGATAATGCTAATTTTGAATGCAGGACTGAGTTGTAATAGACAATGTGATATTGTTACTTTTACTGAAGTAAAACATCTGAATACTTTTTGTACTCTGTATATAGTACTAAGTGAAGCACTGCCAGCAAAATAACAGTTTTACAAACAGGCAGTTTAAGTAGAACCAGGTAGGCTGTAAGGCACAGATGAATTATAGGCACACAGATATTCTGTTCACATTGCAAGTAATATTGAGATAGATACTTTTTAATTTTACTCACCAGAGCAGAGGGAAAAGTTACTTATCAAATTATTTAGAGAGAGTTATTATTTAGAGAGCTTTTATTTAATTATCTTTGTCACATATGTCTGTGGGTGACAGATAATGACGACAGATGATTGTAAGCATTGTATTTTATTTTGGTGAAAAACAACTTTTACAAAATTCAATGAAATAAATCCACAATTACAAATATATAATTACCAGTGATTAATTTACTTTTAAATAAAAGCAGGCAAATTTTTTTGTTTACTAAATGCAAAATACAAAAAGAAATTTCATGAACTTCGCAGTGAAGCACAAACCAGAATAAATAAGCATACAGGTTTGGTTTGAATTCATACATTTGTCAGATAAGCAATGTATATGCTCAGCATGTTTGTTCTCTTGAACCAGCAGGCTGCACACTAACCAGAATAATACTTAGATACAAACTGTGACCAAAAAGTATGAAGTCTGGCTTGCGTGTTCTGAACTGAGGCAGTATCTGAAATGTGTGTTTTAGAAAATTAGAATGAATTTCCTGGGAGATATTCTTGTGGAGGAGGCGGCGAGGACATGGTGGGAATTGAGAACATTTTGTTTTGTTCAGGTATGTTGATCGACGGTGTCTCACTCAAATCTAAAAAAAGGCAGGATACAGTTAATATAAAGACACATATTTTAACACATTCAAAACCTTCAACCAGGAAGTGTTTCAAAAGTTTTGTCCAAGCTTACATTTCCACACCATTCATTCTTCTAGGAGTCTACAGTTCCTCTTTATTACCTTCATCAGCTCTTTTGTCTACCTCCTCATCTGGGCCTAAGTCCTCAATCAGGACCAGGTCTTGGGCCTCCCTTTCTTGTGACTCCTTGTAGAGGGTCTCCACCTGAGGAGGAGCTGAAGGAGGAGTCGTGGCTGCAGCTGGAACAGGGGCTTGGATCAGGAATGGGATTTGAACAGCATCTGGCGCTGGAGCCGAATCTTGGACAGGAATTGGAGCCGTGTCTAGAACTTTGGTGGGAGAGGGAGCAGGAACTGCGGGTGAAAAAAAGGCTGGAGTTGGGTTAACTGGAGCTGGAGAAGTCATGGTAGGAGCAAAGACAGGGCTTTGGACAGATCCAAACACTGGCAGAGGAGCAGGGGCAGCGAGGACAGATGCTGCTTGTGATTCTAAAGCAAGAAAGGGGGATAGAGAGCCTGATGTTTGCTCTGGGAAGGCCTCAGCGGGTTCAGGCACCACCATTACTGCAGGAGCTTCCTGAGGCACTGCTTGCTTTTCCTGAATGACAGATAACTCTGAGGTGGGTTCAGTCTTCCTGGGTCTCCCTCTCTTCTTTGAGCCGGTCTTGTCCTCAGCCCTTGCTCTTTTCCTCTGGCTCTCCACCCTGGGAGAGTACAACAGTTGTAATCAACCTCAACAACAGTGGACATTGATACAGCTCTTTGTGATACTTTTGCAAAGCTAATAGTACAAAGTCCTTGACCTGGATTTGGGGCGTCAATAGAAACACCAGAGCAACCTTTGGTTTTCTCTTGCTCCACATTCAATATAAAGCAGAGGAGTGATAAGCAGCTGATAAAGTCTTCACATTGTGAAGTACAGTGTTTTACAATGCACACATTCTTAATAAAACTTTACGTTCTTAATGGATTCAAAAAGTGCTATTTTTACTCTAGATTGCATTAAAACAATTATACAATTTTTTTGTATACTCTATCAATACACTGGTACATAAGTACTTGAATTTGTACAATTTGTCTGTACTGCTAAACCTATGATGGTTACTCCATTAGTGAAGTGAACATAGCTGCAAATGTAGGTCACTGCACTAACATTGGCAGTGCTTTTCTATAAATTTACCCAAAAACCCACTGGTTTGTTTCCTTCTCTTCTGCTTCAGCCTTTCTCTTCCTTAGGAGATCCCTGTCCCGCAATCGGCGACGGATCCCACCTATAAAATAGAAATCCGTGCAGAGAAACCATTCAAACAAGGGCAGTATTAAATCTAAGATATGCAGAGCAGTAGTGTTTACACAAGACTGCCAAATGTGGTTTAGAGGCATTTCTTTTCTTCCAGCTTCATAGGAAGTCTTTGGCAGAAGCGTTTCCCCCCTAAGGTTTAAAACACAACTATACAAATAGACTGAACCTGTCTTTTATTTGTAGTCAGACACCTTAAATTCAAATATTTCTGTGTCTGAACTGACCTTAAGACACCACACTGTGTGAAAATGAATAGCTGTCTCACTCAGCTCTCTAGTGTAGAAATACTGAAGAACTCAATTTCAAGGGAAGAGAAGAAATTTGAAAAGTTACCTTGGTCCTCATTTGGATTTTTATATTCCGACTCTTGTTTCTCTTGCTGCAACGTCTCCTCCATTCTGAGTCCTGCTATGAATGAATTCAACTCATTGATGGCGGGTAAGCACAGAAAAGAGGACCGAATAACTTCTGACTGTTTTCTATTCCCACCCCTAAATGAATTATCTGGTTAACCATTACCATAGTGCTGGAAGAGTTCTTGCAGCTTTGGTCTTATCATATTTGTAAAGCTGGAGGAGTTGGCAGACTGACAGAGATGGGAAAAAAAGAAGACTGGAGCAAGTTGTGTGTGGGCATTGTGTGGTAGGAATAAAATGTGTGGTAAAGGAGGAACTATATGCAGAAATTGGTTTATTAGACTGTAAAGTAAAGCAAAAATAATTTGTGCAATGATGTCTTAATTAAACCAGTAAAGACAGAAATATTATTATGGAAGCCAGCTAAAAGACTGCTGTTGCTTAGCAAAGGTAAAAGTATACTTAAACTAAAGAAAATTATTTAATGTCTAAATTGCCTTATAAATAAAGTTCTGAATATTTCAAAGCCCTACATGTTGTTTTCTACATAAATAATAAATAAACATATGAAAAACCCTTTTTATTCATGTTGAGTCTGTCTTTTTCTAATAAAGCCATGTGTTGTTAAGGTATCTGGGTGGACTACTATGTTGAAAGCAAAAAAGATCGAGCAAGAAATCTTGTCTTCAACTGGAGTAGGGGGCATAACCATCTTATCTCGCAGATGGAGAGCTGCTCAGTTGGGGTGTGTTCTCAATCTTCTCACAGCACATTGAGCCCTGATGTGTGTGTTTGAGCCACTCAGAGAAAGAAGCTGTCCAGCAGAGTAAATAACGCCCAACTACCAATTGCCTCCAGCACTGTAGGGGAAATGTTGAGGGTCTCTTGGTTAAATTCACCCACTGTCTGTGTGGAAGGACCTTCTTGTAATTCACACACACTTTCTAAAATTATAGTATGAGAATTCTCTGTCTAAATTACTGTCTGGTTCACGTAGTGCATTCTTTATGAATGAACCTATGGGTGCAAGCCGGTCTTTGTGAAAAATATGCTCCTTTACCTGTTTCGTCCAGGGTGGATTTGAATATAAAAACTCATTTTACAAAGCCATACACTATAACGTCCTACTCTGGGATACACTACACCACAGGATGCACACCGTTAACTGGTAAAAGTCAACAGACAGAAACTTGGACTCCTTCAAAGTATGCACTCTTTCCAAATGACAGATTATTATCAATATTACTGTTTCAGCCAAAAACTGAAAACGCTTTCACTTACACAAACACCCCTACCGTTGGACAACGAAACTTAAAAGGAATGTAATAGATACTACAGTGCCATCTTCTGGTGTACTTTTTCAACTACCAAACACTAATTTAAAAACATTTAACATGTATATATTATGTATGAATAGCTTGCACAAGGCCAAACATAGACTATTTGGATTATGTTCCCTAAACAGTGTATCCACAGTATTACAGCCTGTGTACATGTTAAATCTTTACCACTAAGATCAAAACTGAATCTATAATTTTCCCAAAATCCAGAATAGCATTGGTGATTCATATTTGAAGTTATAAAAATCTACCATTCATACTCAGTAGACTTCTACGGGAGAGCTCCGGTGTCTCAGGAAGTTAAAAAAAAAGGGGGGGGGGGGGTTCCCTGCTCTCCACATGCATGTATACAATAATCTCTTTACTGCAAACCAAACACACCCCTCCTTTCTTCAAACCGTGTCCAAACGGTTAAAGTAATATGGCATTTATGAACCAAAAGTACAACAGTTTATCTATTATGCAGTTTATTGATCAAAATTGTCACAAGCATCACAAACGCATCACTGGCTGGGCTACAAACAAAAGAGATATGTTTGCTTTGGTGGGCAACAGGTTTGAGTAGTATTTAACACAGGATTTCTTTAAGATGTTGGTTATTTGCATTACTTACACATTGAATATGAAACAACAATAATATAACGTTATATATAGTCAAACCTGGGCATGTTTTGAAGCTATGGAACTTTATTAACTTAGGCAGATAAACAAAGTTCACCGTATGACCTACTTTATCGACGTTTAATTGGTCGATTGCTATTTTAAGGGATAAACTGTGCACGCTATCTGCAGTCCTCCATTTAATAAAACGGACATTAAAGACAAAAAAAAGCTCTTGTCTTCACTGAACATAGTACAGTAATTCCTTGCAGAAATAAATTGCACCATAGCACTGTTTCGGGGCAGCGTCATGTTTTGTGACTGCAATGCCTTTGTGGAGGCGATGGGCGTTTCTGGGCGCAGATGGCGCTGTTGAGCATATATTTTGTTTCAGTCCCGTTTCCCTCCATGGTTTCTCCTCTCTCCGACTAACTTAGCGTTTGGCTCAGTTCATTATACAGTCCTATATTCTCCCTCCATTAGGGCATCTCTGCCTTTGGACTGAAGATCCCACCAAAACCCAAGAGAGAAAAGTTTTACTTTCATAGGGCAAGATGGACATGAAAAAGAGGATCCACTTGGAGCTAAGAAACAGGACACCGTCTGATGTGAGTCGTGCTTTTTAAAACCAACCCTTAGTTTTCTGGCTAGCCTTTGCTAGCTACTTTTTTGCTTTGCGAGTGACCTGTGTGGCTAACGTAATGGTGACCACATGGGCTTTAGATTATGTTTCTCGTTTATAATAGGGCGGAAAACACTCGCACAACAAGCTTAATCCCTTATACTGTTCTGGATTGGGCGTATGGGGACAACGAGACGAGAAAAGCTATATTCAATCGTTACTTTGAAACGGCGATTCCTCAGCTTGCTGGCATTATTGCAGTGCTTTAACCGTTTCGCAGCCTCCTTGGTCAGTGGTGCACACACGATTCAGCTCGACTTCATCGTTGTAGCACAATTAGTAAACTTCTTTTTACGCTGATATATTAGGAAATTTGCCTCCAGCGCCGCGTTTGGCATTTACATAGTGGTATATTTTATACAGACCTTGGGAGCCATGTTTGCTGCTAGCATAACTGCTAAAACGGGGCGCTTTTTTTATTATAAATGTTCTTTACAACTCCAGTGTGTTCGTGCAAAAAAATTGACTTTTGTTAACATGTAAACGGGCCGTCGCCGATCACGAGTTAGGTCTTAAAATTTCAATAGAGTACGTTAACGTTAATATCAAATGGCCAGATTCAGCAGCGACAACAAAAAACAGTCACTTGATTCACCAGTCATCCATACCATGACCATTTAATGTTAAGGCACTGTTACTACAACCATATCCCGTTTATAGTTACACAAACTAACAGCAAATAGCCAACTATTCCTGCAATCGTTATTTGTTTTAAGCCATGGTTAAGATGTGACGAATGGCAAGTTTTAAAAAGGAAATGTACAGCAGTTAATTCCCTAAAATAGCTTACATACTTGTATAGCAGCTACGGTACCCTTTCATGTCGTTGCCTCTACTCGTCTAAACATTGCACACTCATTTAATGGAGTCTGGTGATTCCGATTCAGAATCACCCAGCAGCAGCCACCGAACTTAGTATTTTTGTTCCCGCCATATTACCCCCTCTTCCCTACACAGGTCAAAAACAAGAAAATATATCCAAGTGTAAACTCAAAACATCAAACAACGATTATTTCGTCCACAAATTGTAGATAAAAGCTAAACTTGACGTTGTTTGCCACTAAAAAGGACCGACGTGTTGGCCAACGGCTTCATTAACCGAGCCAGGCTGCTTGAATGACACGGAGATCCGGTGCACCGCGCTTGATGCGTGGGCAGCCAAAAACTCGACGGTGGGCATTTCCTCTCGACTCATGCACGAAATAAAACTAATTTAACATCGAAAAATAACTCAGGTAATGTGTAAGTAACGATAATTACTCTCTCCAAACATCACTTTTCGCCATTGAAGTGTTCAGAGAACTGCATACTGTGTCTCAGGAATCGCCATGTTGTCATTCTGTCGTCTTTGAAGCTCTGGGAGAAAGGAACTGTCTCCATCTTTGTTTTTACTAAATTTCCGTTCTCAATATATTTCCTTCGCCACTTCGACCTGAAAACGATGTAGTGCCCTGTAACAATATCGGTCGTTCGCTCGACGACAAAGAATATTCCACTTCCCCAATGAAAGCTGGTTTTACGAAAGAAAAAAAAAGAAACTCTTTACTAAGGGTGTATTCGCAATCCTTTCCGTTGCTGTTGGGTTGGCTAATGGCGGGCAGACACAGCTCTGTAGCTGCTCCTCTACTGCACGGCAGCGTTTAAAAGGGGCAATGGCTAGCCTGTAGCAAGCTAGCTCACAAAAATCATTGCATTTGTCATTAGTGACTGCATCTGCAGGCCGTGGGCAGCTACTGCTTTGCTCTTCCTCGTTTCAAAGAAATCAATTCATTAACTGTCGCGCCCGGAGAAATTAAGCACACAGTGACGCAAAGTGTTTTTAGATGGAGACACAGTACCCATGTCGGTGTTTTACTTTAGAAATCGTGATCTTTGACGTTTGACAACTTTTTTTTGCAACGTTTTTTCCTAACAATGAATTGCGCAACCAGTGTTAGTCAAACTAACTCCGCCTTCAGATTTGTTTGTCTAATATTTTAAAGCAACTACAAAACGTTGTTTGATTATTTTACACAAATAAAGAGCCATTCTGCTAAACATCATCATCCCGTTTTAAACACTGTTATGGTTATGTTGTTGGGCAGCTTGTTTTCTAGATGGTTTTGTTAATAAATTAAATTGTTTTAAGAGAAGAGAGCTTCTAAAATGTTATTATATAATATTTTTTTATAATACATTTTAATTATGGATCACTAGTAAGAATAGTTTTATTAAATGCATAAACCAGTGGAGATGATATTTTTAAATGTGATACTTTTCTGTATTTCAGGTACGAGAACTTGTCCTTGACAATTGTCGATCAGTGGAAGGAAAAATTGAAGGCCTCACAGCTGAGTTTGTCAACCTGGAGTTCCTCAGTTTGATAAATGTTGGCTTAATCTCAGTCTCCAACCTACCTAAACTAGGAAAACTCAAAAAGGTAAAATGTTTTACCTTTGTACATCCATGTAAAAGCTGAATTGTAGTGTCAGTCAAAATAACATCTGTCTGTACCATCTTTCAGCTGGAGTTGAGTGACAACAGAATCAGTGGCGGCCTTGATGTTTTAGCAGAGAAACTACCCAACCTCACACATCTAAACTTGAGTGGCAACAAATTGAAAGACATCAGCACATTGGAACCGTTGGTATGTGTATCCAGATTTGTTAGAGGCAACACTCCCCACACATAACCATCATTTGCATGGCTTCAAAATGTGTATACTTAGTCATAGGCCGGTACAGACGTTGTGTTTTTTGTTGTCTTATCTGATGTTAATGCAAAATGTATTATAATAAGACAAAGTATTTTGAATTTGTGAATCTTGTTATGCACATAGATGTATTAATTATCACCCACTGTTCCTTAACCCACAGCATACAAATAATATAGGCATTTCTAATTTCAGTTTCTGTATATTTGGATTTAAATGTTCAAACTATCTGTTGTTACACTCATCATAGACTGGGCCAGTCCGGGAGAGCTTCTCCTAATCAATTGTCCATGCATTTAATACCCACTATATATATATAAAATAATTATTAGAAAGTCATATAAAACAGATTTATAGGAGACCATTTGAGCAAACTGCAGACAGGATTTGTGTATTTATGGGTGCACAAAATTGTGATGTATTTTGTGATTTGTGTATTATTTTCTGGAAATTCATTTAAGAAACTTCAAATTTATTGCTAAAATAACCACATGACAAAGTGTTTTTGACTAATCCAAAAAAATAAGTACCTGACACATTGAGGTAGTTCATCACCTTGATGGAAAGTGCCTCTAAATTCATCATTGCCACAAAGTAGTTCTGCCTATAGTGTCCTAATACAACCAGAGATATTAGACATGGTATACTATACTGACTCTGTTTTAATGGTATAGCAAAATACCTACTGGTTGATAAATTTTATAGTACACACAAGCGGGAAGCTTCTGGTCTGAGACATGAAGCCAATGCAGAAGTGAGACCTATATTCGATTGAATGGCCAGCAGGGGGCGACTCTTCTGGTCGCAAAAAGAAGTCCGGTTCCCTTAGAAATAATGGTAAAATGACCCTACTTCTCACCGGATTTATTACCCCAGTAAACACTTTCCTAATGAGTTTATGGTCTCAATCGCTAGTTTCATGTCTTCTTCAATACAACATGATGTTCATTTAGTAAATTATGGTCCCATTTAGAGAAAAATAGATCATAAAGCAAAGTATGCTTCAGGGCGGGATTCTGTGAGAAGTGACAGTCGTTACCATGGCGACCTGTCAATCAGGCTAGAGTGACGTGTACCCATGGCACTGTGTAAATTTAACCAGCGTATTAGGAGTTGGCTGTTCACTTTCTCTGGTGAGTACATTTAGTTTTAAGACTGTTGTTTGCTAAACAAAGTTGTCAGCCCTGTTAAGCTAGCTAGCTCCACACACGGCTGTTAGGTCCACCATCTCGTCCAAATATGGTCACGTCCGGTGCCGCTCGTTGCAAAAACTCAACATGGCACCACCCTATCAACCAAACTCAAGGCTTCACAAACCAACGGGTGACGTCACAATGACTATGTCCACTTCTTATATACAGTCCATGAATACACATCACACAACCTTATGCACAGTAAATGCACACTGGCATTTAGGGCCCTTAACTCCAGATGTGACATGCAGCACTTTCTCATCACAGTACTTCACTGCATTTGATCAACAGAAAAAGCTGGATAACCTGAAGAGTTTGGATCTGTTCAACTGTGAAGTGACAAACCTGAATGACTACAGAGAGAGTGTGTTCAAGCTGCTGCCCCAGCTCACCTACCTGGATGGTTATGACATGGAGGACAGGGAAGCCTCTGACTCTGATGGAGAGGTGGACGGAGATGGCGTAGACGACGATGAAGATGAAGGTTAGAAGTTCTTCCAGTACCTCAGGAATGGCTCTGGTTTTCCTGCTGTAATTCCACAATCACTGGAAAGATTTGCCCATTTCTTCTGCCAAGTGGAGTTTGAGAATAATATATTGCTAAATAATATGAGAATACCGTTTACAGCATGATTCCACTTTGTTTGTGGTTGACTTATTTGTTGTTACTTTTGCATCACAGAAGGAGAGGAGGAGGAAGATGAGGACGGAGAGGAGGAGGACTTTGACGAGGAAGAGGAGGATGAGGAAGATGAAGAGGAGGTAGAAGGAGAAGACGATGATGATGAGGTCAGCGGAGAAGATGAGGTAACCAAAAACGAGATAACATTTTCTTGCCAGAAGTTCAGATGAATGGTTTCTAATTTTTAACCTGCAAATGTTTGTTTGCCAAGGAGGAAGATTTTGGTCAGGATGGAGAAGTGGATGAAGAAGATGAGGATGAGGATGAAGATGACGACGGTATGTACCATTTCCTTAGTTGGAACATGCCCGTTTAGACATCAAAAATGCATTCAAACCCAGAGCACCTCAAAAACACCAGAAACTACTACTGTAACACAACACTCTCTGGGTATGCTTTCATATTTCTCTCCCATTCTTCCTATTTGTGTGTACTCATAACTTTAAAGTGAAAGTGCAAGATAATACTACAGAGCACATAGTATCATATTCCCTTTTTTCTTATTGTTATTAAAATGTGGTGTGTGGGCAATCGTCAGCAGTCAAATGTAGTTAAACTGCAGGGAGAATTGCCTAGTGTCCTTCAGAGTTTATGGTGTGTTTGTAAATAAACTGCAAAAATAAATAAATATGTGCACAGAAGGTTGACTACCTGTACATAAATGGGCGCCATGGTGAACTTGATAATGGCTAATATAAACTTGATATCAGGAATTGTATGAGACCTACAGGTGGCTGTATTTACTGAGGAAGCTCTATGCAGGAGAGTCAAAAAGGTTCACAGGGCCTTATCAAGTTGCGCCATATTGTCCATTCAACTACGCTAAGACATTATCGATTACCTGTAAAAGATGATATGAGAATATTAAGATTTAAAAAAACTGACATGCCTGTAAGTGTAAAACATCTGAGGGAAAAATTTCAGGACTGAAGATTCATATCTGACACTGTTTATTTTGAGCTCCTAATCACGTAACATTATAACATGCAGGGACAGCAAAATGTGATAGTGACCATTCTTAAACACTGCTCACTCATGCAAGTTGTTTATGAGCGTGGGTATTTGTAAGAAATGTTAATACATAAAGACTGTATTATATGGAGAACAGTTGTAGTCGTGTGTAGGTTATTGTTTTGCTGCCTGCAGAGGAAATGGTCCCTTTTTAAATTCACTGTTTTGCTAAGATTGAAGTTTCAGGGTCTTGGTATCCCCTGACACCACATGACACAGATTTCCTCTTTGCCCCCAGAAGCAGAAACTGGCAAAGGCGAGAAGAGAAAGCGAGACCCAGAGGATGAGGATGATGACGATGACGACGACGACGACGATTAAGAGCAAAACTGAAAACGAGAGCCTACCGAGTTACCCTTCCTCCCCCACAAACCCGAACATCCGCCCTCCTACAACTCGCACCGCCTTTGTAATCCACGTCTACCCCCCCAGCTCTGAGCTCTTTTTATGGGGCAAGACTGTACCGGATGGGTGGGCCAAGTGGAGCTGCACCCCCCTCCCCACATTTTTATAATTTTTTTTTTTCACCTCCCCCCATGGAACTGAGAGCCACCCAACACCCTCCACCTCACCCACCCCACGGCCCCCGAGGTTCTCAGGCAGCCCAGCACTCAGCATTCCACAATTTCACTGTTGATCCCTCTTTATGTATTCCCGTGTGAGGACTTTGGGACTGGTATCTAGTTTTGGGTCTGTGCTTTTAATATTTTGTTGGATGAATTATTTTTTGTTGTTGGGTTTATTATTTCTCATTTTTTGTCTTTTTTTTCCCCCTGTTCTTTATTTTTTTTTTCCCAATAAAATTATTGCTATAGCAGCTGTGCAACCAGCGAGCCATGATTTTTAGTGTGGCTGCCTGTTGCACAAATCAAGGTTGTAGCTACATTTTTACTTTCTGTATGACAAAAAACAACTTTGTAAATAAAATGTTAACATTTTGTGCTTTTTCTCTTGTCCTGCCTTGCTTTTCTGGTGTCCCAAAATTAACATAAAGGGATGAAATGGTGGCCATATGGTAAATTTTTCCTATCCACCCCTTCTGTAATGCTCTCAATTTGTTCTCTTCACTGATTGTGACTGCAGGCAATATTCTCTGTCTACAACAGTGTCTGGTCTTAAATTTTCCCATCTTAATACAATACTCAAATGCTAATTTGTATGTGGAAATAGCTATTAGTTGCTATAATCATGATTCCTGTCCACAATTGTCATGAGAAACTTTTTCTAGTAATTCCAATGTCAGTTAGGGGGGGACAAAATCCACAGTCTTCATTCTGTTCAAGTTGTCCAAATTTAGTCTTTAGTATGAATGTTTATTTTTTTAAAGGCTATCTCGGACTGCCATAGTCTCATATAGCCGTGGTCATGCCGTGTTTGAGTAATCAAAAAAAGCTTCTCAATATAACATCGCAAGGTTCTTAAGATGGTGCTACCCACATTTGAAGTCGATCGGGGTAAAGCTCTAGGAGGAGTTCGTTAAAGTAGGGAGCCTGTAAACGGTGAAAACGCTTGTAAATTATTCTAAATGGCTGTTGGGTTCAGGGTATGGCTCCAAGGGGCTTATTTTTAAATCTGGAGAAGATACATCGGTTACTCAAGTTTGGTACATGTAAATACAACGTATGGCAGGGGCTGCTTTTTTGAAAGTTTGTAGGGGGCACTATTGAGCCAATTTTCTGCAACCACGCCACCATATCAGCCAATACAAAACAACCGTTTTGACAAGCATGCAAAGTCTCATGAGGGGTTGACTATCCCTGGCCATGTGCCTGCTAAAAAGGCTTTAATGACTACAGAACATTGCAATTTTCACCAGTTCTGATGTGTGAGCAAACTTTCATGACCTTGCGATTATCCTACGGCCTTGAAAAATGCGTTTCCGAGGGAGAATAATAATAATACCAGCAAAAACAAAAGGTTCCTTGCACTTTGTGCTAGGACACCGTTGGTGCCCTTGTACTTTCGTGCTCGGGCCCTAAAAATTGTATATAGCAAATATATGGTACGTGTTTTCTAAATCTTTTAATGTCCCCTTATCTTGTGACTTCTTAGGGGGTCCTGACCTCCAGGTTTGGAACCAGTAGTTTACAGCGACCAATAACTTTGAATGCACATATGTGCATGTGAGTATTGTTTTGACAGAGACTCGATGAGATAGAGGGCATTGGCCTGTAATGCCTTTATTTTTAACATTAAGCCCAGCAATAGCAACTACACTGCATTACTGTGTTTTTAAAGAACAATAATTTGTTTTTGTTTGGCTGCTTATCTTCTCCAGGCTGCTGCTTCTTCTATAGCCCATTTAAAATTTTTTAACTATGAGCCACGCAATCATGTACAGTTGAAAGATGTTGCAGCCATCAGCTAATTGAGGAAGCTTTAGGAGCTGCGAGCCGCACTGCTGTTATATTTAAATATTAATGCGTTACTGCAAATGAGTGAAATGTTTTTTTCTTCTTTAATTCATTGTTTTGGGCAGGAAAATATTCTGCTCTTTTAGAGAAGAGGCAAAAAAAAGCTAATTATTTTTAAAGCATTCATATTTTTTGTACTTGATTTAGAAACTACATTAAAAGAAATGGGATACAATTTTATTTCAGTTTTTACTAAATACATTTATCAGGCAATTTTAAAGACACACAATAATTGCATTATAATGCATCTAGACCAGGCACAACAAGGCTCATGAACCCAGCAACAACCCTTTAATCTAATGGTTTATTGAATCAGACATGTTCAGACAGTAAATTCCAGTCAGCTCTGCAGCTATATTATTGCTCCAGTATAACGCAAGAGACTGTGAGAGTGCGCATGCTTTAATACCGAGAGATCTCTGGAATGGATTGATTTTGTTCTCATAAGGCTTGTTAAGTTGAAATCTTTTTTCTGAGGACTTGGTATTGGCCACATTCATAATAAAGCAACGAAATGATGATCCTCTGCAGGGTTGAAGTCATAGTACAACAAAGCAATCATCACTAACATTGTGATGATTCATTCATAAGATAACTTGGGATAATTTTGAAAACAGTAAGAAAAAGAATTATGAAGAAATAACTTCCCATTTCTACTCCCCACTGCTTATTGTTAATCATTCATACCAATGTATGATGTGTATATTGAAATTATACTTCATTTGCACAAGCACATGTGAGCCACTGATTGATACAGCATGGTACACCACAAAAAGAAAAAGATATGAGGGGCTATTTGTTCATGTAGCTGGCAGTGAAGTCATTATATTTTTGTCTTTTTGTCATACCGTACCTTTAAAAGAGTGTAATTTCACCAAAATGAGAATAGCATTAAATAATTTATCAATTTAAATGGACACTCCAACGGTTTGGTACGCACACAAAAAGAATCGGCAAAAATCAGTGCTGCAGAGGTCAAAATATCATGACTTTTGGTCCTTAGTTTGACAGTGCTACAAAAAAAGAGCTGAAACGATTAGTCGATCAAAAGAAAATGAATCAGCAACAGTTCTGATTATTGATCAATTGTTTAACCTGTGAACGTCTATGGATATTGGAATGTTGGTCGGACAAATGACATTTGAAGTAGTCACATCGGACTCTGGAAAATTGCAATGGGCATTTTTCAATATTCTCTGAGTATTTTATTAATAAAAAAAGGCTTTGCCAATCAATCGATTATTTAAATAATTGTTAACAGCAGTCCTAAAAAAATGTCTTCAATTTTAAATTCAGGGCTTTGACTTTATGTAAAATTGACACATATTTTCAACAAAGTCCAAGCTCCAAGTGCTAACTGCTATCAGTGGTTAAGTTTCAATGAATGAGTCAGCCAAATTCAGCAGCTCCAAAGTGTTAATTATTAAATCAATAATTAAGAAATAAGTGGTCACATAACTAAACTATGGAAAATATTTAAATGAAACAAATATCATATCTTATCATTCTTTTTTCACAAGGAATTTTATAAGACTGTACTTTTTATTTAAAAAGTCATTTTTATTTGATTTCATTATTTCGGTGCCATTTGTTTGTTTGTCAGCAGGATTACGGCAACTACTGACCCGACTTTCATTGTCCATGGTGGAATGGTGTAGCATGGGCCAATGCATAATCCATAATTTTTTTAAGCAGATCAGAATCATAGTATAGACCAATTATTTTTCACTTTCGTTAACATTGCAAGATAGATCAATGCTAACACTGGTGTCTATAGCAAAATTAACTTAAGTCATCGCGAATACACAAAAAGTGGGCAACTAAACATGCAACAAATCATGTCAGCCACTTAAAACTCACTTTTGAAACAAATGTAAGAAATGGGCATCAGGGATGTCATTTTTCCATATTAATCTGTAATTCCAGATTTTCCAACCTGTGCACAGTACATAATAAATGCACAACCGAGATGAGGCTTGAGCTACGCACAATTTGACATACTATTATTCTAATAGTTTTGGCAATATTTCCAGACATAGTGGTTGCACTTGCAGATTTGCATATCATAGATAACTGGACTATTGGCCTTGGCGGACGTCTGTTTGCTCTGAGTGCCCTTCTAGTTTCATCATGTCACTTTTCATGATAATTTATATTTCTGTCTGTCTTTTCATGACAGGGGTGTTGTCACCATCCTCTCACCTGTCAGGCAATTATATGCCCCTGCTTCTTAAAGTTATTCTGACTCAAATATCTAGCTGCTTGTGTAAAATACACGGTGAACAGAAACTAAAATATCTACCTTTCTAGCTAACTAGCTAGGTGGGGCTGTGAGTTTGAGAAAAGTCCAGGAGAGAAGTCTGAGGGGCCTGAGGAGGGATGTCTGAGGCGTTGCTGTCTTGGTGAGTTTGGGTTATCAATGTGAAGAGGTAGCGTTAACAGCATCTGCTAGCTAGTTAATTCAGAGTTAAGATCAAGATGTTCCTCAGAAAATGACATAATTTAGGTTGGGGGTGGAAAAACCGCGGGTGCTCAAGCCCACAGGAACTAGCTACAATGCTAACACGGTCACTAAACTTTGATGCTGACTAGTACACTCACAAGCCGCCTAGCTAGTTAGGTAGCATGAGCAGCCTTGTTAAGCTAAGGCTTAAAAGCAACATAAAAGTGACTGTGTTTGTGTTTATTTACAGAAACAGCCTCTAGTTGGTTGATTCACAATAAGCAAGTCTTTTATATATATATATTGAACATTTTGGAGTTCAGTAGTATACACAGGCAGCCAAATGGTGCAGTAGTAAAGAAAGTGAACATGTGCTCAAAAATGGCAGCGGCTATTGTTATTTACCTAGAGATGTGCAGGGTTCCTATGCAGTGTAGAAAAATATGGAATTTGATTTTAGCAATTTCCAGGTCTGGACAAGTACGAAAAACAAAAAGAATGGAAAAATATTCAGTTTTACAATGGCCGATGCAGATATTTAGAGAGTAAGGTGGCTGATGGCCGATAAATAATGCACATATCAAAACAAAGAAATATCATGTATAATTATTCCATGCTGAGTACATGGTTATCTTAGCTGTTGATGTGTTGTTTTAGATGGACGTTTTATTAATTATTTATCTAATTTATATTTATTTAATTATTATAATAATTAAAAACACATTGGGTTATGCTGTAGATTTTAGAACGTGACTGCTGTTTAAGGGAGAGTGGGGTACAGTTTGTCAGAAGTGACATCATTCAACTGTATTATTCTCTACAGTATAATAGCCTATATATTTAATGCTAATGCCAGTAATGGTTTTAGATTAGATTTGCTGTCACTTTGGATGGGAGAAACGTATTAACATTTAGAAAAGAGGCTTGAAACAAAAAGAGCCTTGTCTTTTTCACCACCTTCCCAAAACTCGCTGACATAGTTCCACAGCAGCCAAAGTGACAAGGGTGCCTGCAGATGTGTCCGCAGACATTTTTGTTTATTGGCCTTGTGAGTGCAGGCACCGATTAATCAGTCTATCACTAATACATAGCATCAAAAATAATGAAATAATAATGAGTTATGCAGCGATGTAGTCATCAGTCTTTTATGCGTATGGAAAATCACACTTTTATTGCTGCGTTTCCATTAAATAATTGAACTTTTTTCAAATTATTTCAGTTATTTATAAAAGATACTAAAAATATAGGGGGAAACAATAATATAACATGATTTAGTAGTTGTATTAAAGGTTCAGTGTGTTAGTTTTAGTGGCATCTAGTGGTGAGGGTTGCGAATTGCAACCAGTGGTTCACGGTGCATTCACATGCTCCTAGGATGGTCCCATTTCCCGAGTTGTGAAATCGTTCTTCCGACTTCACTGTGTGTTCATGTGCTCCTAAATCGGAATGTGGAATCAACATGGGTGTTATTACAAAGATGTGTTGGATTAGCACTATCAGAGCATATAAACAACATGCAGACATCTAGGTCACCCTACATGGACAGCAAGCTAACTGTTATAACCATGTTACAAATTGCATGTTTTCAATATGTGTATATGCAATACATGATTTTGCACAAATCAAAGTTCTATAATACTTATTTATGTCCCATGTACATTTTATTTCTCTTTTTGCAATAAAGATTTAAGGAGAATGCTTACGCTTGAAAGCATGCTTATTCCGACACCACATGAATACACCATCAGTCACCACTCGACCCCTCCCTTTCCAAACTCGCAGGAGAAGCTAACGGTGGCCAACGCGCCCTGTCGGCTCGTGCTAAATAATATGTGTAGACATTTGACCAAATTTCTCTCATTTTCTTACTTCTAGTAAACCAGTCGACTACTACTAGTACAACTACTAACGGTACTTGTTGTTGTTCTTCTTATATATTCAACATAGTAACAAAACGTACTCTGTAGAGCCGTTTGAGAATTTGGGCTACTGTAGAAACATGGCGCCGCTACACGGTGACATCCATGTAAGGGGACCCGCGGGAAAAGTAGATATAAATGGCTCATTCTAAAATAATAAAAACATAACGGTTCATTATGCAGGGTCTTTATGGTATGGCTTGATATGGATATTATATTGCATTTCTGTCAATAGATCTTCCTAAATATTACACACTGAACCTTTAAGGGAAAATAATACATATATAGGTAGCACCGGTTAGTTTACTTCCTCTGAAGTGTCCTCTGAAGGACTGAACAGCCACAAAGTTGATTTATCAGCTATAGTACCTAGCTGCAATCTTCTCTGGCACTTATTTGGCATTGGCAACATAATAGCATATATAGTCAGAATGTAACATACATCTTAACAGTTGGATTTTAAAACCATTTATTTACATAATAAACATCTAGCTATTTGTACTCCGATGTCAAATATGGTCTGAAAAATCTACCAAGAAGTCTGGGAATTTCAGTCTGGAAAAGCATGAATTTTGAAATGGAAAATTTGTAGGAACCCTGGATATGCAGTATTTATTTGTGGTACAAACTGCACCAAGCATTGAATTCCCAAGCTAACCAATAATTGTTCTTTAAATGCACTATTTTGGCAAACACTTCCTTCATCCCACAATCCTTTTTTTCATTTGCAGGCAGATTACTGAGAGTCACAAATACTATAAAAACACAAATAAAATCATTGTTTGAATAAATTCTATGTGAAACACAGACATGATTAAGCTGTTTGGAATGACTGACAGAAAAGAAGCAAAATGTTAAGCACAACCTGTCACCTTGAACTGCTGTGATGTAAACCAACAGCCACATCAGCCCTTGAGCAACTGTAAAAACAGCAGAACAGCAGGAATGTGTTGAGACTTGTCCACCAACAGCAGTGGTGGTTAGAGTTTACACTGGCTGGGCGTTGCTGCTCCTGGACAAAAGTCAGCCCAGAGATGAAGCTGTGCTGGAACTGTCCTGCCAGAGGTCAAAAGGTTCACAATTGTATTGAGGCCAGTGAGTCTGTATGTGTGTGGGTTGGTGTGGCAGTTTCCATGTGTTACATCTTTGACAAGTGGCCATGAAATCTAAGCTAAATCTAGAATATCATTATGGTGCTTGTGCCTCTGACTACATAAATACAGGCATGCATGGTAATTTATGCTGCATCTGACTGGTTTTCTTAGGATCAACAGCTATATTGTTTGTGTTACCTAATATCTGCAAGCGGTTCTGTTACATCTATGCATATTTACATGCCAATCAGAGAATTGTTCCTCTCAACAAAATGCAGGTTACAATCAACTCCCTCGATTCTGAAAGCAACAATTATGAGCTGGTCTGACGGCACTGTGGCAAAAACCATGCCCACCATCCAGACATTCCCTGAGGGAAAACACATTGCTGTTTGTCATTAGGATGGACTTCACTAACTGCTCAGAATATATTATACAGTTATTTAAGTCTTTGTGGTTGCATTAACAGATCATGACAGCTAAGCATATAACAAATCATTGATGAGTTCCCTTTCACATTTGAGCAAAATTTTCATATTTAGAGAAAAAGACCTGTCCCCCTGTTGAGCTCAGCTTCATCCAGTCATTTCAAACAAGAGGGTTCTTTCAAAGCTGAAACAGCATACTGGGAATCTACTTATCTGTATTAGGACTTCTCATCCTTGTTGGCTTAAAATTCAGCATGACAATTTATTCTTGACCTTGGAAAAAGCAGCTGACAAAAGAAAATCTCTACTCAAAGTCCCCTTACCTACAAATGTCATCTGCTAATGAAGACCGTATAAAGCTCCAGAACAGGCGAGTAAGTGGCTTTTTGTTAGCATTCAACAACAACAACACATTCTGCATAGGAGTGGGCAATATGAATTAAATGCTATTATAATTTTCAGATTGTAATATCAATATATATCATGATATATTAAATTTACTGGAAACTGTTATACCCCTACTGAGAAAATGAGAATGTCTGTTTTTGTCTAATCCAGTAAATTAAATTATTACCAAATCAAGACACAGAGTATCTTGGCCTAATAAAGCAAAAATACTAAAAGGTATGGCAAAACTATAGCATCTTATCTGCCATACTAACTCATGCTGTCACTCACCAAAGTTGCGAGTCGCTAAAATTTTACTGTCCACTACAGTAGCAGATACCCTTTCAGCTTTAAATACGAAACCCCAACACTCTTGAGGAAAATACATTCAGAAAATGAAAGCTAGTGGAACACAAAATAACCCAGAAGTGGTGCAAGACTCCAGCTCTACATTGACTTTCAATTGTTTCTTCACAGTGACTCCACATCAGGAAAAAGAAAGCAGGCTTTTTTTGGTCCTTTTTAAAACATCTTGCGTTACAAATTACAGTCGCAAATTCAAGTACTTGATTAAAATGGTATTTTCTTTGACTGTATTTTAAAAATAAATATAAAAATGAAGATCAGAACTGCTACATGGCATCAGTTACAGAATTGGCTTACACACCAGCTGCTGAGAAACGGATCAATTGTTCACCAATTTGCCAGTCATTCAAAAACAAAATCAAATGCAGCTCAATGGAACGCAGGTCATTTAGATCATTCTCATTCAAGCACACATACATTAACACCGCAGCCATCTCGACTAGTTTAAATATTGGGGGTTAGGAATCACCAAGCATAGAAAATAAGTTCAACGGTATCGTACAATCACACAGGATGTCTGCGCCTGCCCTGCAACAACTTTCAAACCAACACGCAGACAGCCACATCATTCAGTCACGACAGACACAAACATCCTTTGATCTCACAGCATAAAAAAAAGCAAAAAATTACAAGAAACTTGCATAGCTGTTAAGCGTATAAAAGAAACTGGGTAAAGGTCAACAGTTGCGAGAGTTTTAAAACATGTTACAGCTGGGTTAGACTCTGAGTGTATGTACATGAACAAAGAATATGTGCATCTTGTGTGGAATTGACAGAATGACAGATTGATTAAAACTCAACGTTGAGGTTTCAGTCACCCCTGTGCAGTGAGTATGAGGAACTCATTAAAGGATAAGAGTCAGGACCCTAAAGAGGGGTATGGCGGTCTGAAAATGGGGTTTGTACAGTAATGCCTCCCATGAGGAGGTGAGGGTGACGTCGTAGGCCGGGCAAGCCTTAAAGTGAGCTCTGAGACTGGGTGTTCTTGATGTTCTTAATCTCCAGCTCCAGCTGTTTGACGCGCACATCCCTCTGATTGAGGAGCTCCCTCAGCCGTCGGATTTCCTCCTGCTGCTTGTGGAACTTCAGACGCAACTGCAGACAAAACACATATCAAGGGTGTAATTTCCACTGGAGATGGGGTAGAAATGCGCTATTCTCTTTTTTACTGGCCTAAATCCTGTTTTTGTCATCCCCTACTTTTAGGCTACAGTTTGACTTAAACGGTGACCCTGAGAGCTCAATGCACTGCACCTTAAAAAAACACATGCAAATAAACCTAACACAAGCAAATTAGGAAAATATCTTCACCAATGTGTAAACATATGCAAAGCATTTATAAAAAACACACTGCAAATAGAGAAAAACAAACAAATACAGAAAAACTGCAAAAGCACAGGCGAAAAGTAAAACTGATTCCAGGGGACACTAAAAAGTGATGCACTTGGCTAAAACATGGCGCTTGTTCTCTTCGTTTTTTGTGGCTCATCAAGTTACTGAAGTCAGCTATCTGTAGGTGGTGTTGAAAAATGAGCGTGTCCCAACCGTGTCTACCGTGTCCTCCTTTTTTAGTGTCCCCTTGAAACAGTTTCTGTTTTTTCTCAGTCTCAGTTTATGAATGAAAGGGCCACATTTCCAATTCCAACGTTGGACTTGATAGTAAGCACAAAGTTCAGTTTCTTCATAAAGTGTAATTAACTAGTTTGTAAATAAATAGTATTGACAATCTTTACCTTTATGTGTGAAAGATGCAAAAACAAAAGAATTGTGCAAACAGCAGGATAAAAACTCATACCCTCAACTCTGACCCTAACGGTAGTGACACTAAAACCATTCAGTACCTCGTTCTCTGTTCTCGGGGGTGAACAAAGTGCGAGGTCTTCTCCGTTGCTGACGGGTGTCCGACTCCTGTCATCCTCTGCATTGCCGCCGTCTCCCTTGCTGTCTTTGGTTCCCATTTGGTCCTGAATGTACGCCAGCTGTAGCATGCCTGGTCTGCTCTGAGACCTGCGAGTGTCCTGCGAGTTTCCCAGGCCCTTGCTCATCTCTGAATATGACTCTGGTGCTTGACTTCCAGGCTTCAGATTCATCAGCACTGGGCCTGGAAGACAAAGGGAGTGACAGGAGGATGATGAGCTAAACAGAATGATCCTGACACACAAATTAGAGAAAAAAAAAACTACCTGACAGAACAGTACTTCAAATCAGTCCTACCTTGACCAGCTTGACCAGTGTTGTTTTGTAACATGTAATACATCAGTTTATTGATTACATTACATATTTATGTTCATTTTGGATGCATTTGCCATATTAATACCATCAACATTGTGATCCTGATTTCCCCCATATGCCCAAACCCCGCAAACCCCCCCACCCATTAACTCTGACCTCTATCGATGCCACTGAGCCACTCCTCTGCAGTCAAAGCAGGCTTGTTAGCAGCTGTCATTGGATAGATGTCTTCTTGGTACGACTCCGACTGGTAACACATAGACAATACATTCAGAGAGACGTACATACTAAGCTAAAAGTGGATGCATTTCTTTTTATGTCCCCCTGGTGTTTGTGTGAGTCGTGCGCTCTCACCCTGCGGGGCACGATCATGGAAAGGGGCTCAATGAGACTCTTGATTGTCACCAGTTTGTAGAACCTGAACACCTCACAGGAGCTCACATCCAGACCTCTCTTTGGCATCACACCTGAAGGGAGACACACAGGCCAAGACAGTTTTATTCTGTTCCACCAGAAACCAACCTTTTCTGGTGCACTACTGTGCTATCCTATATTTAGAGTATATTTTGTTGAGAGTTTTGTACAGTTACTGTACACTACAAAAGTGTGCTGACTGAGGGAGATGAGGTAGAAATGTAAGAGAACAACAAGACAGAACATAACAGCAAATAAGATGTACTATAAATACATTCTTAACAGGGCCGAGTAGAATCTCTAGTATAGTTCTCCACTCTGTAGGCTGACTGAAAATTCAGGCAGGGCTGAGTGGGGCTGAACGTTTTTCTCCGCTGTTCTGACTGCTTTTACCAAGATTGTAGCGCAAACAGTCTGCATTCACAGTGACGATTGTGAATAACAGGAAACAAATATAGGATGAGGTTTGACTGGTGTGAGAGATGGGAAATCAAAAAAGCAATCTTGGTGAAAAGGCTGATTATTCCCATTACAATTATGGATGAGCAGGTTTACTGGGTCTAATCTGTCAATACATTACATGTTGATGGAACCATTCCCAGTACCAGCAATCTGTGAAAGTTCTACATAGTGCTAACTTCAGTTGTATCTCTGTAACTTCAGAATTAAGAGCTGCTGCTGCTCAGTTCCATTAAAAACTGAATGGCAACATTTTAGACTTGTTTCTAAACATCTTCCATCCAACACTATCATTCAGTTTAAAATCTAAAACATGTCTGTCCGTCTGTCTCCAGGCCTTCACATGATCTACGACATCACTTTGATCAGCTGGTTTGGCTAGTCAAATATTGCAGGTTTATTTGCACAGCAGCTTTGCTTACACGTGCAAGAGAGTCGGCACGGCCAGCAGTCAGGCGGAATTAATAAAGAGTGATGATCAACAGCCACATTTTACACACATCAAAGTAAAGGAATAGCTAAATGAAATGTCCAACATACTGGATTTTCTGGAAAAGTATCAAGTAGCAGTGTGTGTATTTGAGCACGTGTGTTTCATACCCATTCCTTTCTGAGGTAGGTGCGAGCGGTACTCTGTTAGGTAGTGGAGATAAGGTTTTTCTGAGCTGATCTCATAGTACCTGATATTTCCGTCACCCTGCCAGAGACAAGAGAAGCCTTTGTAACAATAGTATTAAAACATATTTTGTGAATGAACTTAGCATTTCTGTTTGTTTTCAGATACCCACCTTCCCAACAATGTAGAGCATGTGTGTGTCAGGGTCGTAGAAAGGAAAAAGGACTCCTGACGAACCATCCAGGTTCTCTTGTAACAAAGGCACAGACAGGTCGTCCTACAAACACAGATAAACAACTTGATCAAAAACAACACTAAAGCACCAGCAACATGTACAACAATCCCTGATATCAAAATATTCATTTAAATCCACTTCTACATAAGAAGCACTCTCCAGCACTGATTTAAAAACACTGAGCGCTCAATCCCTAATCCGTGCTTCGGCCATAATCTCCCACCCACAATACACTCTCACACATAAAAACACGCCAGCCTGCCACCCCAACTATTATTACAGGCTACCAGGTGTGATTGATCGGAGTGCTTGACAGTGACATCAAGAATAGAACACGCTGGCTCTGCTTTAACAAAAGGCACAGTGAATTCTTAGGGTTTGCTGCTGTGTGGTTTCACCTTAACTCAACCAGTTTGTCCACTAGATGGCAGAGTTGTGTGTGAGAGAGTGAGTACTGAGTGGGAGCGCAGCAGCAGCATCTTAGCCACACATCAGGGATGGGAAAAGCTTGTATATACTACATGTTTTTATTTTGTTTTTCTACAGTCCGAGTATCTGATTCACACATGAGACCATTTGGAGCAAAACAGAATAACCAGTGAGTTGAAAATAGTTTATTATGTTCAAAATATTCAACTTTCCTCACCT
This sequence comes from Micropterus dolomieu, assembly GCF_021292245.1. Classification (NCBI taxonomy): domain Eukaryota; kingdom Metazoa; phylum Chordata; class Actinopteri; order Centrarchiformes; family Centrarchidae; genus Micropterus; species Micropterus dolomieu. Next base: position 8,457,992 of record NC_060153.1, on the reverse strand, counting down.
TATCTCAATTTTTATTATTGTTTCCTTTGTTTATGTATTTCAATATTCAGTTTTTCCCCTTTATCCTGACTCTCTAATGCTCAGAGGCGTTAATGATGTAAGCAAGGAAATCGGGCCGACAAGACTCGTGAGTTCTCTGCTGGTGATGTAATATGCTGCCCATTACTTAATTTGCATTGCTATTAATTCTCTACTATTGGGATTGTGCGCACCTCTGTAGCCCTTTACTGTAATCTGCTTCTATGAAATTATAACATATTATATTATAGACATTTCTGCAATTATCTGACATTTAACAAAATGTTTAACTGAAAAACAATTGGCAATTTAATTGAAAATTAAAATATTCGCTAGTTGCAGCCCAAATTCATTGTCAAAATAAATAATTAATGAATCTTTTGGGGATAAATTGTGAGGGCAGGAAACATTCAGAAACTAATGAATGCAAATGCAGCCTGTATTGACTGCAAATTAGTGGTTAAGTGTAGAAAACAGTCAAACAACTTCAAGGGACATTCACGGGTAATTTCAACAATTTTCATTTGCTAAATTTTTGCACAAGATAGTACAAGAAGACAGGCAGTAATGATGTTTGTTTGTATCCCAATAAAGAAACAAATAATTTAAGAAACATTAAGCAACCACATCAAAACACTTCCTGGGCATGGAAGTTCATTCTTGATCATGGGAACAGCATATGTGACTAAATGATCTGAGATCCACTTTAAACCTGAGAGCACGTTGTGTTAAATGGAGCTGGGTCAGTCGTCATCACGTGACAGTAGTCCCACATATTGACATCTGATCCGGCTCCATTTGCAGATTATGAAACGCAGATGAATGTTCAGGAAAAGCTAGTAAGTGGACCTTTGAGATGAGATTATTTTATTACAAAAACTCTTGTTGTGCTGTCTGCTGTTCTGCCGTCGCTCTCACCTGATCCCACAGAGCCATCTGTCGATCATTCCAACGTGAAGTGCCTGTTGTGAGGAGCATCTTCATGTTACCCAGAATCAGCACCTTACTGGCTTTGTGCGTCTTGCAGTTTGCTTCCTACAAACACACAGCAGAACATATCAAAAAAAGCATCAGGCACACTTAACATTTGGTATTTACAGGATAAAACTGCACAAAAAAGGTGTAGACTAATTTACAGTCTATATTGACTTCAAGACATCAACACTACAGCATTGTGAGCCTTTGGCAGGCATAGGTAGTGAAAGCAGACTAATGTAAAGTGTGTGAGTCACTGGCTGGTGCCCCAGAGGTCTGAGGAGTTATGCTGTGGACCTGCTCGGGCCAGAAGTGTCACTTTTAGCTGTGTGGTGCTGGATGAGTGCCTGGTGCTGGAAAGGGGAAAAGGTGCAGGGAGCTCCCACTAAGGCTCATGGTTTTTTTTAGGTGTTATTGATCTTTACTGAAAAATAATCTGGATTTTTCAAAAGGAAAGTATTAGTTTAGGTGATTTTCACCCAGATTTGATTACATTACATTTATTTAGCTGACACTTTTATTCATGGTGACTTACAGTAAGTGCATTTCAACCAACCAAAAGTAAATCAGGTTATTTTGTAAAGATCACATCTCAAAATGGATGCGTCCAGTAAAAGAATGTGATGATAAAATGCAAATGAGCTGCTGATTCTGCAACGGAGTGCCTAAAACTAATAACTAAAAACGCTATGTTTTGATTCGGCTACAGAATGTTTGTGCTACAAATTGTGTTTTCTAAACAGATTTTTGTGTTATTATTTTTTCTAAATTAGATTATCATGTTTTTTAATATCTAAAATAAACTATCCCCTTTGTTTGTGTTTTAACCGTAAGTTACCTTTTCTTTACAGGAGTGGTTCTAAAACGTTTTCTGTCATGCCCACTTTCAGAAGCCAAAAAAAAGTTCATGTCATCCCCCCACCCCAGCAAAAGTGTATTTAATTTGTATCAATCATTAACAATACAGCCAACTGAAATACACAATATTCAGTTTAGCCTTGCTGGCATCAGAGCGCTTTTGTTTGTTTATCTTACCACATCCACAACCCCCTTTGAAGAGGCTCTATGCCCCCCAGTGGCAGCCCACTCCCCAGTTGGAGAACCATTGCTTTACAGTAAACAAGTCATACATTTGATTAGCAGTTACTACATGCTTGTTGTACATACTGTAGTAACTGCCTTTCAAAATAAGAGCACTGGAATTCTGTAATTTAAACACAGAACTGGTAAAGACAACACACACACATGAAGTATTACCTGCAGCAGGTTTCCTGAGCGTGTCTCAATGAGTCGCACCTTCCTGTCCTTGCAGGAGGTGGCTAAGAGGCTGCCATCTGTGTTGAAAGACATGGAGAGGATAACATCTGTGTGGTGGCTGATTGTCCGCACAGGGTTCTTGATCACCTGTTCTGGACAGTCCAGATTCCAGATCATCACCTGCAGGTGTAAAAAGACACATACTGTTAATACACACACACACAAAGTAAAATGTCCTGCATTCAAAATGTAACTTAAGTAAAAGCACAAAAGTATTCGTATCAAAATATATGCAAGTACCAATAGTAAAAGTACAAATGATGTAGAATGTTCAATTTCAGGATAATATGTATTATTGGATTATAATTATTGATGCAATAATGTACGTGTCACTTTAATGTTGCAGCTGGTGAAGGCGGTGCTAATTCTAACTACTCTATATACTGCTGGGTAGTATTATCTTTACTGATAAATCATTCTTTATTTGTTGCATATTTTGTCTGAATAATTTTAATCTGCAAAGTAACTAAAGCTTTTAAAATAAATGTAAAAGTACAATATTTCCCTCTGAGATGCAGTGGAGTAGAAATATAAAGTAGCATAAGATGGAAATACTCAAGAAAGGATCATTACCTCTAAATTGTACTGAAGACAATTTCTTGAGCATATATACTTTACATTCTACCACAGCCTGTTGTTTAGAGTGAATTCTTGCAGTAAAATATGAAGCATGATGCGGTGTTCAGTACCAACATAAAATCTCTTTAGGCCAGAGCAGCAACAAGCAGTAGGTTGCAGCGAAGCCTTGAGCAATCTGTATCATGATTTGAATTGAACTGGCTTGCCACAAACAGCTGTGACCTGTTTGGTTGCATTGTAATAAATACATTAATTTCTTTTCAGCTTATAGTTTCTTTGTGGCTGTGTTACAGTTAGTGTTCCTGAGTGTGTTTGTTTGTGTTACCTGGTAGTCATAGGCTGTACTGAAGAGGATGTTGTTAGCAGTCGGGTGCCACTCGATGAGGCCCACTCTGCGGCTGTGACCCTGAAGCTCCTTCCACGGTACTGTGAGGGTCTTGAACACACCATGAGGAGGGATTTCCCACACTTTCACCTGTAGACACACAAACAGTGGTGGAATGAAAGTATTTTTCCTCAAGTCGTGTAAGTAAGTAAAAGTTTTTCGTATTTGTACTTTAGTATTTTTATGCCACTTTATATTTCTACTCCATTACAATTGAGAGGAAACTATTGTATTTTTTACTTCACTACCATGTATTTGTATCTATACAGCATTAGTTTCATTTTAATATTTTTGCACACAAGACTTATGAAAATGTACACGTACTGAAACAATTAGCTGATTAATTGATTTACAGAAAATTTTATTGTTTTTGACAATCTCATGGGTCAAGCTTCACAAATGTGAGGATTTGCTTCTTTTCCTTTTAATAACTTTAATTGTCATTTATCTTTAATACTTTTGAGGTTTGTTCAGACATTGAGAAGGTTTCATTTTGGGAACTGGGAAATTATGACTGCATTTCTCCAGAATTCTGGCACACCAAACAATCAATCGATTAATGGAGAAAATAATCACCAGATTAATCCATAATGAAAAGAATCATTAGTTCAAGAAAAATCGTGCTTTTACAATAAAGTAACAGTAATAATTATCTAAAAAAATAATAATCTAATGATATGATTTATAATAGTATAACAGTCACAGGGGACATTTTTCTGCATTGTGTACTTTTGCTTTTAATACATTAAAGTACATTTTTCTGATTGTACTTACATACTTTTACATAACATTCTCAATGCAGGATGTTTAATTGTTACAAATTTTACAGTGTGGTTATAGTGAAACAAAGTAAACACACAATAAAATGGACAGTCCATGTAGTCAACACCTCTGAATCTAGGAAAATAGCCAATACAAAAATAATCCCGGGTCAACAAAATATGGAAAATGAGAGACAAAGCAACAAGACACACTTTGTGAAGAGGGAGTAAAAAACCTGTTGACTTTTTCTGAACCACTCAACCAGGTCAGAGTTGAGGAATGTGTGGAATGACTTCTAGTTCTTCTCGAAGGCTAAATGGCAAGGCAATAAAATTATCTCCCTGCTGCTACATGCTCATATTCCAGGGAAAATGATAACAAGTCAGTGAACCATTTTGAAAATGTACTCTCTCTCTGTGTGTGTGTGTGTGTGTGTGTGTGTGTGTGTGTGTGTGTGTGTGTGTGTGTGTGTGTGTGTGTACAAACCGTGGTGTCCTCAGAGCAAGAGGCGATGCAGTAGTCATTGAAGGGATTCCATTTGATGTCTAACACGTTGCCTCTGTGGCCCGACACTCTAGGGTGGTGAGGGTCCACTTTACCTGTCTGATAGACAAACACATGAAAATATTATAAAACAGAATATATTAACTAACTAATGTCTATTATTGGGTTAAGGGAACAGATTGACATTTTGGGAAATATGCTTACTTGCTCTTTTGCAGAGAAGGCTGACACCAATCTCCAGTCTGTATGGTAAATACTGTATCTCTAGCCAGGCGCCAGTTAGCTTAGCTTAGCATAATGACTGGAAGCAGGTGGAAACAGCTAACCTGGCTCTGCCCAAAGGTAGCAAAATCTGCCTACCAGCACCTATAACGCTTCCAAACATGTTTGTGTAAAAACATCAATTCACCGTTTTACAGCGGGGATACATGCTGGACCATTTCTTAACCAGGCCTTTCCACTGATTGCTTGGCAAATTTACGCTAAGCTAACAGTTGATTAGATAATCAACTGTTGGCTTGAACTACATATTTACCGTCCAGACATTAAAAGTGGTGTCAATCCTCTCATCTAAACTCTCTTATAACATTTCTATTTTAATATATGTAAGCACAATCCAGCACCTTGCTGTATAGCATATGACATAATACATGTACTTGACTTGAACTATTACTGTATAGCATATTACCGGGTATGATAAATGTACAGTGTGTGTATATTCAATACACAGGATGGTCCTAGATTTAGTTCAGTCTCTATTCTCAAGGTTATTATTGATTTGAAGAACTCTTCATTATTTGTAACTTTTTATTGCATTTTGCTTGTTAACTAAACACATTTTCTTTATGATTTCTGTGACATGCTTGCTGATTTTCCCACTGGGATAAATAAAGTAATCTAACTACAAAGATTTAGTTTCCAAACTACAAACCTTTCAAGATTTAGGAAAAACAACCCCATTTAGCTCGATTGTCTTGCATATTAAGAATTTTTTCCACCAGGGTTTCATTTCCTACGTCTGTATAGAACCACGTAAGCCTTAAAGAGGGGTTAAAACATAGAGTCCTACCTAAAAAGCTGCATAATTATTTTACATAAAGCAATACAGAACCAATTATACATAAAAGGGGATGAAGACTAAGGAAAAGTGGAAAAAGGTTAAAAACTATACAAAAAAAACTTTATTTACACATTTTAGTACTCTGGAGGTCCTTTAAGGTCAAATGCTTAAAATGATTTAAAGCGACTAGTGTCTGTAATTTCAGAGTGTTTTTGTAGTTCAATCCAAGCAGACGGAGCTGCCCACAATGAAAGGTCTTTTACTGAGCTCTGTACATAGCCTTGGTTTAGAAAAGAGCAGGGAGTCCTGAGAGTGCAGGATGCAGAGTGACTTTGGTAATAGTGCTCTATAAAGCTCTTCACCAACTCCTGGGGGAAATATCTGACTCTTTAGCTGGTAAAAGCTTCACTATGTTTGCCAGCTAATCGCTTATTTCGTTTGGTGCTGAGCAGGTACTTTGTGAGTGCTTTTTCACTATAAATGGAAGTACAACATTTTAAATTATTATCTGAAACTTGTTGTGATTTAGTTAATTGCTAAAAAGAATACTCCACTCATTTAGCATTGCCCTTCTATACTGTTATTAGACTTATTGGACAATGGAAAGCAAAAAATAAAAACTAATCAATGCAGTAGAACCAGACATATCGCTTCTTCCTTGTCAAACTCTGGTGCCTACATTACCCCAATGCAACTAAAAAAAATATATATATATATATGGTTTGGTTGGAGATTTGGTTGTGTTATGCTAGTAGCAGCTAATGTAGCCTCGAGAGACGAGGAGCAGGCTACAGAGGTCTGGTAAACTCACTTCTTTCTTAATCCACACCCCCAGATTTTTTTTCATTTTCCAGTCTGTAGTCTCAAGTGACACCAATTTATCAGACTTCACACATCTCGCTCTGGAGCCACAAAAGGCTTTATACAACTTTTCTCACATATGCAGTAGCACTACTCCTCAAGATCTGTAAACTGACCGTTTACTCCTTGGAGTTCCTATTTAACCTAAAAACATTGATTAGACAGCAAGACAGGGAGAGCAAGGCCAGGTGCAGAGTGCTAGGCCAACTAGTTTCAAAATATCTAAACAGGACGTCTGTGCAGGTTGGGACAAGTATCCCAGCTTGCAAGCAGCCAAACTCTTCATGGCATTAACATCACCTCAAGTGTTTGACTGAAGTTGGAATTACACATGTTTGTGACACACACCCCTGCTGTTCGATGATCCTGTTACAAGACAAAAGTCACAAAGTCTTGCTGAAGATTTTCTGCCTCAACAAGACTGCTAATTATGCTGTTTGTACGAAACCCTCAACTGACACACACACCTGCAGACTAGATTACTGTGCAGGTAAAGTGTGTTTGGAACCACATAACCATTACCTGTGCTTCAAGCAAACATGCACAAGTAAGTAGAACATAGTGCTTCTGTTCTTGTATCCATGTGTGTTAACTACTTTTCTCCACAGAGCAATAGCTTATCTGTAAGTGCACACACATGGATGGGAGGTGAAGGTGGCAGAAGGGAGAGTTCTGAAGTTTCACCTCCTTGAGACACTGGAAGGAGGGGAAGAAGGGGGTCAAAAGATGAGTTATGTCATTCCTAAGCTCGTATGCAATTCCTGCCCATGCCAGGGGGGTGGTGATAATTCACCAAGATGATTTAAAAGATGGAGACAGAGAAAGGAGGGAGAGGTGTTCAGCTTGATGAATCACTCTGGACTGGAGATATACAGCGGGGCTGTAAATTTAACCAGCACACGGTTGAGGAGGTCTGGCTGAGTTTATTTGAGAGATCCCTGTTGTTACTGATAACACCAGTGGATGTGACAATATGCATAAATAAAGTCTGGAGTGTTTGATTAATCTTGTTTAAGCTGGTCTGTGTGATAAGACAGAATAATGAGGAGGGGAAAAAAATTACCACATGCAGTGTTTAGGTTGTAGTGAATGAGCTGCCGGGGGTTTCCTGGTATTTCGACATTCTTTTGGCTTTACTGCTGCTGTCCTCTTTATAAGCAGAGTCTTTTCCAGGTGTAGCGGAAATGGGGAGGGGGGGGGGGGGGGATTACAAAAAATCATTTTTAAAAAATAAAAACTT
>NC_060153.1:8436137-8450271 GCF_021292245.1 Micropterus dolomieu | reverse complement strand
AGGGGGGGGGGGGGGGGGGGGGGGGGGGGGGATTACACAAAATCATTTTTAACAAATCAGAACATTTGTAGTATTTATGCGGGGGGGCGGAGACCAAAGCTACTTTCATGTTGATTTTCCAATTTCTCCTGTTGCTTGCCGGCTAAGTAGCAAGCTGAAAGAAACCTTAAGCAGTATGCTCATTTGCTACAGTATTAACCATCTTTTTACACTGATCTGTCTCAGCAAAAAGATTAATTACTGCAAGGACAATAAGCCATCTTGCTTCGAGACAGGTTCGCCTCAAAAATGGACTGGGCAAAGTTCCAAATCTCCAACTATTTCCCTCTAGAAAACAAATGATGCAAATTGTCTTCATTAAGGTCTTGGTCTGATGTATCAACAAATTAAAAATGCACTGTTCAGGTGAATTTTGTGTGCTGGTATCTTTGCTAAGAGATACCGTTCAGTATGTAAGTTTCTTTCTACAGTGTTATCTGAACAGTGACAGCTGCATTTTTCTCCCAGCACGGCAATCTGACTGAATTGTCATTTCGTTTCACTTTATTATTTAGTTACATTAGGACATTAGAACATTATGTTCATGGTAGTCTATGTATTATTTTGTTTTGCTTTGCCTTAACTAATCAGTAGTGAATTACGCACGTGTCAACAAAAACTGAAAATGTATAAGCTCTGTAAAAGTAGAATTCATGGCAGAGCTGTTGTATGCCTCGGGTGTTTTACATTGAACAGGTGTACCCAATCAAATGGCCATTGAGTGTATATGTTTGGCTCACTTGTTTTCCAACCGGAGAAACTTCCGTGTGTGTAACTGAATCGCTGAAAAAAAGTTGACAGGCAATTCTCCCCTTTTTCACCTTGTAGCAAGAGATATTGTCTCCTTTCAGAGTAAATTTCAATGGATCATATCATAAAATATCCAATTATCAGCATTTTGAGCCGAATCATGCACATGCCTTTAAAAACGCTAACATCAGTCTGTAAAACCTGCCATGAGACGGAAACACTCACATGATGGACAGACAGGACCAGGAAGGCCCCTCCCCCGGCACACTCAGTGATGACTGCCAGGAAACGTGGGTTGACAGCACAGAAGTTGTTGTCCTGGACGCTGCGTGTGATTGGCACGCCATCATAGCAGCTCTCCTTGGTGGCGGCCTTACCAAACACGTGGCGGAACTTGGAGCTGCGGTACTGAGGACGCCATGTCATCTGAGAGAGGAGGGAGGGAGGGAGGGAGGGAGGAAAGGAAAGGGAGGTCAGTCAAGGAGAATCATCTCTTACAGTTACGGGCTTTTCTCACAAGCACAATAGTAGGTGGGATTCTTTTTGCATGACAGGGAGTTGGTTCTCCTCCCCAAAATTACACCACACTTCGTTGTGAATGTATGAATTGTAGCAGGGTCTAAGATGGACCATTTGACCGTTGATGCAGGGAAGTGGAATATGCTTTAGGTTGCAATCAAAATACTGACATCAGTTAAGTGTGAAAACCTTGTTTATGGTTTAAGAATAGGATTTCTGAGGTTGGTTATGGAGAACTGTTTATTTGTAATCCTTATCATTTGTTTATGTGTTGTAAATGACAATATTCAGTCATGCTTGCCATTATGTTTGTGTTACAAACAGCTTGTTAAATAATGTCAGTATACTACGACTTAGTGTTATCCTTGATATTCCACGGCCAGAAAACGTAATTGCATGAAATGGGTTGTTTCTGAGACACTCCAAATAAAATCGCTCAGTCAATTATAAATAAATGTAGGGAGGAAAACACGTAAGACTTCTCAAATCCGGAGTCTCTTTTTAGCCACTTTCCTTAAGCTAGTCGATGCATATGTCATTATTGTGAGAGATAAGTGGCTCTGGTCCATTGGGACGAGGCCTGGCTAGCCAGCATGTCTGCTCTGCTACTCTGTCTGGCTCCCTGCCTGCCTGCTGCATGGTCATTACTTATGAATTAGGGGTGGAGGAGGTTGATGGACAAGATGTTAATGCAAAACATTTACCCAAACAACGTACCGCAGATACAGAGTGAGAGAAAACAGGTAAAGGTGACGAAAATAGGGCAAAGCAACATACTGTTTTCTTGGAAATCGCACGCCAACTGAAAACAATTCCTGTCCTTAAAAACAATGACATAATTCTCCTGATTTATGCCCGCTGGCCTTCCAAAGAAATACAGCCAGGATACAAACAGAATGACATCAGAGTAAGTAAAAATAACAGCACTTGGTTAGCACGATGCAGGTGTGGCTGCAGCGCTGTTGGCTGGAAAGAAGCTGAGCAGGGAATGAAAGTGACAGATGGAGAAAATCTGGTTAAAGAAAATAAACAAGGAAGGAGAATCTCAGAGTAACAAAAATGCACAAATGGGGCTCTTGACTCTACATGTCTCGGTTTACTCTGCCACCTCTCACCTTCTACCCTGAGGGCATCACGGAGAGCCTCATGATGTCACACTGGAATGTTTCCCTACCTGACCAGCAGCTTCATTAAACTTCTCCTCAGGTGTTTAAGAGTTTCTGATAGCCTCTAAGACATTATCAGTCACATCCATATGACCATCTTGGCAGCTGAACATGCAGTATTCACATTTAACTTGTCAGCGTTTGTTGCTAGGGCAAAAAACACATTTTGCATTGCCTCAATAAAAAAAAAAAAAAACTAAACAAATGATGAACATCACTCAAAAATAGGGCTGCAACAGCCAATTATCAAATTCAGCTTCATTTGTCGTTTTGTGTACTTGTGTGACTTCTGTACAATGAAACATAGTCTTGTCATTCCCTGATAGTGCAATTTGCTAAAAATAATCAAACGTATACAATAAATAAGCGTAAAAGTTATGTGCAAAATTACTGCAAACATAAGACACAAACAAACAGGAGCAGTGCAACAAAAACTTTCCATGAGGCAGCACTTTCGTTGCACTTTCAATAATTTTTTTGTCAGAAAATAATGACAATTGTCCACTACAATTTGACATCGCCAAATACGACGTCATCAAATTGCTTGTGTTGTCTGGACCAGCAGTCCAAAACTCAAATATATTTAATTTACTATCATAATAGACCAAGAAAAGCAGAAAATCTTCACATTTTAGAATCTGGAACAAGCAAATGTTTGGTATTTTTGCTTGAACAGAGTCTACAGACATGCTAGCAGCTCTGAAGCAGAACTTAGGCTTTAAGCTAAATGCTAATGTCTACATGCTAACATCCTTACCTTGAAAAACACAAACTGTGAGCTGTGTCTCAATATGCCCAATAAGTGCATTCACACAGTACCCGGATGGTACACTCATAATGTTAAAAATGTTGAGTGTTGAATGTTGACAATGTTGAGAACGCTGGACACTTCTCATCATCAATGGTCACCATATTGGCTATGTAGTGCTAGCTGCAGAGGTTGCTCCGTTGAACACAGCACTATACAAATGTAAGTTATCCCTGTGTATGGCTGATATCTTCAACCAGTCCAGTTGCCCTTGATTTTAACCTTTCTTGGATAACCATAACCCGGATGAGTGAGAATCTGCACAGAAATCAAGTCATTAGTATGTTAATGTAGCAATCTGCAATGATTTAGTACCGTGAACAGTTGCAATTGGCCATTGAGAAGAAGACGACAAATCATCAATCATCATCATCATGAAGTGCACAACAGGCATGTTCAAATTGAGACAACACTACCTTGTTTAAATCCACACACTACATAAGTACATCCTGTACACAATGTACTGGCACTGCACTGATCATTCTTGATCATAAATACCCCTTAGTGTCTTCAAAAGAAATGCCACCAGCCCTGCAATAACAAAACCACTATTTAAAAGGCAACTTCCTCTTAGGAACTTGAACATGCCAAACAGCAAATAAGGGTGATCACTGTTATCTCCTTTACATTTGACACAATATTTGAATGCATGAACCAGTTGGGGCACATTTTTTTCTGACGGACTGTATGCAATGCTCAGTAAGCTCTGTGCACTTACAAACTGGATATCTGGATTGATATTATCAGCATTCATGTGTTGTTGAGGCTTACAAGACCAGAGGGAGAGGCTTCCAGGGAAGAAAGCTAAGACATCTTGTCACATCTTAAGCAGGTTGTAATCAGGCCAGTGGCAGCTCCCTTTCAGCTGCGTCTTGCAGCAGGTACACAGCAGGCTGCTTGGTGGGCGGGCTGCCTCACAGAACTGATGATGAAAACACTATTCTGGCTATTTTTACACCAGCTTCTTGCTGATCAAAAGAGAGTCAGGCACATTCACTGACAGTAGGAAAAATGGTTTTATTCAAAAGGTTTCTTTGACAGGCTTTATGTCTGGCAACATTTAAAAATAAATAAATAAAAAAAGGAGATGCAGTCCTTTTTTGTCAGAGGGAAATTTATTTTAGTCTGTGACCAGTGAGTCACAGCAGCAACCGCAATAAGGGGGCTGTAAAAACGGTCATAAAACTAAACTGAAAACACAGATATGACTTTTTAAAAAGATATATTGTACATCTGGTTTGCTCAGCCAGAATTCTTGTGTGGGTCTGTTCTTGTATATAGATGTGCAAAGCATACATATTCACCTATTCCTCACCTACATGCTTTCTTTTAAGCACCTCATAACTCAAACGTGTACACTAACAGCAACTCCTCTCTTTGGCTTGCCAAGGCTCCGTGCTGGAGGAGGGGGAGTTCAAAGTTTACTTACCGGTGTCACAATATCGGTTACTTAAGCAGCAGTGGGCCTAAAGCTATGAGCAGAAAGACAATTTGAATTCTGCTCATCCTAACACTTTTGCCAATCTACCAATCAATACCACCAACAAAAGGACTTTTGGTCGTCTATTGTCCTAATAATGACAACCGCCCTCCACCCCCCCCAAAACCCACAACTTATCAAACCAAGCATGCTCCAGCCTCGCCTTCTGAAAAATGCGATGGAAGTGATGTTTTGTAAACGCTCCAAGTGAAATTCAAGACGAGGAATGTACAGGTGTGAACACATACCATGGCAATGTGTTAACTGTAACACATTCATTGTGCGTGTCTGAGCGAGTGACACACACTTCCCTTGGTTTGGACTGTCTGCTATCATACACAGATGACAGCTTACAACCTTTGTCTTGTAATAGGATAACAGCCACACTGGTAATCCAATACTTGCTTCACTGCTATAGAGCACACATGTGAATGAGTATGAATGTATAACGTGGCTGTGTGTCAGTCTGTGACACAGATGCACATTTGCTGTGGCGCTGGAAAGAAACTTCCAACTTCAAAACCAAGCCAGTGCATTTGTTGCAAAGTCCAACATGTGCACATACATCGCTTTAGTGTAATACCTATGCCAGTTATGTTTTAAAGCACTTTTGGAACCACTGAATTCACGTTTTTACACTCAGATTAGCTCACAATAGTCCTTCATTTTAGGAGGCTGTTTTACTGGTGTAAAAATTCTTGAACAGAAAAAAAGTGCGTTAATGATTAACCTTTACAGGAGTCTGGTGTGCAGGTTGTGGAGAATATAACTGAACCAATTGATGATGGAGGAGAAAAAACATTTGCTGTGGGTGTTTTTAAAATATTTGTTGTTAGTTGTTTTGGAGAACCAACAAGTTCCTAGTCAGGTTCGCACTGATTTTCTCTGTCCCATGGCAACATCTGTGAATCTGAAAGGCACAGTCAATAGGATAGCTGAGAAATGAAAAGTATTTGTTTTTTTCCCCCCTTTCAGCCTATCTCAAGGACAAAATAAGTCTAAATAAAGTCTAATAAATCTTCTTAGTCTGGTAGAATAGGATATGAAGCTGTAATTAAAGGATTATTCCCATTCATTGCAACTTGGGTCTTCATATTTGGAGTTTTGGCCATCATTTCTAGTAGCATAACATTGTACTCCAAAGTAATAATTATTACTACAGTAATTGCTAAGATCTGGGAACATAGTGACTTTACTACTACAAAGTGCAATGAGGGCAAGAAATGTGAGAAGTCAGACAACCAGACAGGCTGTTAATAAGCCAACAGTTTAGACAAATTATCTAAACAACTTTATTTGGAGGTGAAAGCAAAAGTGAGAGCACCTAAAAAATGCCTGCACAACTACAGCAAGTACATCAAGTCAAAGCTAAACCTCAAAGTGGATCTGTAAACTGTGATGAATGTTGACAGTTTGGGTAATAGTTCTACTATTTGCATTATATTTTCAAATATATTGATTAAAACCTGTATAACTATCCGCCAACATGTGTTTCTTCCACAGCTTGACTTAGTAACATTGCTGTATTCCCAGATCTCAGCAATGAACTTGGTGACTTAGTATTATTACCAATAGAAATATAAGCCACCAACACTTTGGAAATTACCACAGAATGACCCTTTAAGTGTGTTTGTTCTGTGTAAAGGTTTGCAGGTGCAAAGATGAAATCAAACAATACTCAGCAATCTATTGAAGCTTCACGGGGAGCCGGCATCACATTAAATCATGGGTTTACCCCGGGAGCTTCATATTATCTCTCTATTGATGATTGTCCACAATTCCTTTGTCCATTAGCTTCTAAAGAACATCCATTATGTCATTTGAAAGACAGTAAGATACAAACCATGGATTCACTTATACACCGATACCCTTCCTGTAAACCGATATTAACACAGTCAAACACATTGGCTAGGTGCATTGACGCATTTTTTATATTGGTAACAATGTAATCCAGAGCTTTTGCACAATTACCAAACCATACCTTTTTCCCAACACCTTACTGATGGGAATATAAATAGGATTAACTGTTTTTTTCCCCCCATTTAACCTGCTCAGTGTATCAGTGCAGTGTAAGCAAACAAGCGTAATAATAATCAGGCCAAGCATTAAATTTGAACTTTTTGATACAAGATGCTTCAGTATGGTTACAGTTTGGTCAGTGCTCAAAAAGTATTGAGGTTCAAGCTCGAACCTTCACTTTCACAGCCGGGACGAAACCATGACGTGAGGAACAGGATACCAGGCTTAATGAAACGACCTCAAACAGACTGCAATTCAAACCACAAGGCACATATTTCAGCGAATGGTAGGGTTTTGAAGGGTGGATGCCATAAATAGGCATCTGTGGTTAGAGATGACTTGACTGGGACGGTGGATGATGATGTCATTTTCACTGTTGTGGAACAGCTTCAGTTTCATATTGACATTTTGTTTTGGTGTCAGCAAAAAATTGAAAATACTTCCACGCTTATGGCAGCGAATGCCTGGCTACTTTGTCCAAGTTTGAGCAATAGGATAATTGAGTTAAAAAGGACTAAAAGTCGGCTGTCAGAGAAGTCTGCACAGGAAAAGTTTTTAAAAAATAGTTTCAAAAAAAGTGCTCAGATTCAGGCAAAGAGCTGAGAAAGAAAGATTTTTGCTTCATCTTGTTCAAGCCTGCTGCATGCACACTGACTTTGAATCCTCAGGGGGGAAAAGTGAGAGCATACAAACACACACACAGACACACACACACACACACACACACACACACACACACGTGGTCTAAAGAGTAAAGAAGATCAATAACAGAATGTCAAATTGCAGAGACAGATGCGAGGGAGCAGGACATAGAAGAAATCGACAGAGAGACGGAAGAGAAAGAAAGAGTGTGCAATTGTGTGAGAAAGTCAAACTGGAAGTTCAGTAGCACTCACCCTGTCGAGTGAGTCGTCACAAGCACAAGAAGCAGCATTGGGTCTTTGAGTGAGAAAAACTTACGTCTCTGTGTCTGAGTGGCAAGCCAACACCCCCCCCCCAAATAAAATGATCACCTGTCTTGCTTTATCTCAAGCACATGGATCAACACTGCTTTGACACTTATTCTAAACACACACAGACACACACACAGCCTGTCCAAGGTCTTACTGTCCTGTCCAGAGCAGAGTCCCAACCAAGAGTTTTCTTTGACGGTCCACACAGACAGACAGTCAGAGGAGACGGTGGTGTTGTCTGTACAGCATGGAGCTCAGTGCGTGTGTGAACAAGCGGGGAGAGGACAGGAGTGCGTACACTCCCTGAGAGGGAGGTGACTACAAGGAGGGGGGGGAGAGAGAGAGAGACACACACACACACACACACAGGTAATCACACTCCCTCCCTTTTCTCTGAGCGCCACTCCCTCTCGTCAATTCTCCACAGTGTTTGCTCAATCAGGATTTCTGGCTCGATCTTTTGGGAGAACATGGGAGGAGGGAAAGAAAGAGGCAGATGCTCTTAGTCACCTTTGTTGCACCATAATAAATACCCTACTTATCAGATGTAGCTAATAAACAGACATAACATTCATCTCTTCTGTATTTCTCTCCTAAGCTATAAATGTCTATTTGTAGAAAGTATTTCCAAAGCAATTAAGTTTTTTTTCTATAAAAAAGGCAAAAGAAAAGCTTTTGAACAACGTTTAAGGAAATAAAAATCAGTTAGTACTGCAACTACTACTTTCACTACCAATGATTTTCTCGATTAATCGTTAAGTCAATGAAAGTATTGAACAACTTCCCAGAGTCAGAAGGGACGTCTTCGCATTGCTTGATTTGTCCGACTACCTTTCTAAAACCCAAAGACACTTCAATACATTTACAATCATGTGACAAATTAGAACAGCACATCCTCACATATGAGGAGATGGAGACAGCTAAATGTTTGGCATTTCTGGTTACAACATTACGAAAACGGTTATCAAATTAATTGCTGCTTCTTATGATCAGCTGATCATTTAAGCTCTGCTAAGAATGGTCAAAATGTAAGAGGAGGCTGAGATATCCTGACTTTTAGTCCTTATTATAGGTCAAGCTTTAAGTATGAGTTAAGCTCCAAAAAAAGACTGTCCAAGAGTTCTCATAATGTATCTCAATAAAACCTTTGTTAGATCCTCCCCGACTGATTAATGCACACTTCTTTCAAGTTCTATAATTCCCAGTTTGTCCCCTTCCCTGTCCCTCCTGTCATCTCTACACTGTCTCCTAATGAAGACAAAAACTTTTAATGAAGACGTGAAAGAGGCGAAAGTTGGGAATTTTTCTTTCATTCATAAGCTGCAATGTGAGAGTGAAGGCCAGGTGTTCTGAACCCCACATAAAAACTAAACTTACATTTCCATGTAATGTTTTAATCTCTGGCAGTCCCTCTCAACCCATCTGTCCTCTGTGAAGTTCGATCTCCGCAGACTAAGAACCTTCAAGTTAAAGCAAAGAGGTGCAACCTGCACTCAAAATTAGATCGGCTGGATTGTTTGGACGAAAGCCCGAAACCCATTCAGCCATTCACATGGCTTTAGCTGGACAGCAGTGGTGATCACTCCAAGTCAAACTGAGGCATTATATAATGGCACATTATCACTAGAGGCTAGGGGAGGCTAATGGGTCGATAATAGGACAGGGTGAAAAAAGCTGGCCACTGACAACTGGCCTTCACACATTCAAACTGTGGAGGGCCTGATCAATTATTGTTATTGCAGAAACGTGCATGCCGGTAAGTATTCAGATGTCTGAATAAAGGTTTCATTAATGCATTAATTAATCTAAGTAAAAAGGTAACAATAGTATAAATATACTATAATACATATTTGTTATTTATTACATTATTGTACTAAACGCATCTGGAAGCTTAAATTTCACATCTTAGGCACTCTCTTTAAAACTAAATATTTGTTACTAAATTATCAACTTTGAAAGTTAGAAAAAAACCTTTTTTTTTTTTAAGAATCTGCTTCAGCAGGACTGTGAGGATGTGGTCTGATCAGTTCAGAGTATTTAGTACAGAATATCATTATGCAGCAAGAACACTGAATTATTACAACAGATGAATCAGCAACAGTTCAAAGTTGTAGCTGGTTGGATTGGAGCTAATTTTAACTACTGTATACACTGTTGGGTACTTCAAAAAAATCTTTATTTGCATAGACGTCAGGTAAATAAGTAAAAATCATAATCTTTCCCTCTGTTATGTCGCTGAGTACAAGTTAGCTCAAAATTGTTCTTAGTTACCACACACACACACACACACACACACACACACACACACAAACACACACACCCTACTGATGAAGCCGGGCACAAACACATCGCCCCCGAATACACAAAGTCCAACAGTCACAAACTGTCTCTGAGATAAGAAACGGGAGGCACAGGAACAGATGTGGGAGATGTGGTTGGCTTATCAAAAGGGCAGGAGTTTGATGGAACCATCTTTCGGGATTATTTTAGATATCAGCGAGAATATCTGATACACACCAAACCCTAATATTAAAAGAAAATGTAAGAACATTCTTATCTTTACCTTAAATAGCCCGTATCACTGTGCCAAAGATGTGTCAGAGATATCAACCTGACAGACAGTGGAGTGATTGGCCAGTGTCACCATGTATCGACTCCTCTTATCAAAGCAGACATATTATTTATATACACCTTGCCGGTAGCCAAGGCTCCACTTGTTGTTACACATTGCATTTCCTTTCCTTCAGCCCTTGGCTGTGGATTAAACCTTGGCGTTTCGAGTGTGTGGCAATTATCAATAAGGACAGGGCCTAAAAGCTTGAGACTCTTTCCAAAGAGCTCAAACCACAAGGCTCGCTCTCTAATCATAGAGCTCACGGTCGCAGACTAATAGCTAGCTGCTGTGAGAAAATAGGGCAGAGCCTTTGACACTACAGAGACACAATGACCTTCCCTTCCTCACTTTGTAATTCCCGATTAGCCGTCTGACTGAGCTGTGACTGTAAAACACCTGTTTTCAGAGCCAAGTACAACCCTATGCCTCAGTTTGGGGCCTAAACTGCTGTAGTGAGGTTTAGGCTTTATGTACGTGGGCTGAGTGTTTTCACTATACTTTTAAATGGTCATGTGTTCACCAGCAAATAGCACTGTCCCATTCAAGTATATACTTAACTCAACAGGTGGAGTCAATAATTGCTCAAGTCATCTGGAGCTATTGAAGTCCAGTGTACACAGAAACCTCCATTGAAAACAGATTTATTTACACGAGTCATTCGGGAAGCAAATAAATGTCTGAATGACCGCTCAGGCCAACACCTTCCTACTGTAGAAACAAAACCCTTTTGCATCACTTGTTATGGTACAAATATGTCAGAGCACTGAGCAGCACTGTACATGAGAAAAGCGAGGTTTTTCCATTTTGTCTTTGATTTGCATGTTGTTACATTCTGGTTTTGCCACACCTGGTGGACCCACGAAAGGGAGTGATTCTACGAGTCATCAAACAGGCCATGCACTGAAAAGATTTAAAACATTTAAAACATTTATAAATGTGAATGTATCATTTATATAAATAAATTAACAGTTAATTGAGATAATTTAAGTGACTGAGGGGGGGTAAGTAGTTTTTAGACACTCCAACATGCCAGCATAAAATAAAGATAATTTACATAACGATTATTCTAATGGAAACAGCATTGCTTTTATGACTAAATGTTAAAACTCAAAAATTTAGTTTTTAAAATGGGAAAAGAAATACATTTTCCCTCTATTGTAAATTGTGATGTCAAACCTGCTCCCAGCCTCTGAGCATCACAGCTGATCAGTGTTGACTACAGCTGTCAAACAAATGAAATGAAGTAATAAGAACAGTATTTGCCTCCGAGATGTTGTGTAGTAGGAGAATAAAACTGCATAAAATGGAAACACTCAAGTAAAGTACAAGTACCTCGAATTTGTACTTTAATTACATTCTACCACTGTCCGATATTATGCTAAACTGTTTATATTTTGTTGTATTAGGCCAGTGATTCCAAAACTGTGGGGGGGGGGGTTGAAAACAGTGCAAGGAGAGCATGCATGATATAGGAAAAATCTAAGGTCAAAATAAAGTTATAATACAAACTGTATTTGTAACACAAAATGGAGATGCAACATGAACGATCATCTTCCAGGTAATCTACTCATGTGTCTCAACAGGTTAAGGTGTCACTAGTTCCACTGATACAATCACTGGGTTTCATATTTGCCAGCCTAAATCTGAGTAGCGGTTTTCAAAGTTTGTCAGAGGTCAGACGTGGTGACTGACTGAGTTGTGATCCGTTCAAGGAGATATGGTGATGGCAATCAGCAGACAGTAGTGACGAGGGGGACAGTGAAGTCTTTGATAAGTTAATCAAAAGTCATTTTAAAACTATGTTGCTGTTGATTAAAAGAGCCACATTTCATCATATGGATGACTAAAGTACATCCCATGATGGTAATCTCACCTCCAGGTAGCTTAAATTTGACATGACTCACGTATTAGCATGCCTGTGCAGTGCAACTTGTTTTTTCAAGTCTGATCAAAATATCTGCATCAACACAGCTGGTTTGAAACCGTTCCCATTCAGTGATATCACATCCTTACTTACCTGCTTGCATCAACGTTGGCAGCAAAAGGCGGTTTGTACAGCCAATAATCTCTGAATTCACATCAAAGAAAATGCTCTGGAAAAAAATGCATTTTTACTTGCTTTAAAGCTCAAGAATCACATGTAAGTTCAAATCTGTTATATATTAAAATCATTTATGTGTACCTCTCTCGGTTTTCACACAGAAGGCAACTATGATGATTACAGTTGTAAAGAATGTTTCAGACAAACACACGTACACACAAACGTCTGGCATCCAGGTGCACAACACAACAAACGTCGGCTATGTTTGACAAGCTGGAAACCAAATCAGTTTCCTTTATTGGCTTAAAGTAAGAGGCCCCGGTATTAAGACATGCTGGATAGAGGTTCACATAATGATCACTTGACAGAAAGTGGGAAAGAGACAGCTCCACATACGGTTACGCCTCAGACACAGAATATTTTAAGCACTACCATTTGCTTAAAATAGAACTACTGTGTTATTTAACAGGTCCTGTAGTTTCCTGATAATTTCCTAGAAGGGTAACTGATATGTTGCCTAATTGTAATTTCTTAGGAAGGTTTCTAGACAGGGCTGTGTAATTTCATACCAACTGAAAACAATAGGTCTTCTCATTTACAAGCAGTGACTGTCGATTTGTCTAGCAGAAATGACAACTGGAGGACTTTACTGTATGAGCTCTACTGTAGCTATCTAGCTAATTAACTCTGGCGGACAAGTTTGAAAACTGGACGTTTGAAAGACTCGAAGCACGTCTTAAATATGCACTTGATGGCTACATATCTGCAGTTGTGGAAGTAACTAAGTACAATAACTGCTACTTCTGCTTCTCAATTCAAAGGCGACCACTGTAGTTTTTAATTCACCACATTTATTTGATACCTTTAGTTACTAGTTACTTTGCAGATTCAGATGAATAAGAGCCTAGAAATTAATATAATCACAATTATAAAATCTTATTATGGATAAAGAATACTTTATTGCTCCCTTGGTGAAATTCATAAGATACCCAGCAGTATTCACTCACCGGCCACTTTATTAGGTACACCTGTCCAATTGCTTGTTAACACAAAACGCTGATCAGCCAATCACATGGCATCAGAAAGGCGAAGAAAGGGGATTTAAGTGACTCTGAACGTGGCAAGGTTGTTTGTGCAAGACGGGCTGGTTTGAGTATTTCAGAAACTGCTGATCTACTGGGATTTTCATGCACCACCATCTCTAGGGTTTATAGAGAATGGTCCAAAAAAGAGAAAATATCCAGTGAGCCAAAGTTGTGTGGACGATCATGCCTTGTTGATGTCAGAGGTCAGAGGAGAATGAGCCGCCTGGTTCAAGATGACTGAAAGGCAACAGTTACTCAAATAACCACTCGTTTCAACCAAGGTCTGCAGAATACCATCTGAACACACAATATGTCAAACCTTGAAGCAGATGGGCTACAGCAGCAGAAGACCACACCGGGTGCCACTCCTGTTACAACAGGAAACTAAAATTCGCACAGGCTCATAAAAACTGGACAACAGAAGATTCCTTGTATCAACAGTTCAGGCTGGTAGTGGTGGTATAATGGTGTGGGGGATATTATCTTGGCACACTTTGGGCCCCTTAGTACCAATTGAGCACCGTCCAAACGCGCCTACCTGAGTATTGTTGTTGACCATGTCCATCCCTTTATGACCACAGAGTACCCATCCTCTGATGGCTACTTCCAGCAGGATAATGCACCATGTCACAAAGCTCAAATAATCTCAAACTGGTTTCT
>NC_060153.1:8427966-8436037 GCF_021292245.1 Micropterus dolomieu | reverse complement strand
ACACACACACAAACACACACACCCTACTGATGAAGCCGGGCACAAACACATCGCCCCCGAATACACAAAGTCCAACAGTCACAAACTGTCTCTGAGATAAGAAACGGGAGGCACAGGAACAGATGTGGGAGATGTGGTTGGCTTATCAAAAGGGCAGGAGTTTGATGGAACCATCTTTCGGGATTATTTTAGATATCAGCGAGAATATCTGATACACACCAAACCCTAATATTAAAAGAAAATGTAAGAACATTCTTATCTTTACCTTAAATAGCCCGTATCACTGTGCCAAAGATGTGTCAGAGATATCAACCTGACAGACAGTGGAGTGATTGGCCAGTGTCACCATGTATCGACTCCTCTTATCAAAGCAGACATATTATTTATATACACCTTGCCGGTAGCCAAGGCTCCACTTGTTGTTACACATTGCATTTCCTTTCCTTCAGCCCTTGGCTGTGGATTAAACCTTGGCGTTTCGAGTGTGTGGCAATTATCAATAAGGACAGGGCCTAAAAGCTTGAGACTCTTTCCAAAGAGCTCAAACCACAAGGCTCGCTCTCTAATCATAGAGCTCACGGTCGCAGACTAATAGCTAGCTGCTGTGAGAAAATAGGGCAGAGCCTTTGACACTACAGAGACACAATGACCTTCCCTTCCTCACTTTGTAATTCCCGATTAGCCGTCTGACTGAGCTGTGACTGTAAAACACCTGTTTTCAGAGCCAAGTACAACCCTATGCCTCAGTTTGGGGCCTAAACTGCTGTAGTGAGGTTTAGGCTTTATGTACGTGGGCTGAGTGTTTTCACTATACTTTTAAATGGTCATGTGTTCACCAGCAAATAGCACTGTCCCATTCAAGTATATACTTAACTCAACAGGTGGAGTCAATAATTGCTCAAGTCATCTGGAGCTATTGAAGTCCAGTGTACACAGAAACCTCCATTGAAAACAGATTTATTTACACGAGTCATTCGGGAAGCAAATAAATGTCTGAATGACCGCTCAGGCCAACACCTTCCTACTGTAGAAACAAAACCCTTTTGCATCACTTGTTATGGTACAAATATGTCAGAGCACTGAGCAGCACTGTACATGAGAAAAGCGAGGTTTTTCCATTTTGTCTTTGATTTGCATGTTGTTACATTCTGGTTTTGCCACACCTGGTGGACCCACGAAAGGGAGTGATTCTACGAGTCATCAAACAGGCCATGCACTGAAAAGATTTAAAACATTTAAAACATTTATAAATGTGAATGTATCATTTATATAAATAAATTAACAGTTAATTGAGATAATTTAAGTGACTGAGGGGGGGTAAGTAGTTTTTAGACACTCCAACATGCCAGCATAAAATAAAGATAATTTACATAACGATTATTCTAATGGAAACAGCATTGCTTTTATGACTAAATGTTAAAACTCAAAAATTTAGTTTTTAAAATGGGAAAAGAAATACATTTTCCCTCTATTGTAAATTGTGATGTCAAACCTGCTCCCAGCCTCTGAGCATCACAGCTGATCAGTGTTGACTACAGCTGTCAAACAAATGAAATGAAGTAATAAGAACAGTATTTGCCTCCGAGATGTTGTGTAGTAGGAGAATAAAACTGCATAAAATGGAAACACTCAAGTAAAGTACAAGTACCTCGAATTTGTACTTTAATTACATTCTACCACTGTCCGATATTATGCTAAACTGTTTATATTTTGTTGTATTAGGCCAGTGATTCCAAAACTGTGGGGGGGGGGGTTGAAAACAGTGCAAGGAGAGCATGCATGATATAGGAAAAATCTAAGGTCAAAATAAAGTTATAATACAAACTGTATTTGTAACACAAAATGGAGATGCAACATGAACGATCATCTTCCAGGTAATCTACTCATGTGTCTCAACAGGTTAAGGTGTCACTAGTTCCACTGATACAATCACTGGGTTTCATATTTGCCAGCCTAAATCTGAGTAGCGGTTTTCAAAGTTTGTCAGAGGTCAGACGTGGTGACTGACTGAGTTGTGATCCGTTCAAGGAGATATGGTGATGGCAATCAGCAGACAGTAGTGACGAGGGGGACAGTGAAGTCTTTGATAAGTTAATCAAAAGTCATTTTAAAACTATGTTGCTGTTGATTAAAAGAGCCACATTTCATCATATGGATGACTAAAGTACATCCCATGATGGTAATCTCACCTCCAGGTAGCTTAAATTTGACATGACTCACGTATTAGCATGCCTGTGCAGTGCAACTTGTTTTTTCAAGTCTGATCAAAATATCTGCATCAACACAGCTGGTTTGAAACCGTTCCCATTCAGTGATATCACATCCTTACTTACCTGCTTGCATCAACGTTGGCAGCAAAAGGCGGTTTGTACAGCCAATAATCTCTGAATTCACATCAAAGAAAATGCTCTGGAAAAAAATGCATTTTTACTTGCTTTAAAGCTCAAGAATCACATGTAAGTTCAAATCTGTTATATATTAAAATCATTTATGTGTACCTCTCTCGGTTTTCACACAGAAGGCAACTATGATGATTACAGTTGTAAAGAATGTTTCAGACAAACACACGTACACACAAACGTCTGGCATCCAGGTGCACAACACAACAAACGTCGGCTATGTTTGACAAGCTGGAAACCAAATCAGTTTCCTTTATTGGCTTAAAGTAAGAGGCCCCGGTATTAAGACATGCTGGATAGAGGTTCACATAATGATCACTTGACAGAAAGTGGGAAAGAGACAGCTCCACATACGGTTACGCCTCAGACACAGAATATTTTAAGCACTACCATTTGCTTAAAATAGAACTACTGTGTTATTTAACAGGTCCTGTAGTTTCCTGATAATTTCCTAGAAGGGTAACTGATATGTTGCCTAATTGTAATTTCTTAGGAAGGTTTCTAGACAGGGCTGTGTAATTTCATACCAACTGAAAACAATAGGTCTTCTCATTTACAAGCAGTGACTGTCGATTTGTCTAGCAGAAATGACAACTGGAGGACTTTACTGTATGAGCTCTACTGTAGCTATCTAGCTAATTAACTCTGGCGGACAAGTTTGAAAACTGGACGTTTGAAAGACTCGAAGCACGTCTTAAATATGCACTTGATGGCTACATATCTGCAGTTGTGGAAGTAACTAAGTACAATAACTGCTACTTCTGCTTCTCAATTCAAAGGCGACCACTGTAGTTTTTAATTCACCACATTTATTTGATACCTTTAGTTACTAGTTACTTTGCAGATTCAGATGAATAAGAGCCTAGAAATTAATATAATCACAATTATAAAATCTTATTATGGATAAAGAATACTTTATTGCTCCCTTGGTGAAATTCATAAGATACCCAGCAGTATTCACTCACCGGCCACTTTATTAGGTACACCTGTCCAATTGCTTGTTAACACAAAACGCTGATCAGCCAATCACATGGCATCAGAAAGGCGAAGAAAGGGGATTTAAGTGACTCTGAACGTGGCAAGGTTGTTTGTGCAAGACGGGCTGGTTTGAGTATTTCAGAAACTGCTGATCTACTGGGATTTTCATGCACCACCATCTCTAGGGTTTATAGAGAATGGTCCAAAAAAGAGAAAATATCCAGTGAGCCAAAGTTGTGTGGACGATCATGCCTTGTTGATGTCAGAGGTCAGAGGAGAATGAGCCGCCTGGTTCAAGATGACTGAAAGGCAACAGTTACTCAAATAACCACTCGTTTCAACCAAGGTCTGCAGAATACCATCTGAACACACAATATGTCAAACCTTGAAGCAGATGGGCTACAGCAGCAGAAGACCACACCGGGTGCCACTCCTGTTACAACAGGAAACTAAAATTCGCACAGGCTCATAAAAACTGGACAACAGAAGATTCCTTGTATCAACAGTTCAGGCTGGTAGTGGTGGTATAATGGTGTGGGGGATATTATCTTGGCACACTTTGGGCCCCTTAGTACCAATTGAGCACCGTCCAAACGCGCCTACCTGAGTATTGTTGTTGACCATGTCCATCCCTTTATGACCACAGAGTACCCATCCTCTGATGGCTACTTCCAGCAGGATAATGCACCATGTCACAAAGCTCAAATAATCTCAAACTGGTTTCTTGAACATGACAATGAGTTCACTGTACTCCAATGGCCTCCACAGTCACCAGATCTCAATCCATTAGAGTGGAACTGGAGATTTGCATCATAGATGTGCAGCCGACAAATCTGCAGCATCTGCGTGATGCTTTCATGTCAATATGGACCAAAGTCTTACTTCCAACACCTTGTTGAAAGTATGCCACGAAGAATTATGGCAGTTACTAGCAAGGTGTACCTCATAAAGTGGCCGGTGAGTGTATATAGTAAAATTAAATGCAATAATATACATTATTCTGAAATGGCCTATTCTTCATAATGAGCACTTGTTGTACTTTAACTATATTTTGAAGCTAATAGTTTAGTACTTTTACTTACGTAAAATATTGAATGCAGAATGTTTACTTGTAATAGAGTATTTCTACACTGTGGTATTGCTACTTTTACTTAAGTAAAATTTTTACACGTCCCAGGCAAAAAGTCAACATTTGCAAAATCTGATGATCCATGGAAATAAAGGAGCAAAACTGTTCTTGTATTACAGTGTAGCCTACAGCTAGTTAGACCCCAGTATTATAGCACCCTAAAATTATTTTGTTCCAACATAGTCCTAGAATAGTTCACAGTTTGGCAAATGCAGGACAGTGCAGCTAACACTTTTTATATCAAAATCCCGGATCAGCTCCCACACAATGGATGTGAACAGAGCTTTTCTACTGTACCCCCCGAAAATAATGTAGTTAGCCCGCCTTGGCTTTGGAAGATACACTACGTTAATGTTACTACGTTAGTTTTAAAGCTAGTTAACTGGGCATGCTACATTAAAGTTTGCAGGTTATGTTAGAGCAGATAACACACTGTTAAATCCATTCCTATTACTGTCATGTGTTTTAAGTTTTTCAGAAGGCGGGGAGAAAATGGCATTTACTATGTGGGTACTACGCTACTTAATTTACAACATGCAAAACAACAACGGGAAAGGACTTTAAATAGAATTTTTGTTGCATCGCTTGTTTAGGAAAGGACAAACTTTTTTATCATCAGTTGTAAAAGTACACATATGTCCACCGCACCTGTATGTGTATATGCTTATGTCTTTTATTCTCCTTTTCTGTTTGCATGTCTCTTCATTTTACAGAACAGAAACCATCTGATAAGAATCAGCACATAAAATAAATAAAATATACACACAAAATGCTAGGTGCCAGAGGTTTCAACTGTATGTGGAGCTGTCCTATTAAGAAATTGCAAGACTAAAAAAGAAAAATTCTCCCCCACATTATGAGGTAATTACGGCTCATATCACATCGTAGAATAAAAGAGTGTGTCTCGAGGTCGTACCCTCCAGAGGGTTTCTGTTATCTTGTATTAATTACAACAAGTCGAACTGCTCCGCAGACAGCCTTTGCAGCACAGGCTCCTGTAACAATTAAAAATATTCTGCAACAAAAAGAAGAAGGAAGACGATAAATATGTGCAACAGCACAAAACGACTTTTGATGTTCTAAAATTAGATCAAGAAGCCCTGCCTTAGGAATTACAATGGTAAAAAGATGCATTTTATTGCAGAATTTACTATTTGTTAAATATACGTAATTAATATTAAATGACAAACTGGCTGAAGGATTATCAATAATTCAGCAATGGCAATGTGCTTGTTCTTCAGAGCAGACCTAACAAGTCACAGGGATCCTTATCGCTTAAATTAATACAGTGTCAGTGAGCCACACCAGCTAAAGCCATCCATCCTAACTGTAGTCAAGGTGAGTTTCACTTTCTGTGACTCAAGGGGATTAGCTTGCCTTTATATAGGCTCAGCCTCTCTCTGTAAACAATACACAGACACTGTACTGCTGCAGTGCACGCCCTGTTATCAGGGTGAGGGAGGCCACAGCTAATAAGATCACCCCCACTAACTAACTGCATTAAAGTGTTGTGATACTCAACACACACAGAATGTGCAGCTCACTGACATGCTAATGTCAAAGTTTTTTTATCTGTGACATCTAACACAAAGGAAAAATACCTCGAGTTGAAAATACTTGTGTGCAATCACAATATACAACACTACTGTGCACTTTTGAGCAAAGTGCTAATATCAGCATGCTAACATGCTCAAAACACAATATTAACATGTAGCCGTTAAGCAGGTGGAAAGTTTACCATGTTCACCACCTTATTTTAGCATGATTGCATGCTAGTATTTGCAAATTGCGACTAAAACAGTCGTGACGAACATAAGGTGCGTGTAGCTGATGAGAATGTCATCCTTTGCATATTTGGTCAAATTACAAAATTTTCAAAAAGTTATTATAAATCATGTCTGAACACATTTCATGGCAATACATACAGCAGTCGAGACATTTCAGCGAAAATCACAAATGTGAACATGCTGGTGGCACCAAACATTTCTCCCAAAATCCATCCAACAGCTGCTGAGGTATTTCAGTCTGCATTAGTGATGGACCGAAATAGCACATTTTACAATATAACATAAGCTGCTTTGACCCTACATATAAGGAAGGATCTTGTATATACACACACACACACTTTAGGTTGACGCATTTAACCTACATTATATTCTCTTGGAGCGAACATTAATTTGCTCTGACAGCATTTTTCATGAGGCACAACCAACAGGGCTACTTTGGGGATCTGCAATCAATATGGTGTGAAAACACACACACACACACACACACACACACACACACGTAAGAGGCCATCTCCTTCTCCACATTAATAATGAATCAGAAACCCATCTGCTTCACGATTAAGAAACAGGAGCACACCCTGAAACAGTGTTACTTAAATAAATACATCCTGTCGCTGCTGATGTAGTTCAATGGAAGACCGAAAAATCTATTTGAACATCGATAAAATCAAAGACAGCGGTGTACATATGAACTCTAGAGTGAGTGGCATGGGGGATGAATGGGTACGGAGATCAACAGACATTGACTTTAGTGGATGGAGCCCTAGATCAGTGGTCGGCAATAGGCGGCCCGCAGACCAAAGTTGGGCCGCCAGCAATAATGTCTGGCCTGTGGCCAGATTACTTTGATAGTGGCAAAAAAAAAAAATGTATTAAGCGGCTGGTGCTGAAACAGATATGACAGCAAAAGTTACTCACATAATCAGAATTTTAGTTTGAAACATTCAAAAAACATTATCATCGTAATGTGAAGAAGTATCAGTTCGGGAGTTATGTCAAAGGTGTTCTGTTGCAGAGATATCTACTGAAATTAGCATGCTAACAAGCTAGCCCCGGCACGTCCTGTCTCGCAATACCATTTGTATCTTAAGAGGCAATAGTCTAATAGGCCCCTCCTCACAGCTGGAAGTTTTGTGCAGGCTTACTACGTTACAAAAGCTCTCAGCGTCTAATAAATAAACATAATGGTAAGTCATTCCACAGTTTCAACAATCCAGCTTTGATTTGATCATAATAAACATTTAGGCCACCGAGTTTAATGTGAAAATATTCTGTCTCTACACGCCGTCGCTGCCTCTCTGATGCCCAGCCTCTCACGCTTGAACCCTCTTCTCTCCCCTCCTGAACCCGCCACTGGCTTCGTTACCCTGGAATCAGAGTCCTGGCCAGAGCCACTGTAAATCACCTCTGTACTGTATTCCCTGTCGTCAAACTGGCCTCTGTCGGTCTCAGAGGCAGTATTTGGTCCCTGTTCACTGGGAGGCTGCTGATCCCAGTTCCGTTGTCCAGTCACTCAGCTCTGGTTTTGGTGCCCATTCTGGACTCTAAACCGCTAAAAGGGCCTTTAAGTTAGTTGCGTGGCTAACTAAGCAAACAAACTAATATTTTTTTAATCCAGACTGAAGAGTCCTGAGGAAAATATCTTTATAACAGCAGTATTTTTTATTAAATGATTTACCAGGTTTTTCAAAGCTTGCCAGGTATTTATTTTTCAGAAAACAGATGTAAAGTTAATGAGAGGCAGAAACTGGGGCTACAGAACATTAAGGGCTACCCTG
>NC_060153.1:8410430-8427866 GCF_021292245.1 Micropterus dolomieu | reverse complement strand
ACACACACACACACACACACACACACACACACACGTAAGAGGCCATCTCCTTCTCCACATTAATAATGAATCAGAAACCCATCTGCTTCACGATTAAGAAACAGGAGCACACCCTGAAACAGTGTTACTTAAATAAATACATCCTGTCGCTGCTGATGTAGTTCAATGGAAGACCGAAAAATCTATTTGAACATCGATAAAATCAAAGACAGCGGTGTACATATGAACTCTAGAGTGAGTGGCATGGGGGATGAATGGGTACGGAGATCAACAGACATTGACTTTAGTGGATGGAGCCCTAGATCAGTGGTCGGCAATAGGCGGCCCGCAGACCAAAGTTGGGCCGCCAGCAATAATGTCTGGCCTGTGGCCAGATTACTTTGATAGTGGCAAAAAAAAAAAATGTATTAAGCGGCTGGTGCTGAAACAGATATGACAGCAAAAGTTACTCACATAATCAGAATTTTAGTTTGAAACATTCAAAAAACATTATCATCGTAATGTGAAGAAGTATCAGTTCGGGAGTTATGTCAAAGGTGTTCTGTTGCAGAGATATCTACTGAAATTAGCATGCTAACAAGCTAGCCCCGGCACGTCCTGTCTCG
The DNA here is from genome assembly GCF_021292245.1 of Micropterus dolomieu. Classification (NCBI taxonomy): domain Eukaryota; kingdom Metazoa; phylum Chordata; class Actinopteri; order Centrarchiformes; family Centrarchidae; genus Micropterus; species Micropterus dolomieu. Next base: position 8,427,261 of record NC_060153.1, on the reverse strand, counting down.
CAATACCATTTGTATCTTAAGAGGCAATAGTCTAATAGGCCCCTCCTCACAGCTGGAAGTTTTGTGCAGGCTTACTACGTTACAAAAGCTCTCAGCGTCTAATAAATAAACATAATGGTAAGTCATTCCACAGTTTCAACAATCCAGCTTTGATTTGATCATAATAAACATTTAGGCCACCGAGTTTAATGTGAAAATATTCTGTCTCTACACGCCGTCGCTGCCTCTCTGATGCCCAGCCTCTCACGCTTGAACCCTCTTCTCTCCCCTCCTGAACCCGCCACTGGCTTCGTTACCCTGGAATCAGAGTCCTGGCCAGAGCCACTGTAAATCACCTCTGTACTGTATTCCCTGTCGTCAAACTGGCCTCTGTCGGTCTCAGAGGCAGTATTTGGTCCCTGTTCACTGGGAGGCTGCTGATCCCAGTTCCGTTGTCCAGTCACTCAGCTCTGGTTTTGGTGCCCATTCTGGACTCTAAACCGCTAAAAGGGCCTTTAAGTTAGTTGCGTGGCTAACTAAGCAAACAAACTAATATTTTTTTAATCCAGACTGAAGAGTCCTGAGGAAAATATCTTTATAACAGCAGTATTTTTTATTAAATGATTTACCAGGTTTTTCAAAGCTTGCCAGGTATTTATTTTTCAGAAAACAGATGTAAAGTTAATGAGAGGCAGAAACTGGGGCTACAGAACATTAAGGGCTACCCTGGAGTGTCAGATTTTAGACAGTTTGGTTCACTCACTTGTGTCCAAATGGAGCGCAGAGGTTTCCTCTTTCCTGTAAAAACTTGTCCAAGAGCCCTGTAAGCTTGACATTGAACAAATCCATAGACTCACTATTTTTTTTAAGTAATCCCCTCCCTGTTTGCCCCACGTGGGAGCAGCACCAGATAATCCTCAAACAGTCGGACAGCTGTCATGTCAGGAACGTGCAGCACAACCTGCCACGACTGATCTGAGTGACAGGAATGTACTCATGACTCATAATGACAGTTAAAGAGAAGAAGCACAGACTGGAAATACAAACAGGTCTCTTTAAGCAATTGTTTATGCTTTGCTGTGTAAATGTCACTGCCCTGCAGTTACAAGAAACAGCAGGAGCTGGTTTGTCGGGGGAAGCTGGTGGTCTTTAGGCGGTCTGTGTGTGACTATAACAGTGAGAGTGTCCGCAGTCACGTGCAGACTCTCTAGTTACATAAGAGTATTTTAGGATTTCCAAACCATTGTCAGGACAAGTACAGTAATCATCTTTACCATCCACCAGCAGATTGTTTCCTAAAGCCTGTGCACTTTTGAATCCGTTTGGGTGTTGCCTCGAGTGCATCTAGCACCGAGTGATTTGCAAATATAAAAATCCATCAAACATCTCACTGTAATTACAAAGATTGGATTTGATCACAACGCAAAGTGTCGGATGATAAATCCACTTAAAAATGAAACTTCTGCATGCTTGATAACAAGTGTTAAAGAGTTGTAATTATCACGTCATGCACTCCTCACACTCCAACAGCAAAACAAAAAAAGAGGGTAAGTGAGGAATCAGACAAAACAGAGCTGAAACAACCAACAGAAAGGTTATCAGCGACTATTCTGATTATTGATTAATCATTTGAGTCAATTTTCAAATGTGTCAAAAGCTTCTAAAATGTGAGGATTTGCTGTTTTTCATAAAATTTTTTTAGTTTATACTGTCTAATTCTCTGACATTTTATAGAGGATTAAGATGATATGATTTGTTTAAGAATGCTGACAAAGACAGTATAAGTCTGTATCAATTGGGCCATTGACAGTTTTAGAACAGTGGGCTAAAAAGTAACAGGGTACAAACACTATGAAGTCACCTCCACCCTACTGGGCGGAGAGGCAGACCTTCATTAGGTTTAGTCATGAGTGAACCACAGGAGGTGGTGGTGGAGTCAGAGACTAGGCCCTGCGGGCTTTGTTCTGGAGGTATAGTCATGTATGAGGCCTCCTTTAGTTGCAACATCAGGTTTTCCACCACCACCTCAAGGCACAATGTCATTTGACTCTGATAGTGAAGCAACAGAGGACATGTGAGATGATCTCATTCAGCTTTAGGCTAACATGTTACTAAATCAGTGATATAACCCTGAATAAGGGCAAATAAAGATACATGGTGCACACAGAGTTTCAATTGCTGCTAGGGGGCACTAGTGATGGGAATTACATGGCTTGGTTCCTTTCCGAGAGCCGTGTCTTCATTTAGTACCACTTCTCCTGGTCACTGCAAAGAAAATGCACAAAAATGCAATGCAATACATTGAAATATTCTGTCATATTGATGGTTAAAAAGTGGGATATGTCAAGAATAACTATCCTAGTTGTAACAAAAATAACACCCTGCTAATGAAAATATGGTTAAGAAATGATTACACAACTCTATAAAGACACTTTCGGACAGGAGCCGGCTCCTTTAAGTGAAGAATGGGAGCGACACATTACTAGGGGACACAAGTACACATATTTACTTTGTTGAAACGGTTAGTTAATCAGTTTGTTTTCATTTGTCATTGTTGGTTCCAGCAGTGGTGCTTTGAGCTAAATGCCAGCGTCAGCATGCTAACATGCCCGTAATGACAACGCTTCTCTGGTTCCAGCTTCTCAAATGTGAGGATTTACTGCTTTTCTCAGTTTGTAAACTGAATATTTGGACTAATTCAAGATTACATTAGAATAATAAGTCATATTGATCACAAAGCTACATAATATTACCATCTTCTGTTGTATTGTATATAGCATTTTGTACACGCCTACACAGACGCACACCCCCCTCGACAGGTTAGCCTGGTTACATAAGGAACTATCAGCCTTTAATTGGTTTCTTCACGTCTGTGTGGAGTAAAAAATAATGATCCTTTAAGATGCCACAAACTTGACACATTCTGCAGTTCAAACATCACCGGGCAGAGCAGTATGTACGCTATCTAGGCATCAGGGACAGTTGGGCATTTTCTTATCAGCTAACGTCTTTGACTCATTTGCATTAAAGTAAAAATACATCAAAACCATATGTGCCTGCAACTAATAATTACTTTCATTCTCAATTTGTCTGTATATTAATTTTCTATTAATTGTTTATTGTAACTTATTTTGTCTGACCAACTTTTCAGTTCATCTTGACCTTTACAAAACAATCTCACTTCATGGTCCATTTAGTAGTTGTTGTGGAGCTTTCTGCTATTTCACATGATCCTCATCAGCCGATGGATTATTGCCCAGTCATCAAGGAAATATAGATGTTCAAATGTCCATGTTTACTGAGCAATTATGAACTTCCTGTCCACGTTGGCTAAGCAGTTCCAACACCCATCTTTCAATGAAGACTGTGTGATGTGACTGAAAGCTCCAGATCAGCTATTAAATGGACCAAGATATTCAGTGCGCCATCACGGAAAAGTACAAAAAAAAAATAAAACAGCAAATATATCCATTTGAGAACCTGGAACCAATAAATGTGTGCTATATTTGATTATAAAATTACTTCGAACAGTTAATCGATTCTCACAATTGTTGTTGATAATTTTCTGTCGATCAACTAATCAGTTAATCAGATTTTTCTAGTACAACACCTCCTGCTCAATTTGTCTCATTTTCCCCACGAAAAAAAACCACTACACTTGCAGTGCAGAGTGCAATCTTAAGAGTAAATATCAACAGGCTTCAGGGGTAATCTAGGTGCACTGTTTGTCTAGAATACAGATTATACCTCATGTTATTTGGCCACTTTGTTGAATAACAGCAGCATGACATAGACTTACTGCCTGAAGGCCAATATGGCCTCTTGATTAGAGGGCCTATTTGCTCAAAAGCGTGCATTTGATTCACAGCAGTTATTACAGCAGGTTGGACTTTGATACCTTCAACCAGCAAAGAGCGTGTGTATCATCAAAGAAACCTGAGCTCTAGTTACTGTTTTGACATGAGTGACAGTGAGATACAATACAAAATAAATAATGTCTTTCACAGGAAGGCACTCAGTAAAGAAAAGAGTCTGTTTCTGAGAATCAGAAGTGAGCTTCTATACAAAATGCACGTCACAAGTTGGACAAAGTGGGAGAATCTGAGGTATGTGTTAACAGTCTTTGTGATAACATGCCAGAGATAAAGGCTAGAGTGTATTGCCCAACATGAAAGTGCCCAACAGATTTCACTAGAGACAGAGTAGAATAAAACAAAAAAAGAGTACAGTCTCTTCAAATACCACAACCACCTCATTAAAAAAATGTCTAAAGAGCGTGAAGATGAAGAAAGCCAGCTACAAGGGGTGAGGTTTACTTTTGACTGGGAGTTTTGAGTTTCCCACAAGCGAAGATGTGTTGCAAACTCATCAGTCTAATGCTCATTTTGGCCGGCGTTTGCCATTAGGTACATGACAAACCTACTTAGACAGATCTAGTGCTGGCATGACACTTCTACAGTCTGTACAACTCCAAAAGTCATGACTCATGTTGTCACACTTAAACTTTGCACATTGCTGCTGTTTACAGTCTGAAACACCTTTCAGTTTTGTGAATGAAAAGCTGGTGATCTAACATGCAGGTTACTTAGGTAGTAGTGCTGGACTATATGGCCAAAAATGCTATCACGATAAAAAGTTTCATATCTTTCGATATCAATAATTATCACGATAAGTATTAGTAGCCAGTAGTATCAGTACTAACCATTTCCTGACTTCAACACCTCTCATACATGAGAGTGGTATTATTTTGTCATAAAATAAGTGTATTCCCCAGTAGAGAACTATACAACAGTTTGGGGTTTTAGGGGGGAGTTACGTTCTGTAAGCGTTTCCTCACAACAAGGATGTTGTTTGCCAACAAAGTTACAGCACGTAACATTTTTACATTTCTGTTCGTGTACGGATTAAACAAACAAGATGCAGTGTGTTAATTAGTGAGCTTTAGAGCTGTTGCTAAGTATATTTGAGAGAGCCAGGCTAGCTATTCTCCCCCGGTTTCTTTATGCTAACCTAAGCACCTCCCTGCCTCAGCTCAGTACTTAACGCACAGACATGTGAGTGGTATCAATCTTCTCATCTAACTCTCAGAAAGAAAGCAAAGAAGTGTATTTCCCACAATGTTGAGCTCAAATACACAGAACTACACAACTTTCTGTACAAAGCAAACTGTAGTAGCTCACCTCACTATACCATTGATTACCATTTATGGATGTAAAACAGCAATTTCTGACAAAATAGTACGTTTTTTATACATGCCCTTGTCTTGCTAATCATTAGTTAATGAAATTACAGTCAATATATATATCAATCTTCATTTAAGTGGGTCCTGCAGACTGCTGGGCCTCAGGTAAGAACGCTCAGTTGGAGCTAATGCTAAAAAGTTGAGGAATATGGCTGAACTAAATCTCACAACAGTAAAAATAATATTTTCTGATTTCAACATGATAAAAAAAATTCCATAAACAGTAATATTGAATTATTGGTCAGAATAATGTTAAAACTGCTCTTGAGTCCAAACAAACTGCATGCTCTGGATCTGCCCCTGTGGAGCGATGTGCCATGGTACACTAGAAAAGCCAACTGGCACAAAGTCCTAAATCTCTCCCACTGTTCCACATGTGGTGACCATTAAACTCGGGTCATTAAACACCAAACTCTCAAACTGCTTTTTCTTTTGTCTTAAGTTTGTTTACGTCCATCCAGACAAAAGTGAGTAAAAACAATGCATCCAAACCATCTGGTGAACCGGATCTGGAGCCACCCACCGAGCAAATTAATAGATTTCACTCAACTAATGATGTGTTTGCAGACATGAAGATGACATTATCTGAATGGGTACAACACAGTTTATTCTGGTTTTGAAGATCCTGTTGCTGATGGGACATGTGAATCAGAGTCTGCAAACATTTTCCCAGAACCCAATGTGATATCTTCAGATTGCTTGTTTTGTCCAACCAATAATTATAAAACCAAAAGACTTACAATCATAGAGAAACTCCTGAAAGTTTCAGTAGTTTACAGTGAACGACAGACATTTCTTGTCATGAATCAGATGTGGGGAATTTTCAAGGACGCTTCAGACAAAATAAAGAATTGTTATTTAATATTATTTATTAATTATTTACAGCTGAAACGATAAGCTAATGTTCGATGTAACATTTATTTAAAGAATAATCGAGAAATAAAATCTGCAGATTTATCTATAATAAAAATAATTGTTAGGTGCCACCTTAGTTTGTTTCATCCTACAAATTATCAAAAAATAAACAACAGGCATTCAAAGTAGACAAAATTCCCACATTTGAAAAGATAACCTAAATGATTAATCAGTTATCAGTATTGTTGGGGATCAATTTATCAACTCATCAACTCTGAATGGCTCATCTTTTCAGTGTTTCATATGATTTTTTGTGCAGTTTCCAGTAAATAATATAACTGTATCTACTGTACATTTTCACAGATTGTTGCGCTCTCGCTTTACAAATAATCTCATAATCCAATCCAATAATCAGTGGTTTTCAAAAGTGACATGTGGGGAAGCTTCAGGCATCTAAATAAACAATAGTTAATTAGTTAGACAATTAGTTTGTTACATTTTTCAATTGTCCATTTGTCAATTAACAGAAAATTAATCAGCACTGAAAAACAATATTTTCAGTCATTGTTCCAAATATAATTAGCTTGCTCCAACTTCTCAAATCTGACAATTTTGTGAATTTCATTGTGTTTTATGATAGTAATCTGAAAATCTTTGTGCTTTTGGACTGCTGAATATATAACAAGCTATTTGAGGATTACACCTTGGGCTCAGGGACAATAACAATGGGGCATTTTCCACTAGTTTTCTGACATTTTACAGCCAAAACAATCAAAAGCATAATGTTAAGAATAAGGGAAAAATCTAATTTAGAAAAGTGATTTTGATTTGAGCAGAAACAGCTGTGCACAAACACCACACTGTGTCTATTCAAAGGGATTAACACACTATTAAAGAAGCTCACTGGTCTGTGTTTGACATAGATACACAATAGACTATACCTACTGCCACAAATGATCAGCTAAAACTACCTCACGCGCACACTTGAAACCTGGAGTCGAGTTGCGTTTTCCCTGCCTGCTTAGAGAAGGCTGAGAAGCCGCATGGCAGAGCTGCAGCTCGGAGCCACGCTGCAAGTGTAACAGCCTAAAATAAAACTGTGCGACTGTCACCAGAACAATCCGATTACCGTGCAGCTGCAGAGATACGACCTGCAGATTGACAAGAGACAACTAACGTGCTGCGGGATGTTAGACTGAACTAAACTCACCTTTGAGACGGTCATATGGTGTGAGGTGCGTCGGCAGGTGGTGTTAGTTTTCCCTGAAGAGGTGGTGATGGTGGAGCTGGAGCTGGTGGTGGACTGAGACGAGTCGTGTTATAACATCGGTGGTTGTTGCATGATGGTTATTTAAAAGTCATGATGCCCGGCACGACCTTGAGTCTCCCATAAAAAATAAAAAAGAAGCTCACAGACAGAGCATACCCCTCCTGCACAGTCACCACGAGGGAAAAAAAGAAAAACAAGAGCCAGAGAAGGAGGAGGAGAGATGAGAGCAGGATGCGACGAGAGAGGAAGAAGGGGAGGGAGGGGCGAGGCAATACACGTTGATTTCAAATATACTGGGTCATTAAAGGGTGAGTCTTTAAAAAATGATTTCCCATAAAATGAGAGTCAAACTCCCTAAGACAAGATGTTTTCCCCTTGCAGAAATGAGACCAAAGATAATGTCTTAGAAAAACTGTACTGAACTACCACAGGGGTAGTCCCGTGTACCTTCCGTCAGCCCGTGGTTTCCAACATGACATGTGAGAAAGCTTCAGAGGGCCTTTTTGATCAGTTTCATCTCTATATTTGTTTTTTTGGAGGGTTGGTGGTTATCAGGGTTGTTTATGTTGTTTGGTTTTGTATTTATTTGTTTGTTTAATGTAAAGCACAGTGAGTTTCCCTGTAAGTAAATGTCCTATATAGCCTCCATAAAATCATATAAGTAAGATACAAATCAAATTTAATGATCAAATGTGTGCAGGAAAAAAAGTAAAAGGGCTAATGGATTTCCGCTGAGTTAATAACATAAAACAAATCCACACTATTAAAAATATACTGTGTATGTTATGACCTCATAAAACAGATTCTTGCTATAAATAGTCTCTGGAAATTTAATCATTTTCACCCAAATAAAAAGATTTCCATATTTGAAAGAAAGTTAGCTAACTTTGCTAGTGGGATGTTTGATGACATTTTAAGGGCTTGGGCCATTATAGTGTTTCTCTGTACCTGGGTCAAAATCTGGTTTTAAAATAGTTGGCATTTGTGCATGCATGGTTCATATACCTAAAACAATGTTTTAATCTAAATGACACACAGCAAACCTGGAGCATATGATATTGATTAGTAGAACAATGAAGCTGTCGTGTGTAGCCTATTGTGTCCGCTGTATTTGATGGGTCCTTGAAGGTCACAGTGAACAATATACACAATGTGCCCTCGGGGCCCTGAAGCATGTGGAACTGGTTCAATGTGGTCTAAACAGTGTACAGCTGTTATACACGATAAATATCACAGTATTTTGCATGGATCCCATATGGTTCTGTGTGTATGTGTGTGCGAGGAGCACTCTTCTGTTCAGCTTTAACTGATGGTAGACACTTAACGGAGGAAATACACAATAGATACAGAGTGATGATGTTTAGATAATTGAATGTAGAATCTCAGCTCTCAGGTGAGAAAAAGTAGCTGACAGTAGCTGAATACTGACAACTGGTGACAGTCATGTCAAATTTTCATTTGAATCCTTCTTGCATTCCTCATATACTATTTTAAAGAACATATGTCATTTTGTGAGTGATGTTTGGTGCACATCTTTATTTGAGGGCATTTGTTGCCCTCCAGTGTTGAAACACAGCCATCACAAGAGGATTCACAACAGCAGAGGCCTCTATGAAGAGCATCTGTACTGCACACATGCCCTAACACAAGTCTCACTGACACCTTTACTAATATTATACAGACAAAAGTATCAATTATCTGTAAACTAGACAGTATCAGTCCAGCTGGTATATAGATAAGATTAATGTTCAAAAAAGGGGAAACAGGTGTGTTGCACTGAAAGAAGAATCACCTCATGTTTTGACCATTTTATTTGCAACTAATTTGATAATAAATATATTTATCAATTTTTCACGGTCAACCATGTTTTTCGTTCACTTTCGGCGTCATGCACCACCATACACCTGGAATGCTTTGAGGTTGAAATTTGGGTATTTTAGCTTGGAAATTTCCCAATTCGCAGCAGTCTGGAATACGACATAAAAATGCCCCCAAACAACCAATCACGTACCTGAAGGGGGCGTTGAATGCTTAGACTAGTGATATAACTAGTAGTTATATCAGATATTTCCTGAAACATTCATGTTGTGTAAATATCGTAGAAAGATGCATCTAAAAAGTTTGACTTATTTTTTTATATGATCACAAAAATGGTTTTGCAGGAAAAAAAAAACATTTTGCAGTTTATAATCAGCAAAAGAATCATTCAGGTATTGTAAAGTCCTAGATCTTTGCCAGCAAAGACATTATTTGGCAAATCTGAAGAAGCAATGATATGACAAGAGAAAGATACTGAAACACAAGCATCATTTGTATTCATATGATGGCTACGTGTTAGAAGTTCTCGTGCCCTATATTTAAATAAGTGTGAAAAGCCATACGCAAAAATCTCATTGTGGATTTAGTAAAATTTTATTTATCTACAATTACTCCTCCATACAGGCATAAAGACTGATAAGATTCTTTTTTCATTTCAGTGTGGCTCATAAATTGATAAGTTACACAATATCATACAGAAGCTAGATGCCAGAACTGGACAAAAAGTTGCAAAAATATCTTTTTTGTCTTTACATCTTTTCGGTCAGTGTTTTGCAGCATATTGTAGAGCAGATAGGGTGTGTCGTCAAAGTGAAATGAAACAACTCTTGAGTGTTGAAATAGTGTAACACTCCAACTGATTGGGGGTGTGAGGTCAGGGCACAGCACAGTGACATGTTGCAGGTGATCTTACTGCTGTAGGTGCATCTTAAGTTTGGTGAGAGCAGCAGAGCAGGATGGGAAAAAGCCAAAAGAGCTCTGGCAGCATCTTTATGATGAAATGAGAATAATCTCACATCTGCTTATAATTGCAATTTTGCTACATTTCAAATCCTCATCTCTAAATTTCCCAGATGACTTGTGTGTCAAAATGAACCTAGCATTTTTTTTATGACAATACATTACAATAAACACAAGACTGGTAAAAATCCATCAAAACCTGACGGTAAAAGGGCAGAGATGAATGCACTGACGTGTTTTTAGCTGTCACTGAAAACCGAAGAACCACATCATCAAAAACAGTCCAAATGACTAACATGTAAATGTGATGTGACAGAAGGGGAAAAGAAATATGAACATGTCATGGCAGCTGGAAAGAGAAACATCTTCAATATATTAGTCCTATGCTTTTGTTTCTCAGGTGTCTTTTCTTGCCTGCTGGAAAACAACTTCCCATCGCTCCTTTTTTCACTCTTTCAGTGTTTATTTCCTCTAGTCCTCATCTTCATCCTCCTCATCGTCATCTGTTTGATCCCTAGCGTCGAGGTCATCTTCATCTTCCACCTGTAAGGAAAGTGTCACAGTCTAACTAAAGCAAACACACAACACACACAGCTGAGTGGTCAGGACACAAAGTAATGTCTCTGAAGGTGTTGTTCTTACCATAAAGTTTACTAGTCACGACATCTCTGCTACTAAAAACTACCACCAAGTTTAACTGGTTAAACAGCTTAAAAGACTAGAAACCCATTAAATTAACTCCTCTTTTCACCAACATACGCAGACGTTTCTGTCTTAATAGTCAGAGGAGGAGGATGTAATGAATGAGTAATGACAGAGGACAATGTGCTGGACATAGAATAGACTACAGTAAAGTTATTATTTATTTGTAGTGTCGTTGCAGTCATGGAAAAAAGATTGTCAACGGCAATGTTCTGTCACGGTTTTCGTTGACAAAATCAACACTGTATGATTTTATGTCTTGACAATCAACACCAACAGGCCCAGACTAGAACAACTCAATCCAACCTAGTCTGATAGGTTGTGACTACAATCAGCACCACAATCATTATGCGTGTCCCATTTTTTTTTCTTCTGTATTTTACTGTCATTCAGTCCAACTAGCATTTGCCTCGTCTATACAACCTCCAATTATAACATTATGACCAGACTTACAACTACTGATGAATTCAGAAAAGAAATATCTGTCTACCGTCTCTCCCAGGTCTTTAAGTCTCTGTTTGAGGCTGTGGATCTTCTGGTCCTGGTCCGCCAGCAGCATCAGCAGGTCATCCTGCTCCTTCTTGGACTCTTGCACCTCCGTCTGCAGCTTTGCTTTTTCCGTCTGCAGGATGGCCACCGTGCTGGTGGCTGAAGCCAGCTGCTGCTCCAGCTCAGCTCGGCCCTCCGACGACTTCTTTGCTTCCTCCTGAACCAAGAACGAAGATGGAGAAAACAGAGGACAAAGAGTCAGGGGCGGAATGGGACAATGACAGGCCGAGGGTGTAGATCTTGAATAGAATGATCCATAAATACAAATAATGGGAACACAGGAAGAAACCCTAACATCTGATGAATAAATAAACAAGTGTATTAATAATAACAAGTGTGTAAATAGTGGAAATCAATCAGGACCAAGTGATGCTTCAGAGACAATAGTCATACAGACATTTTGGTATAACATTCAGTTATTCTACACACCTTGAGTCTCTCTGTCTCAGTCGTCTGGGCTGCGAGTCTGCTCTCTAGTTCAGCCATCTTGGCGGCGTCTAATGAGCCGTCACTGCTGGGGACTGCGTCTGAGGTCTGACAGAAACCAGTGGAAAGCTGATTAATTTAGTGTCGGTTAAGAAGAATAGCTACAAGGTTTGTTTATTTATTACTTTACAACACAGTGTTGTCTAACAAGATTAAAGTTAGGGTAGGTCATTTATTTCAGAAGCATTCGAGTTAAAATTCTCCTTACTTCCCGACAGCAAACAATAAATCAAAAATGGGAAAATCTCTTTTAAAAATCTGGTATCCGTGACTGTAGCAGGACCGTAATAAGTACGAATGAAATGACCGGCCTTTGAAAGTTTATATGTAACGTTACGTTACATATAAAGATTATATACAGTAGATAGATGAATAAATAAAAATATAAAATAAATAAAAATGTTTTACATGGTGGAGGATGATTTAAGGAGTTTCACAGTCTTAGGGCAGAAGCTTCTGTCCTGTGGTATGACAGCGGATATCTATATATGGCACAAAATGTCATATTTACCGCAGCTTCAGCTCTTCTCAGCAGCTCTTGTCTCTCTGTCTTCATCTGGTTGATTTCTGCAGACTGGGACTGGACCTGACTCCTCAGAGCCTCCAGCTCCTGCAGAAAACAAACGTAGTAAATGCATTTTCTGAAAATAAGAAAACACTTTAGATTGAAGTTTTAAGGTCAAGTCTGGTGATATTCTATATTTTTCTTATTGTCAAAGATCCCGCTAACAAGTATTGCATGTGCAGCCAAATAAATTTAATCCCACTCTACCACAATACAATTAAAAATACATAAATGATGCACACTGGTTAAAATGTTATAACATTTCATCACCATGACCAATCTTTAAGATTACCATCTTCAATAGGATCAATGGGCTTTAGGCTGAGTGACAGAAGATAAGAGATGAAGAGGCAGACCATTTTTTTCTTTGTATTCATCTTTTCACGGGATTTGTTGTTAACGATAAGAAAAATACAGAATACCAGCAGTGTTCTTTACACATTCATTAGGAAACAAAAGTCAGGGGAAGTGAGTAGTGATGAATCCCACCTTGAGCAGCTCTGTGTTCTCCGATCCTCCCGCTGAACTCTCTGCTGTCTGCGACCTCTACAGTTACATACAGTGAGAATATTATATTAGTGACTCAGTTGTGGATGAAGTACTTACAAGTAAAAGTCCTGAATTTAAAATGTTACTTTAGTGAAAGTACAGAAGTATTATCAGCTAAATGTACTTAAAGTAGCAAAAGTGGAAGCACTCACTTCCTACGTGTTATATTATAGAATATAACATTTTTCTGTCAAATACATATAAGAGCATTTTAATTTTGTCATCAATGTGCAGCCAATTTTAGATACTTTGTATGCTACAGAGTAGATTTCACTATGAGAGGACAAAATATATACAGCACATGCAATTATAATCGTAAGATTAGACCAGTGCTGCAACTAATGACTATTTTCCATTATTGATTCATCTACTGATTATTTTGTAGATCAATCAATTAACTCTTGACTGTAGAGGTGATATCTTTAAAATGTCTTGTTTTGTCACAGTCCAAAAAACAAAGATATTCAATTTACAATGATAAAAAAAAACAACAACAAAAAAGGCAACAAATCATGACATGGAAGAAGCCAAACTGGGAAGGATTCTGCTTAAACATAACTTGTACAATTAATAAATTTTGAAAATTGTCTGTTGTAAGAAATTGTTTGTTGTTGTGAGTAGTTTTGGTATGTTTGAAAACTGTAGTTGGCGTCCATTTAGTGTAATGATGTCTGGCTGTTGTCACAATGGTGAGTGAAGTGTGGTTTGGTCATTTACTGTTCAAAGTCTACGTGCTGTTTATCTGTTATGAATGGATGAAGCTAAACACAATTTGTGTAATGATGTCAACTGTTTTTCAGGCAACAGTGATGAGTTGAAAGGCAGTTTGTCTACTGTTGTTTGGGGAAACGAGCCCCCCGGGTGTCACTGAGCTGTGTCTGGAGGAGTGTGTTTTGCCTGCACAGCTTGTCCGTCTCCTCTTGAAGCTTACACAAACAAACACACACAGACAGACATCGTGATAAACTCTGCGACCCCTGACAACAGCTCAACTTTGACAAATGGTCTTTGTTCATTACTGGTTTTATGTTATGGAAATTTGTGCCTCTGAAATCAGCCCTGAGTGTGATGCATGAACACACACACAAACAAATAAATAAATACTGTACGTAGATACTGACTAACCAGGGTGTTGATGAGTGCGTCTTTGTCCCCGAGTTGTGTCTGAAGGAGTGTGTGCTGTTTGCGGAGCTCCTCCACCTCCTCTCTGAGCTGTGTGAGCTCCTCCGTCTGCAGCCCGTTCAGCTGGGAGCCGTCTCCCTGGCTGTTGGACTGACTCTGGTTCTCCTTACCTGAAGTTATGACCACATACACAAACTTAGTTAAAAATGTTAGACTCAACAGGAAATGCAACATGATCAATGAAGTGTTACCCCCTCCATTGATTTTTGTAAGGTAATCATACATAGATATACACACACAATTACACAACCAGCTCAAGTAATATAACACAGCGATCTCATAACGACACACTGGCCGATTTATTAGAGCGGTTTGAGTACAGTAAAAAAATTACATTAAAAGGCAAAAGCTTGGACTGTCTTTTTGTCTCTTCAGAGGCAAGTCTGTTTAATATACGCAGTTATGATGACAGTTTACACACTATCTAAATTCTTTAGATAAGATGTTGTGGACTCTGCTACACTCAGTTTTACTATCAGGAAACAAGGAAAACACATGAGTTAGCAGAGTGCAGTTTATCTTCAGTACCTTTTCCAGTCTGATGAGCATCAACAAGCTCAAACCTGTTGCATCAAAACCAGAACTTCAGACGATAATTCACAGATTCATTTCATCCCGGTTATAATAATGTAAGTCTCTCTTCACCTGCCTCAGCAAGTCGTCTCTGGACCATCTGCAAATGGTCCAAAATGCTGCTGCAAGTCTATTGACCAGGTTTAGTCAGACGAGTCACACCGCACCAATGCTGTTTTTGTAGCATTGGCTTCCCGTCAGGTTCAGGATTCAGTTTAAGGTGCTCATCTTTACATAATCACATACTTTGGCCACTCACAGTTATGCAATATTGGATAATTTTCCTCGTTGAATAAATTACAAAGTATAATAATCCACATTTGTGTAATTGGTTTTCGCTTGATCTACTTTGTGTGACTAGTGAGAAACTCTGAGTGTGTTTTAGGTCATATTTGTGCAGGAATATAGAAAATTCTAAAGCCTTTTGGCACCAATGTAACTCCCCTTAAAATCACAAATTGTCATGTTTACGTTGTGTTTGTGACAAAAAGAGAACATGTATATTTCCCAAATTGTAAGTAGGATTCCTTTAAAACCGCTCTGATCATACATATTGTCGACCTGTGGCCTCTGTTGTAAAACTTGCAATGTCGCTGCGTATCACTGTTGCCCCGTATCTGAGAAACTTCATCATAAACAGGATTAGTGGCCAAAAATATGAAAACAGCACAACACCACACACAGAAAGATAATTAAAGGTCTTCAACTTTGCCTTAAGGATTGGATTAAGAGTACTTCTTGTGATAAACGATGACCCTGCTTTTCTTTGTGGACACAAAACACCTGTTACATGTTAACCAATGAGGTGAACCCACCTAATTTTAGCTTTAGGATGTTGTACTGATCTTTGTGCTGCTGGATCTGGGACAGCTGCTGGGTGACTGTAGCCTGCATCTGTTCATTTTGAGATGACATGGACTTCACCTGCTCTTTCAGCTCCTGGATCTGAGCATCCTGAGGATCACACAATCAAACTCCAATAGTCATCAAGGGAAGAACGTCAAACAGAAATAACATCAAATAATACAAAACCACACGCAGAATTGAAAATGGCACTACCACTTAGCTCTGTTTACCTGTTCCCTGATCAGCTCTTTATACTGAGTTACAATGTTGTCATGTTGCTCTAATGTCTTCTTCACCTCCTCTTCCTTCTTCTCCTCCTCACTGGATTTGTGAACCGCTTTGGTGATCACACCTGTTTAGAGTTAAGCGGGAGAAATCATTTGTAAAAACTCTCAGGAATCTTTACAAACTCCACACCAAATTAATTTGAGTCGAGAACGGTCTCTGACTGACCCTCCAGTTCTTTGATCAGCTTGGTGAACTCGTGGTCGAACAGCATCTGCTCTGGAGACGGGAAGACGGGCTGCGGCTTCTGAGCCGCCCTCGAGTACAGCTCATGCTTAGTGATGAAGCCCAGTTTCTCTACAAAGTTTTCCTTTCCAATCCTCTTCTCGATGAGCTGCTTTAGCTTCTCTCTGAGGAGGACAGAGATGAAATGGCAGGTCTTAACCAGAACAGAGCCTTTTAACATTTACTGTGCTGACATGACATAAGAATTACCCCCACTGCCTCTTACTCAGAGGTTCCTCACCAGCAACAAGAGAGTTTTAACCAGTTTTATCCCATCGACTTGTCTGAGCTTTTAAAAACAGTATCACAAATGAGAGTGTCCTCCAGCCCACTTGATGTAATACCTACAAAATTTTTACTGAAAGTAATGGATTCTGTTGGCCCCCATTTGATCTCTGTTTTCAACAGCTCCCTATCTACTGGTTGTGTCCCTGATTATTTTAAAACGGCTTGCGTGAACCCACTTTTAAAGAAACCTGGTTTAGATCCCTCCCTCCCACATAATTTTAGACCAATTTCAAAACTGCCTTTTATTGCAAAGATTCTAGAAAGAATTGTGTCCAAACAGCTGCTCACTGTACTGGAAAATAAGTCTGGTTCAGTCTGGTTTTCGGAAGTACCACAGCACTGAGACTGCCCTGCTTAAAGTCACCAATGACCTTTTAATGTCTGCTGATGAAGGCATGTGCTCAGTCCTGGTACTCCTGGACCTTAGCACTGCTTTTGACACCATTGATCACAACAT
>NC_060153.1:8335146-8410330 GCF_021292245.1 Micropterus dolomieu | reverse complement strand
GCTTCATTACACTGGCTCCCAGTATGTTTTAGAATTGACTTTAAAATTCTATTGATCACTTTTAAAGCTCTTCATGGCCTCTCGCCTTGTTATATTTCTGACCTTTTAGTCCCATACGCACCAGCACGTACCTTGAGATCCTCGGGCAGAGGTCTGTTGTCTGTTCCAGAGTCTCGACTGAAAACTAAAGGGGACAGAGCGTTTGCTGTCAGGGCCCCGAGGCTCTGGAACAGCCTGCCCCAGGAAATCAGGTCGGCTGATTCAGTGAACTCTTTTAAGTCCCTTCTTAAAACATACTTTTATAGGAGAGCTTTTCCCGATCTTATTTGACTTTATTTTATCCCTTTTATTTTATTTTACTAATTTTATATTAATTTTTCATGCTCTTATCTTGTTTTTTTTGTATTATTCGTTACACTTGTTAAAGCACTTTGTAACTTGCTTTTGAAAAGTGCTCTACAAATAAGGATTATTATTATTATTATTATTATTATTATTATTATTATTATTATTATAAGTCATCTGATCTTTGCAGATTTTGAAAAAACCTCCTGGTTTGCTTGATCGGTTTCGGGCATTTAGAGAACTTAGGCTAACAAAAGGTACAATTCTGGAAGAACGTATCCATGTATGTGTTTTTAAATGTTAAAACACTCTATCTGCAAATTAGGTGCATGACACAGACCCAGGGTGTGAATGAATGACTGCAATAAAAAAATAAAAGTAGGGGAAAGAAATTAAACTTTACTTGCAGCAGCCTTTCACACCCAGAATAATTAAATTAAACCTACTGAAAAGAAACTGCAGTGTTTCCCACATGTAGACTTTACTTAGGCCAGCCAGCCAAGGTATATAAGGCAACCAATCTTAGCATTTTACAGATAAACACAGAGAGTGTTGTTATCTTTTATGTTACAAGACGCGGTCACAGTGGATATTTTACAAGCGCGAACCATGTAAAGCGACAGTGAACACCCCAGTGCAGCCACATGCGTGGCACCTGTGACTGAAAAATCCAAAAGACGACTTTTATGTCTTTTTGCCGACTTTATAAAACACAGCCAACTGCTGACACGTATAGATAAACAGAAAGAGGCGGGGCAAACTGCTGTTTGCAGCAGAGGTGTGTGTGTGTGGGGAAAAGAGAACTGAAGGGAAAGGGAGCAGATTCATGTAGACTAGTGAGTAAACACTAAAATAAGGTGGAGAATGAATGAAATATAATTAAAATGGTTAAATAAGAAAAAACCTAGCCTATATCCCACTAACCCCAACACCAATCACACCCGACCGTCATTCTGTGGGAAACAACTGTTAATATACTCTTGTTAAAAAATGAAGACCTACACACTAAATAAGTATGTTTCCCACAGCAGAACACCAGGCTATTTGTATGATTCACATACTGTACAGTGTTCCCAGACTATCACTGAATGACGTCACAACAACTGTGGCTTTACCTGGTCTGTGCTTTCTCCCTCTCTCTCTGTGTTTCTCTGCAAATGCTAAGATGGGTCACCAAATCAGATACTGTGTAACTTACATGGAGAGACCGTATTCACACAATAAAGCTTCAGTCAATATAAATTCAGTGACTACTCACCACACAGTTCATATTTACTTCAATACACTGAAAATAAAGGAATACTGGTTCAAATATGTGGCCGTACAACTGCATGTGTGTTGGGGTTTTAGACTAATAAGACTACAACAGTTTGTGAATATGTGTACTGAATCCCTGTGTACATTTGTGTGCCCGCAAAATCTGATTGGCATTGGTGCAAAAACAATATCTGGATAACGGATTTTTGTGGGGCGGATGCTTACTTGGTGTAGTTTTCCAGCGAGTTGTCGTTGTAATAGATACAGATGCCGAGCAGCAGCGCACACAGGCCCTGCACTAGCCTTTCATCCTCTCCCAAGTTCTCGGAGATCTGTGCTGTCAGCTACAGAAGTCCCAGAGTCAAGGATTCATTCAGTTTCAGACTCCCACACCCCTTTTTAACGAGGAAGTGGAATATGATGTCCCCATTCTCATTGATAATCAGTTTATGTTGGCCCATTTTACACAGGGATTGAATTGAACTTCAAGCCTAAAGTCAACACTTAAAAATGAAAACACAAGGTTGGTTTGAAAGACGTTAAGTAAATCTTAACAGTAACAGGAGAGGAAACTGGCAGATGACTTGTAAGGTGCTTCAAGGATACAAAGGGAACGTTTTCCTGATTGTGTAGAAAGTGCGTGACAGCTATCGGACAGTTGCTGATCCATGTACACAGCAGCATGAGGAGGCCCACCCTGGTCTGCACTTTACTACCCTGCAGAGCATAAGAACAAACAAAAGATATGTCAAACATAACCTTCTTGCATGTTGCATGCAGACTTGTATAGACCAAAAATGTGACATTCTAAAGATATTTAAGAGGTTTTGAGTTATTAAAAGATTTGACATTGAAGCACCAGATGTTCAATGTGATCATGACCAGTATCAGGATGGCAACGGATACTACAAGTAATTACAATTTGAATCCCGGTCATAGATTTTTAGAATAAATCCAGAAAGGGAAATTGGTTAAGAAACAGTTCTTGTCATTTCTTTAAAGAGCAACTTAATTTGCATTTGCTTAGTGTGACACAAGACTATCAAGAAATCAAGCAAAATTATTGCCAATGTATTAAATTCAAACTGAAAAAATTAAATAAAAGAGGGCTGATAAAACTGCAACAAGAGTGCTTGAAGTGTATGAGGTAGTGTTTAGATTTAATTTTGTTGGCGTATGACATTTTTTAACAATTAGCCAAGTCCTCCCCCCCTGCCCCCCCAGCCCCCATCTTGACATGCTGGGATAAAAACACAGCATTTGATTTCCCAATCAACAAAAATTGGGAAAAGGTTAAGTAAATCCATCAATGCTTTAATGGAAGCACTTCAATCACATCAAGCATTAGTTGTTAAAAAGGTTATCACAAACAAAAAAAACTGGGACACAGTAAAAATTAATCAAACGAGGTTATGATGACCAGAGCAAGCAATCCTGTATTAATAAGTCAATGTCCCTAAAGCCTAAACAACCCTTATCTTTACCTCCTGTTCCACAAGTTCACAATTTTCAATTAGTTTGCAATTTTCATTCCGCGAGTGACTGCTGACTTGCCATCCAACTATATTGACATTTTAATGTATTTCCAGCTATCAGCACATGCAAAGCAAAACCTATTAAATGTGCTTTTTTAAGAATGAAAAAGGAATCGTAACGATACAAAAGTGGTATAAAAATGATCATGCATTTCCATGAAAACAGCTTTGAGAAACAGTTAAGACAGGTTTAAGATCTACAACAGACCTCAACCTGGATTTTCTTTCTTTACAAAAGTCTGCTTCCAATGGAAAAAGTAAGCAATTGTGCAGTTTTTAATAATTTATCTTAATCTGCAGTAGGAAAAGAAGGGATTATTTTCATGGAGTTGGAATGTAAGAGGATGAATACAGATTAAAACACAGTGCAGAGGCAAATTCAATCTGTAAACTCCACGCTGTAGCTTAACGGTGCTAATAAGATGGTGCATTAACACCTAATGCACACATGCTTTAAGAAGAGCAGATTTCTTTGAGAAATTGAAAAGTATGGAGGTCTGAGCAATGAAGGTGTGGGTAAAAACTTATCAGCATTCCATACTACAAAAACTTACGAAATCACCTTTTCAGATTTAGTCTCCAAATGTGACGAAATGCACAAATGAAGAGGAAAACAAACGACAGGAAAATGAGCAATATTAATTGATCAAACATTGGCCTCAGCAAAAAAACGATAATGTATATAATGTGCTTCTGTATGTTTTTGTGTGGGTGACCGTGGTTAAAACAGCAGCCTAATAGTTCAAATTAAAGACTCCATCTAGTCATTGAAACCTTTAAAGTGAATTTATGTCAGAACAATAAAGGCACATCCCTTCCTTCAAAACTGAAAACCACCATTAAAACAGGTTGTAAGAGAAAACAATCTAGACTCAACATCAAAACATTACCTCTAACTTTCAAAGCCAACTGACTAGAGGTGCTCCGATCAGGATTTTTGGGGCCGATCACAGACTGCTGAAAGCAGTATCGGCTGATACCGATCACCGGGTCTATTTGAAGCCTTCTTATTTATCATGTAGCATTGTATATTTATTTAACTATTCCTAAAAACAATGTATTAAGTATTACAATTAATAGATGATAAAGTATCATGAAATGACAACTGTTTATTTTATTGGCAGGAAACATGGGCAACATATTCCTCTCGCTCTCTTTCAGTGACTTAAAACACAGCAGCCTTTGCCTGGTTACTCTGAGCATCGGATAGCTTTAAAAATATAGCTTTCCCAAAAACAGAACAAACAGCATCGTCATAAAATTACCTCACCTTTAAAAACTGCAACAAATAATAAATAAATAATAGCCAAAATATTCTAAATATTGATGGCTTTTGCATCATGAGTCGATGATAAACTATGAAGTAGCCGCTTTTTGTTCTGGAAAGCTCAGGCAGTTTCTGTTTGCCTTTAAGGGGTAGAGAGAGGAGTCATACCTGTCAACAATGGGATTTGAAAATAAAAGGGACATTTAAATAAATAAAAGTACAATGTTAATTCCATAGTATACTGTTAATGTAATAATTAATTAATTAATAATTAACTAATGTTAATGTTACTTATACTTTCTATAATCCTTATAATTTCATATATAGTTTACCACTATAGTTTTTGGCCTTTAGTAGCAAGTGAAATATTCTTGTTCTGTTGGAAGATAATTGACCATTCATGCGGAACAGTTAACTAGGCTACAGTAGGCTGCATTCTTTACTCGCACATCGTCAATCATTTTTCCAGTTCGCACAGTGGCTATCTATTTTTAGGGGCACATGCGAGTGAAATATTCCGTTCTTCTTTTTCCTTCAGCAGGGTTTTAAAAAAAATATTTTTTGAAAGATTTACGGGGAAACATTTCAATTGGAGGATACCGGGAGAAGACTGTAAAATGTAGCAGACTCCTGGGAAAAGCAGGAGGGTTGACATGAGAGGAGTAGAGAGAGAGAGAGTGTGGGGCAGAGACAGAGTGAGAGGCAGACAGCTGATTGAGCAGCGCCTGAGCTGCTAAACGGCGCTGCTCTGTCTGCATCAGGAAACACACACAGAGGTATAAATAAGACTTTCTCTGCCTGATGCGCTGTGCGCCGCGTAGAAAAAGAGACAATTCAACTCTGGCAGCATGTGGACAGTTTCACAGGATTGCCCCAGCTTGTACCTCAGTTCCCCTTCCTACCTGCACTAGACGCATCAATCGCTTCCTCCTGAAAAAGGACTTTAGTGCTAGCTAGCTTTGAAACCTGCTCAGATCACTGACTGTAGTGAAACCATTTTAGCTGCTGGTTGAAAAATTGTGAGTATTGCATCATCTGACCGGCCTTTTTAGAAACCATCCATCAAACTATTTAAAGCAGTTATCGGCCGATAAGGATTGGTAACTGATCGATGGAAACACCCTTATAACTGATCACATTCTTGTCAGCGTGGGAGCTCCTACAGTTAGGAGGATATCACAGCCAGGGTCTGGGATCAGACCAAAAACAATTTATTGCATTGGTCCAACATAAAAAAGGAGCAAGAGTTAGACCCCATGGGTATGTGCCTTAAGCAGATATCCATAGTTTAACCTCACTGTACAATTGAATTTACCAGGTCTGTCATCATGAGGCGGTCATTGGTTAACAGCTCTGCTCTTTCCTGCATCTGAGTGTTATCTAGCTGCAACATGCAGGCGCACCAAGGTAACTTACTGTTGGCAACTCCTGAAAAGGAGAGTCTACCCCCATCCTTTGAGGAGAGGTGAGATTGACTCCATCTAGTTGGGACTGACCGACCTCCTGTACTTACTCAGACTACTTCCCCACCAAATAAGTGACATTTCACACCCAGTTATCAGGAGTGAGTTTGAAAAGACCTCCGCTTTTTGCGTACTGCCCGACTGGCAATACACCAGATTCCCTACTATGCTAAGACTTGGTGGCGGCCCCTCGTTACTTCTTCTGGCTTAACTTGACAAGTAAATTGGATGCCCAGGAGAGGGACCCAGTTCCCCTGACACAGACTTTGTCACCTCACTTGAGACCAAGCTAACCAAAAGCAAGGACTTTGTCAACGGATAGCAAAAGTTTTCACCAGGAAGGTGCAGGGAAGTTCATGCATTTTAGCAGACTGCCAAAGACTCTCATTGCAGAATCTACAATGAGAGAAAAACAGAAGAAGACGTTGGCATCTCCAGGGGATGCACCAAAAGAGTAATGCAAACTGCGTTGTTTAAAATATGGCTGAATAATTTCAAACTTCATCAACACTAAAACTCTTAAACTCATATAGATGCACAGTGAAAACTAAATAATCTTCTGTAAACTATAAAATCTTCTGGCAACCTGCTCTGTACATTTGTAAGCATGTATGTGGAAATAAGACAGACAAGAGTGAAGATCTCTCAGTCGGACAGGAAAAGATCCAAAAGCTGCTGAAACACACATTTCCTGAACAGACAGATAAGAGCAACGTCACAGGGCAACGTAAGGGTTAGGTGGACGTCAGCGGACATAACACCACAAAAAACAGCTGGTGTGACCCTTTTCTCTGAGCCTCTCATGGGTGTCCACTTCCCATAACCCCAATGGTGAACACAGTGAGAGCAACTAGTGCTTCCAAATCTTTGGGGAGGAATGCACTTGTGTGCCACCCTAATGAGGAAGAAGGGGTCATTGCCATAGGTTAGGGACGGAGAAGGGGTAGTAAAGAGTTAAAGGGAAGAAAGATCCCCCAACACTTGGGCCAACAAGACCCTTAATAAAGATGCCAAGCCAAAATAACCAGCATAGGTGCCGCCCACACTCAAAACACACACACAGGCACAGCACACACACATTTTACTTACCCGGCGGGCGATCTTATCTCCCTGCAAAACCACAATAATGTGATACTGTTCTATTCACTGTTGTTTATTTACCAAAAATGCCTCTATTCTCACAGTCTTCTACCCAGACACACATAAGCTGTTCAATGAAGGAGATGCTAAGTGCCACTGTTTTTTGTCGTACCTGCGAGAGGATGTTGGTGCACTGCTGCAGCAGGGAAACAGGGGGCTTTCCCAAACTGGTGGCCAGTTGAACCCTCAGCAGCTGTTCCTTCTGGGTGAGGTTGTCCTGCAGGGCGTGTGCCAAGGCCACAGCAGCACACCAGTTGGACAGAGAGTCTGGTGAGAACAGTCCTCCACACAGCAGCTGGCCGGCGGAGATGGAATTGGCTGGGGAAAAAAGTGAAATAAATTAATATAATGGTGCATATATCTCTTAGTGTGGTAATGTGCATTGTGCAAATTCCGGTTTACTACAACAAGTGTGCAGAAACGGCTAAACCCCAAACAGCTTCAGGCTTAACTCCTAAATGCCATTTTGTCATAACTTTTAGAAGAAGTCCAATCCACATATGTAAATTCCACTAAACTAGCAATGTGCAAACCATGCTTAACAGTGATGATTTGATTCAATTATATTGGGATTACATTTATTGCACCTCAAAAGCTAGAAAAAAACATGTGTGTGTGTATATGTGTAAGTGTATGTAATATTCTTCCATCAGTAAACACAATTCAAAAAGCAATACTGATGGATTCACCAGGCTTGTCAACGTTTGTTAGCAAGAAGCTTCTCCTATACCCACAAGTAATGCTATTTACAATGATGTATTAATAATTTGTTTTTCCTACATCACCTTATGTGTCAGTATGTCAGTGTCTTAAATGTGTTGAATAGAAAACATAACCACAATAAAAAAAATCTTTTACAGTTAAAACAATTGGAAAGCAGAGATGTCAATATTCTACACCTGTTTAAAGCGGGAGTAGGAAGCATTAAAAGTGACTCAAGTTTAGCACTGAGGTAGGATCATCTTTAGTGTTAATCAAACTTTAACAGTATTCTGAAAAGGCGCTATATAGAAAGCGGTTGAATCGACACTGCATTCATAAAGCTGATTAATCTACTGGATTAGTGTCTGCACAAGGAAAATTTGATGTCTTCTCAGGACAAAACTAAACAACTGGTCAACTTGGTCTATAACTGACCATCAATGGTGGAGGGCAGTAGCGTAGCCACAATCTCCCCCTGGCCTTTTTGGTTCTTGTAGAGGAAACACTGGAAACAGTACAGGACCGCACAGCGAAGCACAAATGGTTGTCTGTCATTCACCATTGATATGAGCAGCACCACGATGGCTGGTCTATGAACAGATGAAGGAGACAGAGAGAAAGTTAGGTCACTACAGAATTTACATTCAGATTTAATATCTTGGTTTCATACATTGGTGGTGTCTCACCTTGGTGGGTTTGAGGGGGCGTTGACAGATGCAAAGTAGTCCTGGTTGACCTGTGAGCCTCTGATAACCTCTGACACAGTGTTGATGGTCTGAAAGAAAGTGGCCAGATCACAAGCTTGAATGTAGGATGTCTCAAAAGGAAGCCAAGCCTTTTTGATTAAGCAACTAGTAATTGACTAGTAAAGGATTGAGTAATACTTTCTGCTATTACCTCTGTGAGGATGTCAGCTGGCACACCAGTGGCCATGAGGATGGTACACAGCTGCTGCAGCAGGCCACACTGGTACATGGACTTCTGACAGCTGGCTGTAGCTCCAGGAGAGTTCACTGGAGACACCATGACTCGCACCAACTGGGATCAGAACATTGTGCAAGATATTAGCAAAACATTATCCCCGTTGTCCTGCTTGTTCAAAGCAACAGCTAAACGTGACTGTTCTGCATTACCTGCAGCATGAGATGGAGGTTAGTGACCTTCTGAGCAGACCAGCCAGAGTTATCATCACCGACCTCAAACCAGGGCTTCATTCTCTGAATGTAGGAGCCTTCCTTGAAGAAGTTCTGATTGGAGCTGTTGTTCTTTAGCAGGTTGAGCAGCAGCAGCAAACAGTCCTCTACCACAATACCTGCACCAAGAGACAAAGGTGTACGTCAGGATGTGTCTCTCAAGAAAAACACCAAACTTACTATTTCAATTGCAGAAAATACAATAAGCATTTAAATCTTTAGAGACAATTGTGTATTGAAGATCAGAAACTTCCAACTCCTTTTACCTCCATCACTGCTGCCCTCTTCTGTGATGATGTCTAGAAGACGCTCAAATGCGTTTTCAAATGCCACAATTTTCTGAATGGCAGCATTGCTTTTGGTCAGCTGTTGAAGCAACAGCAAGCCCTGTTGGAAGTGAAAAACAGGTCGTCAGGCATCTCCTGAAAATGACATTGCTGTAGCATTATTCACACTTAATTCTCATGACAAAAAGGTCTAGAGACCAAAATCAGCCCTGGGTTAGAACAATGCAGGTTGGTGTATGCGTGGTGTTTAAGGTACCAGTGAGACAGGAAATAAAATCCAGGCAGTCAAATTTGAGTAACAGATCTGTGAGTATGAAGGCTTCACAGATGCCAAAACACTGCACAGGGGTTTAAAACACTCCTGATTTTACAATTCTGGAAAGTTATCACAGCTCAAATTTTTAGAATTACTATCTTTTGTCGCGATGATTGTGAGGTAAACAGTAAATATGTGCCATTCACATTAGAAGTAATCCACCAGATGAAGCATTCTGTTGCCGGAGTCCTCTGTGTTGGCATTGCCCCTGTACAAATGAACTGGCCTCATTCAAATGAATGAAAAGGCTGCATTTTTTTCCCCTCACAGAGCTAACGTCAGTCTGAACGCAGCCTTAGTTTTAGAGGCTTTTGTAGGTAGTTTATTACGAAATGGCAGCATAAAAAAGCAGGAACAAGTACTCACATCATTGCGAATGACTTCTCTAGAGTCTGCCAATAGGTCCATCAATCTAGAAACACCTGCATATCAGAAATAAACATATTTCCTAAGAAAATATTGACAAACTAACTTTTGTGTGAACTGTCTATTTTTCTAGAGCCAACAGATGCTCACAGTAAAGGGATACAGACATGCTGATATAAAACTGAGGGTACAGGTCCTGAGTAAATTCCTGACATCACAAAAAGAGTTTGATCAGATGTGGAGAGGAGAAACTCACCCATGGGGCTGACGAGAATGATACCCTGGACCTGGACACCCTGGTTCTTCAGGAGAGCAGTCAATAGCTTCACCCCGGGCCAACGCACATGGAAGTCAAACTCCTAAAAAAGCACATCAATGCATAAATATGTCAGGCAGTTGTTTAGACGAATATAAAAACATAGAGCTCTTGGCACTGGAGCGGAAACAGTTCAGTACCTCCAACATAGTGAGAAGCAGGGTCACATGCTCAGGGTCCTGAACAAATTTCTCTGTGAACTGGGCACCCAGGTCATCTGCCTGCTTCTGGGCAGCCTCATCTGTGAAGGAGATTGAAAGCTGAACTTAGTCACATCTTCAACACTAAAGCAGGAGCCATCAGTTTAGAGAGGGAACCAGCTGATTTGTTCATAGTAATCACCCTGAGCAATAATGCAACTTTTTAAAACCTTCCCAGAGTGTTTGTTACTGGCGGTTTTCTGCTACTGAATAATGACTTTATAGGGATGGATATGTGAATCCATTCCAAGAAATGTGCACATGCTCGAGGTGATACATGTGAACACACCTTCTGGGGAAAAAAAGGGTGACACACAATATGAGGGGAGAGTTGGACAGGAGGATAAACAGGGTGACCTCAGCAGGGTTACTGTAAGGGATTCTACTGCGTAAACATAGGCAGAGAGACAATTAACGTGGGACGAGCTGAGAGCTTTAGTGTGACAAGCTGGTTAGCAACACCACAACACCGAGAGTAAGTGTAATTCCCACCTGCTAATCTGGCCATAATTTAACAGCATCTAGCAATGCAGATAGTTTTAGATGTTGTTACCCACATCTTGTTATATCCATTTCTAAGATTTCTGCTTCCACCCCAAAACAATGAAGATGGTGGAATTTTGGTCATGGCATTGTAAAAATCAATTGATCACATGGCTTTGTGTAATGTGAAAGGGGTCATTTATAGTGAACCCACACATAACTATCACCTAACTCTAAACTTTTTAGCTCCTTTTAGCTCATTGTTTTGGTTATACGGCCCACATCTTGAGTGGCTTGCTTCCCTCTCACAGAGTTATTTTCAGTCACAGAAGGCAGCAGCTGTTTTCAGTGAAAATGCTCTCATAAACCCACATTATTCTACCTTCCCAGCACCAAACAGGAGACAGAAAAAACTAGAGACTAGCTGGTGACGACAGAGGAGCATTTAGTGACTAAAGAGGCAGACATTCCCCTCAGGAGTTGGTTGAGACTAAAAACAGAGCTAAATAGAGAATGTTGGTCTCACAATTGCCAGGTGGCGACAACTCTGAATTTAAACTTTGCTAAAGCGTGTTGGAAACTGTTTGCCCACATGTTTGTCATAATGACAAATCAGAAAAATCACCAAGTATAGGGTGAAAAAAAAACATCAATGTCCTTCAAGAAACTGTGTCCCTGTTACTAACAATCCACAGATCACAACACAAAACTAGCTACCATTAGAGGATGGTGAGCATTTTTTGTAATTTGTGTGAACTCATGCTGAAAAAAACACTTAAGATGCAAACAGAATTAAACAGTGTAATTTCACCACAATAGTGCAAAAACTACCAGTTAGTAAAGCATGACGGAAAAACAAAGCAGCAAGGAGAAATGACATAATAACAGACAGAGGTTGGGGAATGAGATGGTATTAGTGAAGCATTATTATTACCACCCAAACACCTTCAGTTTTCCAGTGTTAAATCATTTTAGTGAAGTTAGTTATCTAGCAGTACTGCATGGATAACTTAGTTTCAGTACTGACCAGGCATGGAAACATTCGTATGCTTCCCTGAGACAGGGTTATGAGACACTGCGTCTGCGAGAGCAGGAGGGGAAGAGTAACTTTAAAGCTTCACCCAAAAGCTTGGACATGCCATGTTGATAACCAAAACACAGCCCTGAATTTAACATCAAGTTTACAATGTGTGCACTGCAGGACTGTTAATTTGCTCTTTTTCCCACAACCCAACCAAGAGGAACCAATGATTCTAAGTGTTGCTGGTGGTTGGGAGGTGGATCACATGCACAGTTAAAGAGATTTACCTTCTGATTCATCTGTACGGTTAAAACATGGAAGAGAAGAGAGACGAGAATTCTTATGTAAAGCAGTCATTATCGGTTCACAGAAGAGGGGAATGCAAATTGACTGATGTCCAGTTGACATGAATTGAATTCACACATGCAAACAAAACAATTACTCAGTCAGTCAATACCGTTTATAGTAGCCACACAATTAGGAGGAATTATCTTCATATGATAACCAATTTAGGATGAATTTCATTATTTCGAATAATTGCAGGAGGGTTTCACACCTTGCTCTTCCTCCTCATCATTGCAGATGATGTTGTATAGTGTGTCCAAAGCATAGCCAAGGATTTCAGAGTCAGACCTGTTTAATTAGCAGGAACAAGCAGAGTGTTAACAAAACACAAGTTTCAGTGTTAACAGAACTAGAGACAAACAAAACCCTTCGACTGCATGTTACTTTATAAACAATATGTACAAAGCTATTTTAGGACACCATGAGAGAAACACAAATACTACATCAACATACCTATCAGTTTGCAGTATGTTGATCAAGTGATCCATCGCCTGTGTTCCAACTTCCATGCGATATTTCTACAATAACAGGGAAGGCAAGGCGAAGTTATTTATATGGCACCTTTCAAGAACAAGACAACTTAAAGTGTTGTATGTAAGACGTGAAAAAGACATAAATGAAACACAAGGCTACATAAAAAAACAGCTATAGAAAGAGTAAAATAAAAGATAAAAATAAGCTATAAATGATAAAACAGAAGAAGATGTGAATGAATATATCAAGGCACTGGCAAACAGGAAACTTCTTGACTTCAAAGAACTTAAGTTTGTTCCATATAAGAGTAAAAATTGCACGCTGCTGTGTGGATAGCTAGCAGACCTGAACCCAGATCTGGTCTGGACAGTTCATGAATTTGCAGCAGATCAGAAATGTTTTGTGTTTTGGCCCTAAACCACTCAGTGCTTTACAAACAGATCGTAAGATCAATGACACACTATTGAAGAAGACAAAATCTAAAATAAATAAAAAAGGAATTTTGTTCAATGTGGACATTAATAAACTTTGTATTGTACTTTGTATAAAATACAGGATGTCTATACATCCACCTCTGTGTTTGTGACACAGCTGCACGTCAATGTGCAACCCTGTGCCTCCAAAACCCATTACTCGTGGCCGATAAACTCATTACTCATGGTTGATGGGGCAGCCAGGAACAAAACAGTCCATGAACAGAAGTGAGAAGAGGTGGCTTTGTAGAGGTCTACGTCAATGATGAGTTCATTTTAATCAGCAGAGTTTGACAAATGAGAGTTTTATTCATGACAGTGTGACAGAGGCGAAAACATGTAGCCAATCATTTACATGACACTGATGTAGTCAAAAACTGCAGCTCTGCGATAAATCCGACCTCTTAAGATTATAAAGGCAGAATAAAACCACAATCAAAAACTACCATTATCACATTCATGAAGGTTCCTTGTATTAGTTTTAGCTAGGTCCTACCTAATTAGGTGCAAATTCAATATATTTCTTCAGCACATGTTTCCAATGACTTTGTCTTTGTATTTTACCTTAGAGAGGGATTTAAGAGCACGGACAGCATCTCTGCGGTCTTCTAGGAGCGTCGAGGAAGCTACCCGGTCACACAACTTCTGGATCTGTCGACAGAGGAATTATTATTTATTTTGCTTGCATTTCTGCTTCATTTACCATGAAGAGTTTTGTACTTATGTCTTGATAAGGGGGATCAGTGGACGTCGTGAGTGGCTGTATTCTGCAGAGGCATGGAGTAAAAGGTATCATCATAAATGTTTCACTTCTTTGGGGGGTCTCATGGGTCAGTTTGTTTGTTAGCTGTTCTTGGAACTGTGTGCAACATTGAGAGGTTTAGCAAAACAGTGCCTTGTATGTGTACACATACTTCTCCAACAAAGCTATTTCTGATTAATTTTATTTAAAAAAACAAAACAAAATATATTCTTAGTTTACCAAGATCACAACCAGTACAGAATGCAACTGGTAACATATGCCACATTGTTTCAATTTAAGGGGCCAAAAAGTTGGGGAAACACTGGTCTGTTGGACAGAATTACTACAGTTTCTCTGGAAAACATTGTACAATGGGACACGAAACAACTTATAATAGAATAAATTGACTGTAAATATGATTTACTGCCTCAAAAAACTGGATTCATGTTTAGTTACTCCTTAGGTACCAGTATTGGGAAAGACAGTGCTGCCGTGAACATTTAACAGCATCTTGATGAATGTATTGAGCATTATGCAGGAGGAACAAGATGCCTCTCTAAACAGCCAAAACAAGAATGTTCACTGACAAAGATCTGATTATGTGCTCCTGCAAAACCAGCAGGATCGATTTCAAAACATACCATCACTGCATACATTACACTAGATGCATCTAATTCATGCTGCTGTACATGAAAGATCTTGATTGTTTCATACTAGTTGATAACACCGTGAGGATGTGCTATTTTATATCACTGGAAGTAGAAAATCCCTTTGGGTTTTGAACAACACTCTGGGAAGTGTTGATGACAAATGTTCAATATTTTCTATCAGCAGTTTAATCGACAATGAAAGTGATCGTTAGTTACAGGACAGTGCAGAGCAAGAAAGCCTTATTCTTATGTGGCACTTATAGCTTAATGGTTGTTTGATTATATCCCTCATACTGGATGTGAATATAGTTATATTCTGTTTTATTGTTGGAGGTTAACGTTACTTGAAAATAAACATATTGTAGGAAGATGTTGATTGAGTGACTGACAGCTGATACCCCTAGAAGTCCTGTCTGTCTGTTTTTTTCATTCACTGATTTCCCCATACATTATAGCTACTACAAGAAGGTAAAAGCAACATGTCATAAACAGCCCTAATTACTGCTGACTGACAGATACGCTGCGTTAGCTTATTAGCCTAGACTAGCTCGTTGTTCTAGGCCCCAGTCTCTTAACATATCATCCTGGGTTCTTTTTTTTTTTAGATCAATAAAACAAATAATCCTCCGTGTAAAAACCCAGGTTTAATTGGTGACGTGTGTGTGGTGGAGTCTGTCAGCTGCACAGCGGTGCATATGTTAGCTAGCCGCGGCTAGCCGGGCTGGTTTCCTACCGTCTCCGCTTCGGTAGGCTGCGGCCCGGCTGCCTGCCCACCCATCACTCCTCTGAAGAAGTTCATCTTCACAGACGTCCTCTTGGTGCCGTATTCAAAGCGTCTCTCCTTCTGAAAAAACCCTCACACTTCCCCTCACAGGTCCGCGTACTAACTATGTGAATAGAAAAAGTAAAATGGTACACAATGATAATTTGTTCACTGTGTACACTGACCGACCGACCCCGGAACACCAATGTGAGTGGACTGCGCATGCGCGCAGACGTGGCGCTACGTGGCTGATCAGCAGACAAGCGAGTTCAGTTATTTAAAGGGCAAGAAAATCTCATTCATTCATTACACTGTGTGAAAATACACTAATACAAAGACAGCTATTTCATTTAATTCATCACTGTGTGAAATATAACATTAAAAGAGTAGTGAAGTAGAAATAATGCAGAAATAAAAAGTTTCTGCTTTAAAATGTGAAAAAGTGTTGGCTTTATCAGCAAAATATGCTCAATATGTGCATGTAAGTAACTGCCACATTGTTTTTGTTTTACACATAGCTTGATTATTCTTTTATAACTTGCATCTGTTTGTTACAAATTTATGTGTTTTTAAATCTTTTTATGTCAACTGTATGTTTATGTCTATATCTAGCACCTAATCACCATGGCAAATTCCTCACTACATACTATTTGCAAATAAAGCTCTTTCTGATTCAAGTGACAAAAAGAAACATACTCAGCAGCAGATTGGCTTCTGTCAGTGCCGTGATATGTTAGCATTTAATTATAATATTATTACTGATGCATAAACATGTAGTACTGTAAGAAGCATTGTTGTTGTATGCATGTGTGTAAGTGTGCATACAAGGCATGAGGCGGATTTCCACACAGGTTTGTATAATGAGATTAAGTTTGTAGTTCCTTTTATGCTACCTACAAAGAGTAAATGTTGTACAGAAAAATTATATACAGAAATAAAGCTATTTTACATAGTGGAGTGCTGAAGATGAAGTCTCAGCCTTGGGGGAAAAAGCTCCTCTGGAGTCTGGTGGTACGACTCCAGAAGGCAGCAGGGTCAACAGGCTATGGCTGGGGTGGGTACTGTCCATCAGTGTCCTTTGGTCTCTGTGCAGGCACCTCACCTCTCCAATATCACTGATGCTTGTTAATGATCTTTAGAGCAGTTTTAATCACCTGCTGCAGTGAAAGTTGATAGATGAATATACTCATAAATGTCAATGCTTTAATAAGCGCTAAATTGACAAGGAAGCAAGAAATAAATACATAAGAGCATTTGGAGCTCTCGTCATTATGTAACAGGACTTTTGGCAAGTCAGGAATTGTTTTGAATGATATGCTTAATAACATCTCTGACCTCCCACACTATATGAAAACAAATCTGCCCAACACACATCAATCTGACATTATGCAAAGCTGGGGACAAGTAGTATTCAAGGTTTGTCTTTGTTAGTTTGTTTTCACTGTTTATTTAGGCAGTTTATTCTGTATCAATGAATTATATTTTCAAAACATATCCTATGTTTTGTATATAAAAATCCCAATAGCTGTTAAATAAATGCAATGCAGTAAAGATGACGATGAGAAGTAGAAGTATGAAAATACCTATGAAATAAATTTGAAATATAGTACAAAAAAACAGAAAATGTACTAAACCACTTTTAAACAACAATTTCGGTACAGACGCATATACCAGCGGAAAGTCAAACAAATAAGAAGCATTTAACCTGTGGGTGATCCCAGGGTTGGAATTACCTGGCAAGGGGTCCTGGGGCAAAAGTGAGCTGCTGGGCCCCCGTCTAAGTGCAATGTGGACTGTAATCTTCTGCTGGATTATTACATGACCACAGGTTTGCTGTGTATTAATCTGATTAAACACAAACCAACAGGCCTTTTTCACAGCACAAATTTTCATGTGTGATTGTAGGAAAAGTACAAGAGTTTCTAAAAACAGTAACAACGCCTCAATGAATCTCATCAATCATTAATTTTATTAATGATGCCTGTGCTTTCTGTTTTGTAAGGAGAACGTAAGCTGTGATTTTAATTGATTTCACTCTCAGTTTGTTTTTGTGTCTTTGTTTGGATGGTTCTTAAACAGTTTTGTTATAGAATATAGTTTATGTTGTTTATCTAAGGTTTTATTTTATGGGTATTTATTTCCTGTGTTTTGGTAATCAGCATGGGTCGATTAGGGTGGGAGCAATAGTGTCCATATTTTTATGGATGAATAAACTGAACATTGAAAAACTAGAGAGGGCCTTTAGTATTCTCAATAGTAGCTACACATCTTTAAAAAATGTATCTATAACATTAAATATTTATAACTAAATGAGCAGCAATCCAAGTTTAAGTTTTGAAAACACCCATAGTTAGATGCCTTCTGCATATTGCCATGAATTTAATTCTGGTGGAGAGCTGCTAGATCAAATGTATAATTTTACATTTATTTATTTTATTTTATAGTTAACTGAATGAATAAAATAATGAAATTCCCCAATCATTTTAATTAATTAATTTTAAAATGTTTAGACTTTATTTTTAACATACTCTTGAGGAGAGGATGCATGGTGATGGCCCTGCATTTAGCAATCCTTTTGAACCTTGCAAATTATCAACAAGAAGCTTCAGGAAATGACAAACATGGTCCGGCATGAAATCATTTCTCAGCAGTAAAATTTGTGATCCTTGCATGGTTGAACTTTAATGTCCAGCAGGTAGTGGTGGAAGAAGTATTCGGATCTTCTACTGAAGTAAAAGTACCAATACCACACTGTGTAGATACTCCACTACAAGTAAAAGTCCAGCATTCAAAACCTTACTCAAGTAAAAGCATGTTAATGTTACCAAAAGTAAAAGTTTGATTCTGCAGTAAAATGTTTCATGTCAGTGTTTTACAATTATAGCTGATGTTTCTGCATTAATATTACTACGGCATCAATGTGTGTGTTGCATTTTACTCATGTATATGTTTAAGGATGTGTGAATTTTAAATACTTTATATTTAATGTACAGCAACACATCATAGTCTATATATATCATCATATGTTTGTACCATCGCTGTCGTGTGAGAACCATGTATGTCTAAAAAAAGTCAACTTCTCATGAGCTCAGATAAACAGCCATGTTTTCAACTTTGTGACAATGAAAATTTTGTTTTAAATAGTCTATTTCTCAACCTATGAAGGAATACTTTTGCCTTTGGTTTATCAGAAAAATTGTAATTCAAAATAACCACTTTCACTGGACAGAATGGTATGAAATGGTACAAATGTAGTGGAGTAGGAAGTATAATATTTCTCACACACAGATGGAGTGAAGTAGAAGGATAAAAGAAATGCACACAAAGTAACATACTGTACCACAAATGTATAAATTGAAGTACAGTACACTTGTAGATGTCCTTGGATACATTCCACCACTGCTAGCGAGTGATATTAAATCATATTCGTATTGCTTATTTTCTCAGTCCTTTCTGAGAGAAACTGTTGCTGCTACAGCAAGAAATGAAAACCCTCCATGTCAGATTATTCCCATCACTGATGATCCTTTGACTCCTCCAATCTGTCAACAAACCAGGGAAGGACGCACATCAGACAATCCCTCCCGTTCCGCCTCATGTCACTAAACCAGGACAGGATAAACAGGAAACCCCTCCTGATCCACCCTGTGTACTCTATCTACCTATTGTGCCTTATAACGTCCTCCCACCTAATCCAGTTAGTGGACAAAGTGCTAATTATAGCAGGTTTATACAAGGAGGGGGGGTCAACTTCCTCCTCACTCACCTTTTGGAGCATCTAGTTTCCTCCCAGCTCCTCACTAGAGAGATGGACACCTCCAAGCGGGCTGGTTTCCTAAAAGCAGCAGCAATCCAAACAGGAGGTCAAAGGGGTCCCTTACTGGCACAAAGGTTTGACTTTGACTACATTAAGTGAAACGTAATCTGAAGAGGCGTCTGTGACTGAAGAGATGCTGAAGGTGCCACTGATCATGAGATCATGTTCAATCCTTTGAACATGCAAGGGTACCAATTGTAACTTAATTACTGTGTTAAGAATTTACACAAATGCGTTCACTTCAGTCTCAAAGGTGCCCTGTGGAGTTGTCTCGTAAACAAAAGTTTGTCTTCTTCATTCAGCGTCACCAAAAACACAGTGCCTCATCAACATGTTGAATGTTTTCCTTCCTCTTCATAATTTTTTTATAAAACATTTTCAGCATTTTGTCTTCTTCTGTCTGCCTCTTCACTGCCTGAGTTAACACAACCTGTAGTTCATTGGAATAATGCGAAACCAGTGACTGAAATGTGCATCACCCACGAGCATGTGCAACACACAACAAATAAAAGTGTAAATAGAGATCAAAACTCCACAGAGAACCTTTAAAAAGGTGAACTCCAGCAAATTAGTATTGCGTATGAGGGACTTTTTTGAGACAACATTTAAACAGAGGCCAAGATATCCTGACTCTTAGTCTTTGGTATTCTACGAAAACACTGGATCCTACACTCTGTTGCAAAAGTCCACCTTTTACCCTCCGTGCCTTGTAAACAACGACATATTTCAAACTCACAGGCTTTGCATTATACTTATTGTCCAAAAGCAGGCTGTAAGCAAAACGTGTCTCTTCAGGTGCAAAATATTTGAGTTAAAAAAACCAAAACCGATCCTGGGAGTTCTCTGCTCGCCATTGGACCTGCATCAACAGGTTCAGCAGTCAAATCCGCACCGCAGTAAGGGAGTATCTCTTTCACTACAAACCCTACAAGCCTGCCTGACGGTAGATCTGATTTCTACCGGTGCTCTGGGTTTTCTGTAACAACTGCTTGTTGTTATTTACATGATCTTTTATGGAGGAACCTGCAAACATGACAAATGGTATGAGTGATGCTGATATCAGTAGTTTATTGTATGTTAAGTCCAACACATTCAAAATTGGAAAAAAAAAAAAAAAAAAAGATTCTCCACCTGCAACACTTTGTACTAGCAACAAGGGTAAACACAGTAAAATAAAGATGGCAGCCAACTGTTTACCACACCTGCTCTAAAGCCAAGAAGGTACTTCTACTGCTTCCATTAAAAAAAAAAAAAAAAAAAGAGGGCTGGAATGACTCAATGTGGATCCACTCGACTGCATCCTCACCCACAGGAAAATAAATGTACAGATTTTCTTTTTCCTTTTGAGGATCATTTAAAGTTTGGAAAAGGGCAGGTTGTTGAAAACCTCAGTGGAGAAAGAAGAACTATCAAACTGTCAATGTAAATATGCTTACACATTTTTACCACCACTACCATGTAAACAGATTGGTCTGAATGCATGATGGCTCCTCTTCACACCTCTCTTCATTGACCTTTGCTGTAAAAAGTACGATTGCAGTCAAGCGCCTGTGTTGAGCAATTAGCTGACAAACAAACATTAGGGGTAGAGGCACCCATAAGAACTGTCTGTTAAAAACACCAAGATCAAAGAGATGTAATTTTTCTGTAATATTGGGTCAAAGACTGATGGTAACAAATTAGGGAGTCTCTCTACTGAAAACATTTAATCTCAACTACAAGGGAGAGTAGGCAAGCTTCACTGTGGAAAACTACATAAAATATGCCATGTCTGTACATCTAATCTTATAACTGCAAGAGAGGTTTCATGCCAAAAGGTGAGCACTAATAATTTTCTTTCTTTCCATTGCCAGATGAGAAATTTGGAGAGAGGCTGTGTTCAAACTGACAGATAGTCCCAGAAATGTTGGGAATAGTGCAATACCACCAGATAAGGAAGACCTCATTAGTAGATTTGTCCAGAAAAATGCTACATCGATTTCTCGTCCCCTTTCAGTGCAAGATAAAAAAATAAAAAAAGATAACATGTCCATGTTTTCCTTTCCAGCTGAAACCAAAAGGTCTTCCCTCCCTACAGAGTGGTAAAAAGAAAAATACACTAGAGGACAAGCAGCAGACGACTACTGTGGCATTCAGGTTAGACTCGCCTAGACTGGGAAAATAATTGAATAGAAGAATCACAATGAATAATCAGCATATGAAAATACAAATGCATAAACAGCTAGAAAAGTGAGCACAATTATTTGCTAGTCCGTAGGCTGTAACTATGGCCAGCCCCAACCACACAGATCATTACAAAATTGCTGCTAAGAAAAGAACAGTCTGACAACTTTTGAGTCCAGGGATTAACCAGAGTTCTGCCATGAGTTGCAAAAACTATGGTCAGACTGAAAGTAAGGATCAACAGTATCTGAATCACACTGAGAGACATTTACTTGTTCCAAACTGCAAACCTTAGTCCACTGAAATCACGGTTGTGTAGAGAGCTATGACATGTTAAACCAAGGACCAAGCATTTCACTGTCACCATCTTTAATGTACCTTTTTTTGGGATTAGTTCTTCAGATGCACTTATTAACCATTTAACATCAAATAGAACTCGAGGCACCTATTCTCTCTACAAATCCCAGAACAGACAATACAAAACAAATGTACAAAACTCACAACAGATCATCTTAGGTAGTAAACAGTATGGAGAAAAAAAAAAAAAGAGAAAAAAAAGGAAATATGCACCTGAAACTTAAAATCTTGTGAATACTGCAATTTCTTTTTTGTATCTGCTCCCCTAAGACAACAGTTCAAAATCAGCAGCTCCGCATTATGAGGCGGCAAGCCCCGAGCCACTTTACGCTTTAGTAAGACTGGAAACAGGTGAAATAGAAGGCACCATCATGCTCTTATCAAGTCCAGAAAGAAATGACTATACACAAAAGGGGAAAAAAAACAAAAATACATACAGTAAACTATGATTTTTGCTGTACATTTATTATGTTACTCTGTACTTAAGACATGAAGGGAGGGAAGAGGGAGGAAGGTGTCGTCCATCCCAGTTTCACGGTCTAGCTGGCAGGGAAAAACAATTAAAAAAACAAACTTGAATTAAAAAAAAAAACAAAACACAGAGCGAGCAGCCATCATTACCACCACTCTTCTATTGTTCAACTTTGTTTCTTGTTTATCCTTTGTCCCCCCACTCATTTGGTGAAAGTCCAGGATTTTTTTTATATTTGATTTATAAAGGAGGAAAAATATAATGTAGATTTGCTTGTCACCTTGTCCATCCAGCAGTAATTGAAGCGTAGTTTTGGGTCAAAAGTGTGAAAAGTACATTGGTCACAGCAGACAGGCTGTAAGCGAGGCCTGCCCCGGTAAGTCGTATCGCTTTGAGACAAAACAGGTCTCTCCAGCTGCGTTCCGAGCATGGATGTCAATGTAATACGACAAAAGTACCCATTAGTGCATATTGATGAGTGCATTATGCAATTTTGAAGCAGTGGTCTCTCAAAAGGAAAAAAGTAAAAGGCAAGCTTTTCCCCTGGAACTGCATAAATTTTGCATCTCACTCTTTTCCAACAGTAACGGGCAGAAAACTACCATATAAAATGTGCAATAGAGGGATTTCGTGAAGCAGCGCCTCAGTTAAGTCAAGGCATATAATCTCTTTTCCAAATGATGGGCTGTATTGTCGTAGTTAAAAGTCTTATCAGTCCCTCCTAATGTGGCAGATCACTCCTGGTTGGTTTGCCTT
Source organism: Micropterus dolomieu (assembly GCF_021292245.1). Lineage (NCBI taxonomy): Eukaryota > Metazoa > Chordata > Actinopteri > Centrarchiformes > Centrarchidae > Micropterus > Micropterus dolomieu. Next base: position 8,387,427 of record NC_060153.1, on the reverse strand, counting down.
TTTTCCACAAATTTACAAATTAAAGTTTGTGAATTCTTGAGTTACCCGAAAAGGATGCTCAGCTCACAACTAATAAGCGAAATTTTTTGTTTGCTTATTCTGTTTTGTCTATTTCACAAACAAACGGTTGACAGGCTGTGTCACATTCCAAAGCAAAGAGGGAACAAAAATAAAAAAAAAAATAAACAAAAAAATAACAAATATTTACGTTTATACATGAAGATTTCTTTTCGTTAACGAGAACGGTTGAAGATGAAGAACACGGGACTACTTCCACGCTGCAGGTGGTGCTCTTCTCAGCGGCGCTGGGTCGTAAAGCGACTCTCTCCCTGACCACCAGAGCCTCGTCCAGAGCCAACGCCAGGTTTGGGGGCCATGCCGCCTCGAGGTGGTGGTCCCCTCCCGTCACGTTCGCGCATCATTCCACTTCCCACAATGCCTCGCGAACCCCCAGGGCCTCGGTCGTTGCGCCTCATGTCCCGACGCTCGTCTCCTCCACCACGAGTCTCCCGTTCACGCACCGCCCTCGTCTTCTTCTCCTCCACATTCAGACGCACCTCGCCTCGAAACATAATGGGCTGCAGTGAGAAAAAGTAAAGTCAGCACAGGATAAACCAGGACTGAGTATTTCCCTGTCTATTTCACAACCCACATCATTCACTGGTTTGCACACAAGTTTGTTCATCTGTCCCAGACGCTGTGTAAGCACTGCCACACTGGCCTGACCTGATGAGCTCAGTGTCCCTGCCAGGGAAACAATTTAATCTCTTTTTAGACCTGAGTGAGAAACACAGCCCCCTCATTCATTTGAAGTCAAATACATGCAAGCGCGCATTCCTGGTGGATTACTTTGTAACGACAGCAGAGCATTTCTCCTGCTTACCTCACAATTGTTGTGATGAAAGACACAATTACAGTGCTGTGTTAACTTTCCAGAGTTATAAAATCCAGTCTCAAGAGTATTTGAATTATTGTGCACTATTTTTGCTTTTCCAAACTCACGGATCCATTTACACAAACTGGGCTTAGAGTCTTATCAGTCTCTCCTAATGTTGCAGACCACTCCTGGTTGGTTTGCCTTTTTCCTCCCACAAAGGAAAAGGATGCTCAGCTCACAACTAATTAGCAAAATATTTTGTTTGCTTGTTTTGTTAAAGCAGTATAAACTGCTGTGTGGTTCATGTTTTGTCTCACCTGTTGTAACAGCTCCTTGTTTTGTTGGTTGCTTTTTTAAAATTCAATGTTATAATTGGTCTGAACACAGTCATAGATTTCTGTTTACAAGCTCGATTTGTTAGTGCCGTGAAAATGGAAAAACAAACATACAGTGGCTTTATGTATTTCATACTTTATAAGGGTTTCTCCTACTGTGTCAGATTCAGGGTCAGAATAACTAAATGTAGAAATGTGTGTCACCAAACCACCACCGAAAGAATGAAAGTGGGTAATGAAATGTCAATACATGCCCCTTCTACCTTGGCCCCCAAGATTCTTTGCACAGGATCAGAGTCGTCAAAGACCACAAATCCAAAGTTGGGCAGCTTCCCACCAACGCCCTTGGTGTTGATCCGCAGCTCCACAACATTTCCATATGCTGCAAGAACAAATGTGTAATTGAACTAATATTTAAAATCACCCTCAAACGCATTTTACAGGACATGCAAGTGTATCTACAATGGGTTGCTTTTTTTGAAAACGTACTCATGAAGAAGTCCTTAAGCTCGCTCTCGTCAATGTCATGCGGGAGGTTGCCAACAAAAAGCTGGTGGCTGTCTGGGTACCGAACAATCCGCCTGCTGTCAATGTCCCCAGATTCAGCATCTACCCTGCCACCTGCAGGGCAGAACAACAGGCAAACTTGTGAGTTATCTGCTTCAAGTAAAATTCCTGGCATCAAGTGAAACATATGCCACGTGTAAGACTGAATAACAGTCTCATACAGAATATCATGAAACAGGATTATAGATCACTTTAGATGTGACCTAAACGGTCATGTTTACCTTTGTTAACAAAACTCAAGTGTGGTTTCCCCGTTTGTGACTCCAAAGATGCAACACCATCTGATTGTGACAGAGACATGCAAGACTTAAGAATAAGCCAAATGAAAGGCTTGAAAGTGATAAACCCTTTTTCTGGCCAAGGAGTGTTACTATAGGTATTACCAGGTCTGGGACCCCGCTGAGTGAAGGGCGGTCTGTCGCGTGTGCGCTGGTCTCTGGGTCGTAGAGGTGCGGTCTGTGTCTCAGGCTTGGCTTCAACTCTGGGCTGTTAAGGGGAAGATTGTCACACACAAAAAAGACTCAATGAACCACACATCCTTTTCATCATTGCTTTAACACGTTTCTCCAGAGAATGAGTTTAAGTCACCCAGAGTGATCTGGTAATATGTTTTAGTCCCAAGCACAGGTGGGTAGAGTAACCAAAATCTGTACTTACGTAAAAGTAACATTCCTGTGCAAATAAAAGTACTCAAGTAGAAGTAAAAGTGGTCATAAAAATAACTACTTGATTAAGAGCACAAAAGTATATACTGAAACAATTACTTGAGAAGCGAGGAACTTAAATAATGAAAAAAAAATAATGTGAAAACACACTTGTTTAAAGTCTTTTATTTGATGTGGCTGTGACTAAAGTTATTCAGCTTCCTATGGTTAAGGTAGAAATGCAAAAATACATTTGTATTTATTTGTGATGAAATGACAAGTCACCTCCTCATTAGATAACCTGCCATAGACACAATATTCCCAGTTTGTAGCTCTAAAGTGTGACCACAAAATACTACATTAATATTATAGTCTGTTAAGTACACAGATAAGTAAAGATTGTTAAAAAAAAATATACATTCTTTGTTGTTGTCGTCTCCTATAATAAAGTTATGATTTAGTAAATAAGTAACATTAGCAGATAATGCAGGGAAATTTCATAATGTACTGCCTATTAAATACAGGTGTTGTCTTCTTCACTTTTACCTGAGGAAGATCATCTGTGGTTGAAACATATTAGTCACATCCGTATCCGTATAAAAAGTGGTTTGTCTTCGTGTGTGCATGATTTGGTCTCTTCAATAGGCCACACCAATGAGCATGACTAGTTAAATGCACACTGCTCTACACCGTTAGCTTGAATATTTAGGCTATATTATGGCAGAAAGCAGGAGTCATTTTGAAGCATGATATACTGTGTAGCTATTTACTATTAAACTCAGCTCAGTTCTGTGATGTAATGTTCCTGACTTTACAACCGGAGACCGCTGCACTCACAAATAGTGATAGCAGCTAATATTTACAGATGAAAATTTAGTGCACCGTGCAGCCAGCCTGGTCTCATCCCACGGCGTCTAAGAATGCACGTTGGTATTGGACGCCCTGGGATGAGACACTAAATTTTCATCTGTAAATATTAGCTGCTTGCGCCATTTGTTGTAGCTTCATTACATTACATTAATTCATTTAGCTGACGCTTTTAACCAAAGCGTGTTTCTCTCTCTCTCGCACCTCTGGAGCAACTAGGGGTTAAGTGCGTCTTATCCACTGCTCCATCACCACCCCTTGCTTCAGCCATCATTCTGCTCTGAACAGAGTCATGTGAAGGTGTGACTGCGATCGGATAACTAAGCATTAGCAGACTTGGGACCAGCTGACCACCAACCTCTTAACAGATCATGAATGCATAAAATAAATAAGTAACAAAATAGTGCGATGAACCTATCCAAATGTAACAGAGTAACAGTAAGGATTTTTCTCTAAGAGTAAAAGTATACACATTAACACTACTCTGACAAGTAAATTTGACTCAAATTGTACAAAACAGTAAGTACGTGTAACGGAGTAAATGTAACTCGTTCCTATCCACCTCTGGTCTTAAGTCACTTTGCAGCAATGCTTTGGGTAATTAAAACAGAACTTCCTCTTTCTGAGCACATTTTTGTCCCCTTTACTCATTTTATTTTACTGTGAGGACATTCATTTTATTGCATATTTTCAAGATAGTTACATGGCAATATAAAATTACATATACCGTGAAAGAGGACTTCAATAATATCACTTATGTCTATAGAGACTTCATGAGCCATGTTTACATAGCCATGGCTAGACAAAACTGATGTTTAAATCCATTTTTAAAAAGTCTGAGGAAGTCTTGAAATGACGACACTTAATGGAATACAGTACATTGGCTACACGTTTTTATAAAGTCTTTGTAGTCTTTAAGCGATAAAGACACAATCAACACCCCATTTCAGAAAACTCACCTCTGCTGGTAAATTTCTACAGTGAATTTTCTTTATTTATGGCTTTTGGGACTCTAACCCTCATAGTACTAAGTACTGCACAATAGAAGAGGCACTGCACAAAATGAACCAGCACTCCGTTCTGTCAAAAGGTGCACCTCATACAAACTTCAACTAAAAATCTAATGCTGCCGTTTATCCATGGTCTAATCTTTAATGCATGTTTGAAATAAACATTGTGGTAGACTCCTATACAGAGACCCATTTCTGTGCTGTGGCAGTTCATTTTATTAGAAAAATGTTTTGATATTCTGCAAATTTCGTGTCCACTGGTAGTTGGTTACCTGTGTGCTTGGAGCTTTAACAACATGGGGTGAGATTCCAGAGGAGGCGACTGTGCCGGTAGGAGGCAGGTTTTTACTGGTCACAGAGGCCCACGAGGACGTCTGTGAGGGATGCAGTAGGGCATTGTTAGGGCTGCAACAATAACCACTCAACGCCACTACAATATTCGTAGTATTACCTTTAGGCAGAATCGTATAACATGCTATTGGACTGTGTATCACAAAATTATTTTGATAATAATATAAACTCTTCCTGTGTGGGAGGAAATCTCACTCACATCCATGACAAACACAGCTTTTTTAAACTATGTAGCATCGCTGATACATCAAACAAAGACCTTACGTTTAATTGGAGTCATTTTGATTCAGTGAGTAGTATGGCCCCTGACGCCAAAATTAGCACGTACATGCAGATTTTTCTTAAATGCTGGTAAACCCGCTTAAATAGGCCATCAACTCTTTTCCCATTGCCAGTAGATGAGTCTGCCTTTTCTGTTTTTTTCTGATGTGTCATGTTCAATGTCACAAATGAATCATTAAACAGTAGAAAGCAGAATGGTGGCCAGTGGCAATGTTACAGTGGTTGATGTGTGTAGCCCATAAACTGTACAAATAAGGTGTAGCCACAGTGTTTCTGGTTAACAGCACCATGCTGGGCAGGTGAGTGGGGTGTTCATGGTGCTTGTGCGCTTGTTTTGAAAGACGCCACAGTGCAGATATAAAAATCACACAGCTGACGGACTGTTAGCTTAGCATGATAATACTACATAAAGTTGCGCCGGAAAAGGGGCAGAAAGTTTTAGTGTCCACCCACGTGTTATGTTTCTATTACGGCTAATCGGAGCCAATAAAAGCCCGTATCTACTGCAGAGTGATTTGACCCAGGAATTAATGCAGATAGTACCCGTTCCCACTGAAGACAAAAACTAGATGTTAGAGCGCGTTACTCTGGTTTTTGTCCAGAGTGCTGCTATAGAGAGACAGCCTTACCTTGGGAGGCTCCTGGGTGTTAGGTGGGGACTCCACAGGGACCGGTGAAGGTGCTTTCTCCTCCATCTCTTCAAGAACCTTCTCATCTGCTTCAGGCTTTATCTCCTCTACTTTGGGCTCTGGTTCAGGCTCTGGCTCGGGTTCTGGAGCTGGCTCCTCCATGGGCTCCTCTACTCCATTACTACAGAGCACAAATCAGCATGCTGTCACATCCGCAAAAGTTTAAATGCAAAATGCTGGAGCTAAAGGTAAATAATACATTTTGAAGGGAAACACTATAAATAAAGATGGGTCACAAATTAAGGGTTAAACCCTGCATGAAGTACTAGTCTTAGTTCAGACAAGCTAAAGTGTCTCTTCCCAAGTCTGTGGAGCTCTATCGGAGCACCTGAAGTCAGAGGGACGTCCCAAAGTAATTCTTCACATTTTTGTGAATGCTGGCACCGAGTGCCATAAACAAATAACCACAAAATAACGTTGGTTAAACACAGCTTATGGTGAAGCGATTTGCTCATCCTCCCAAAGTCTGGGTGAAGCCACTAACCAGCTGTAGATGGGGATTGTTAGGATTATTCTCTTTATCTAAATCTTATCTGGCTGGTTGTTTTTTTATTACTTAAGACCTGGGATTTTTAAAAAAAAAAAAAAAAAAAAAAAAAAACAACAAAAAAAAACCAAACAAAAAAAACAAATTGATTTATATTTTAAATATATCAAACTGGAGCGGCGCGGTGGACCAGTGGATAGCACTGTGGCCTCAAACGGTTGCTCCGGTGTGTGACTGGTGACCTGTCTAGGGTCTTTCGTCCGATGCTGCTGGGATTGGCTCCAGACCCTGTACGCAGGATAAGCGGTTGACGATGGATGGATATAACCAACAACAGAACAGCAACAATAAAGTTACAAAAATCACAACATTCACTCAATATCTCCCTGGAAACAAGTCTAAAAAGTCAGAAAATAAATCACATTCCTGACATCAAAATATTGAGTGGCGTCTAGAAAAAAAAAAGAAAAAAAAATTAAAAAAGCACATCTTTCTGTATCGGTCCTTCCTCCTGTCCTTGCTGATGTGATGCCTGCAGGTACTGCCGTTTTAGCCAGTAGATGCGTTTAGAAGGATTTGCCAAATTTTAAGAATCATGGCAAACTAGTTGTCGTCAACTCAAGTCACTTCACTTGATCACCGTCTCCAATGCGGCCTATCTTTGTTAGGCACTGTGCCTGAATGCTAAATGTCATCTCATTTGCAAGAGACCTGAGAACAGCAGATAAAAGCAAAAAACAAAGATGGCCAGACATGACAATATCCAGAGACAGTCCCAGACGTCACTAAATAGATTTGAAGATGAAAGTTTATAATATATCATTTGGTCTTATGGCGATGGAGGCGGACACCTTGTCTCACATGTTGGAAATCACAGATCATCGGCAGGTGTGAAATTGGGTTGAGATCTGGTTACCGTAAAAGCCATAGCATTTTATTCACGACATTTTCATACTCACCAACTACGGATGAGGATCGTTAATTTTTATTGATACCCTTATTGAGACTGCTTAACGATCCGATTCTTTATCGATACTTTATTATTTAGTGATGGTTATTTGGTAAGACCAGACCCAACGGGCATGAGGTAGGCCTGCAGGGTATGAGGAAAATATTCACAATGTGCAATAATGTATTGTGCGAAAATATAGAGAGATGACATATCACTTGAAATAAATAAACATATTGAAGTGTGCATATTAGCTGCCTGGTTGTTTTTAATTTAATATTTTAAAAACACAGCTAAATGTTGTTTCTAGAGCAGCAACATTAATGTTTAAAACAGCAAAGTAACTCAATAACTTTATCTGACATCACAAGTAGTGAGTGACGTTTAGAAAGAATAACATCAGTCTGTATCGTCTGGGGTGGCTGTGGCTCAGGAGTTTGAATGTGTGTGAACGGTGAATGCAGATGTAGTGTAAAAGCGCTCTGAGTGGTCGAAAAACTAGACTAGAAAGGCGCTATACAAATACGGAGCATTGTATCAGTCCCTAGTCCTCCTCTCTCGCTGGCTGCAGGTAACATTACCAGGTAGAAGGAGGAGTGGCTGGTTTTTCCCCCCTCAGCCAGCAGCTAAGTTTTTAAGACTACAGACCAGTGTGTGCTCCAAACAGCTTGTTTTTAACATTTGGCTAATGCCAAGCTAGCGTTAGCTGTGCTTGTAGAAAACGTACAGGATGAGATACTGAGGACAGAGATGATTAAATTAACCATTTCTACATGTTTAACGTTACCTTACAGACAGGTGTATTGATAAAGTATTGTCTTTTTACTTGCAAAGATTTTATTGCACGTACTTACAGTAACGAGCGTAGCTGTCATCAACTAACGTTACAGTAGTTTGGAGCCAACTTAACCCTCACCGTATTGCACCGCGACGGCGCAGCCTCTCGCTCTACTGCCGCTGTGTGTGTGTGTGTGTGTGTGTGTGTGGAACCGACAGAGAGCAGGCAGAAACTGTAGCCTGAGGATTTTCTTATCCAGTGTGTTTCAAATTAAATCAGATTTGACGCTCGAGACATAACGTTACATCATAGGACCCGCAAGTCTTGATAGCAGTATCGATAAGCTTGAACCTTATTGATTTTTAGGTTTTGAGAAATTTTGGAACCGGGTCTCGATCCCCATCCCCAACCCATTCAGCCAGCCCTGGTGCATGGAAGCATCAGCATTTGATATGTTTCTCAACTCTTTTGTTCAGGTTTTTCCCTTTAATTTGTGCCCCCTCTGTATTATTGAGGTTATGATAAAAGTTTAAGCATACGCGACAGGGTGAGGTTCGTAATAGGTGGTGCTGTTGGGGCTTTCTTGAAGTGGCTCAGGGGATTGCTGCCTCTCCTCTGGCTCCTCTTCAACTTCCTCCTCTGATTCTAAGAGAGAGAAATAAACAAATAGAAAAGTTATTTCCAGCAACACCATCACATTTAACCACTAAACCACCAACAAAAACTGCAGGAAATATTTGTTACCATCTTACCCTCATCTAGCTCCGCTTCAGAGTCTCCGAAAACCTCATCCTCGTAGCGGAAGATGTCATTGTGAACGTAGAACTTGTTTGCCACCGAACCCTGAGGAAATGCAAACAGAAAGAAAATCCACACACATTTCAGTGTTCAAGAGTGTCCAATTTAAAAATACAATCCATGCACATATTAAATTGAAGGACCATGTTATTCATTTTGGGCACACTTTCAAATTTTGAGTATGTTCATTACACCAACAGCAACTCATCTCCTGTTATTAGCTCAATTTGAGCCACTAAAAACATCCAAAATTATAATTTACAGTTAGTAGTCAAGCCATAAATTGCACTAAATAATTATTCATCACCGTTGTTATTAGTTAAACATAAAACCTGTTAATAGTACAGAAAAATAGAGGTACTCACCTCTGGAGCAAGCACAAACGTTTGCATAAACTTCCTCATGGGCTGACCATTGTTGGACAGTTCTCCGAGGACTTGCACCACCACTCCATCACTCAGTGTGGCATGGGCATCCACATGCCTGATCTTTGTGTGGCATTCACTAAACTGCAGGGACATGACCTTCTTGTGGATTTCCTAAGAGATGCAAGTGGATAAATAAAAATAAATGGAGAAAAAAAATTGTCAAAATCAAGTCCAACATCTTGTAAGTAAAAAGATATTTTCCTGAGGCAATTTGTCTGCCATTTTGCATTTAACCAATTATGACCACAAGTTCGGGTTACTTTTGACTGGATCCTTCCAGTCCCAACACAAAATACAGCATACCATTGTCTTCAAAAGCAATCTTGGATTTTCACTATATTTTTGTTGCCATTTTACAAAACTTTGTTCAAAATATGATCTTTTCATACTGAATGTTTGGGGGGGGGGGGGGGCAACATATATGTCAAATCATTCTATACAATGTGACAATCAGGTCAGCATCGCTTTCTCCTACATTTCATTAAAACTTATTTCATCACCACTGTGAAAGATCTTGTACCAGACACCTGATACACAGTATTTTCAATGTGAATTTTCGTTAATGGTCCATAGAACATACCGCCTGCCCGTACACTGCTTCCGCCAGCTTCCCACTTGGGTCAAGTCCTCCATGAACATAGGAAGAATTCCTCCCATAGAACCTAACGGCAAAACGATATGACAGTTAAGAATATTACAAAGACCTACAGCTTTAGTGTCTACCACATCATATTTCAGTAATTACCTGTGCAGGAAATCTGGTGCCTTGTTTAAGAGTGTGTAATACTGCCTCACAAACTCCCGCCCTACAAGCAGGGGACTTGGCTTCTCCATCACCATTTCTTTGGTAAACAATATTAAGTGCTGAAACAGAAAATAAACACGAATTTATTTATAATAATGCTATCTAGAAGTAGGAGTTTCGGAACACACACTCAGTTGGCAAGTGTACAGCTAGTAGGTAAACTACAGAATAATGCAGTCTAATACTACAGTCCTGCAATACACCTACATGAAAGTTAGTGAGTTTTTATTTTATTAAATTTAGTTTTTGTTCAAATTATTTAGATATAACTTTATGTTCCTTTGAAGGCTGTAGTTTATGGTTCTGGTGAATTGTATTGAGTTATACCGGGAGGTGTTACTAAGATTTTATGACTTGTGTACTGTGGTGCTAGTGATTCAATTCACCAGCACCACAAACTAACTATAAGCTCAAAATGTACTTTAAAGTACACCTTTCCCAACAGTTATTTTTGTATTGGAATAAATTAGTTCACGGTAGGCATATTTAATGAATAGACAACTGATTGTAAGAGAGAGAGACTTGAAAAATTAAGCTTGGTCAGTTGGACAGCTAACATTACATGAATTGTTTAAGTCAGGCTATTACAAGGAAGTCTCTATTAGTACACATAACCGTGTATTGTGTCTCAGGTAAACAACATTGATGCGTTTGAGCTTCAAGTACAGGAAGTACAAAAAGTGAATTAAGACGTTTCACTTTCTTTGTCTCATTAGGTGAATGTTTACCTGACCCACATCAATCCCATGGTAGACCCAAGACAGCTGACTGTTTGGCTAGCTGGCTAACACACTAGCTACCATTCAACTGCGCCATCACGTTCATCCAATGAGACAAAGAGGGAAACCGGCTGTGGATAAAAAGGGAAGCGACTGATGCAGGTGTTCAAGTTAGGCAGCGGGGAAAACAAACTTTAACGTTACTACAATTAAATTATTCTTCGCATTTGAGTTAGATAAGTGGCCTACTGTAGGAGTTGGGCCTTTCCTGTCTATGCTAACAACATTTTCCCCATGTCTCACATTTGTCGCATATTTTTTAGCCATGCAACGTTACAGATTAATAATGTACATCATATGTGGCTGTTCTAAAAATCTCAGAAGCACTGTGCGCCAACACTGTCAGCTAAGCCAACGTTATCTATTCTGTATAACAACTGAAGGAATATTAACTCTAAACTGCCGGCCTCTTCGCTGTCATCTTCAATGGCTAACACTAGCCCGGCAAACGGAAAAGCAACGCCAAGCTTGCGACACTGTAGTTCGCTAACATTAGCTCTAGCTAACTTGTGGCGTCGTCGTTTTTCCTTCAGCCGGTGGTCACTTTTGCAACATGCTTGAGGAACACATTTCATGAAAGACATTGCCGTTTCGGTCAACACAGAAAAGCGGACAACTGTAAAGATGTTGCTTTGTTGTACTTTCACACAAAAATCGCATGCTGATCGTAAAAGGGGAAAGCCGTCAAGCTGACATGACGTTGATAGCCGTTGTAAAGTAACGTTATGTGCAAGGTTCCGAAAACTGACTAACGTTTGACCAGCTACGTTATTAATTTATAATTAATTGGCTCATAATCGGTACAACCCGTTCGAAGTGCAACGCTTACTCAAACTTTAAAATAAATCGTTCCCACATACACTATTAACCATTAGCAATTTAACAAGTTGAGTGCTATGCTAGCTCAAAGAAAACAAAGGAAGGTAAATTTGACATGTTTGGCTGATTGCATACTTCTTAACCAGATAACTTAAGTGGGCTATTTATAGAGTAGCGACACGCATAGTTCGCAACTTTACATCTGTCTATCGAGTAGTCGTTGTTTCGACTAGACAATGCAGCTAACACTTAACATTAGCTGGTACTGTTAGCTTGTCAGTCGTCTCATAGCTGATTTAGCTTGGAGGATGGCTAACTTACCTTATGAAAGACCTATCTATGTAGACAGAATTATTTGTAATAAATTACTACGAGTATCCGGCTATAAACTGTTCTGATATATCCCAAGTGTAACTTATAGTGTGTTACTTCCCACGCTTCACTATCTAACAGTTTATGATCTCTGCTGTACCAGAGATTGAAGATTTAAAGTGATAGGTTCTATTTATTGTTTTACCCCTGCAGTCTGGGGCAGGGAACCCCCATCACAAAGATTCAGCCAATGGACTGTTTACACTAGGCAACATAAATTATGACGCCAAACAAATAACCCCGCCCCCCAAACTTTCTACTAATAGTATCCCAAAACCGTTCTTATTGTACCACTACACTTGACTTGATTGTAGTAGTATTATAGTAGTATTGATTATCACATGTTGTCAGCAGGGATTGTAGCCAATTGTGTGGTCGAAATGTGAGAGGTGACAAAAAAATTACAAATAAATAGTTTGCAACCATATATTCATTCTTTTGTCCTTTTTTGTTTTGCCTTTTCAGCGCGTCCCTATTTCTCTAAACTGTTTCTGTAAAGTATAAAATTAAGTGATTTCTCAAGTAAAGATATATGAACCATTTGCTAACATATTCTCCATTTCAATTATGATAAATTTAATTATTTACTGATTCGACTACTACTTTGATCGATTGAAATACAGACATAAATAATAACGTACGCATCAGAGGTGGCAAGTATTCAGTGTAATATACTGAACTGAAGTACAAAGTACTGGCACTTTTAAAATTCAATATATGAAACTTTTTAGAATACTCTCACTTCACTATATTTCATAGGAAAATACTGTACAGTTAGGTTAATGCATCTGACAGCTGTAGTTCCTAATAACTTTGCCGATACCCTAAACTCATAATTAGCTCATATGCTAAGAAGTATTGCGATTAAAGCCGATAACTAGCAAGAAACTGTAGTAGTGAAATTGAGGTAATTGTAAAACAGTGTCTCTTACATTGTTTGTCCTCAAGTATATTTTTCAACTGCAAAATGACTCTGTAGCTACATATACTGGCAGGGCCGGCCCATGGCATAGGCGACATAGGCGGTTGCCTAGGGCGCAAAATGTAGCGAGTGGAGTATAGGGCAGGTAGAATTAAAAGATGTTTGATGAAGATGAATTCTCATCAAATGACATTAGTCTCTTAATATTAGCCTGCTCTTTTGTTCGACATGTCAGAGAACACAGATGTGAGATTCTGAATGTGCAGCATGTTTTGAACATGGGCAGAAAACCTGCTAAAACACAGGATTTATTAAAGTCCAGGAATTTATGACTATAATTTATTTGAGGTGAAAAGGTGGCACATGCACATCCCCATGCAAAAGACACAAAAGAGGAGGGAAGACTGAATCATGCCTGCATGTGCACTGACTCAGCAGGGATTTTATGAAATTAGAAAAGTTGATCTACAGGAGAAATATAGGCTACTTAAAAGCAATAGCTACAGAATGCCTGAAAGCCTTACTGCATTATATTCTATACATTTTTTATATTTTGGATTGTCACCTGCTGCCCGAATTTTTTATTTCCCTTTACATAAATTAAAACTTTTACACCATAAATTGAGGCAGAAAAAGCAGAAATTTTCACCAGAACGCAGGAAATGAAGTCCTCAATGCTTAAAATATTCTGGGGGAGGACCCCCGGACCCTCCTCTTCATCTGCGTCATCTCCACCATTGAAACTAAACCAATGCGCTTGCATTTCTAGAAATACTCAAAGAAAACAGTCTCTGGGTTGACTCACAGTTTCTGGAGGGGCATAGCTTTGGTTCCCCAATTTAGGCTATGATGTTGAGGTTGACAAGTATGCTGATCACACTTATTCATTATTGACCATGATTACTGGCTTTTCATCTGGACATGCTAAAATTGTGAATTTGGCTGCTGAAGGTTTAAAATAATTCTTGAGGATAGGGAAGCGAACCTGTATACTGGTTATTTAATTATTTAACACTGTAATTAAAAAAGTTTGGTTACGTCATGTGTTTATGTTTTAAAGAAATCCACCAATTGATCATTATCTCAAATATTAGAAGTAGCCTATCAGTCTAGTTTAAAGTACCCAATATTGAGTTAGTAGACCACAAAATATAAATAATGTAGTGCCTACATTGTAGCACATTAATATTTAAAGAGTCTAAAAGAAACCCATAACAAAATAAGATTTTCTTTTACTATAACTGTTAATATTGTGGTATAACTCAAAGGAATCTGTGTGAAGACTTTTCCCACTAATGACACCTGTACTTCTTTTCAGCTCAATAGTCTAGCAGTGGCTGTCGTTTCTCTCTCCTGTCCTCTTCCCTCTCTGCCTGGTCTTTAAGGTGGTCCAACAGAGCCTGGCTGTCCCTGGGACAAGAGAGATAAGTCTCTGCTGTAATAAACCACCACTTACAGATACTGACAAAAGAAAACTACTTACACTACAAACCAAGTTAGATCATATTTATACAAGAAAAGCAAATGGAGCCTTCATCAGATCCAGAGCAAAATGGACTGAGGAAGGAGAAAGAAGATTAGAGAAAACCCGCCAGGAAAGAAATAACATCGAAGCACTGGATATTAATGAAAATGAATGATCTGATCCTAAAACTATAACCAATGATATTTATTCCTTTTACAGCAATTTATATTATTCTAGATTCTCAGCTGATGCAACAGAGGCCTTTATTAATAAAATCAGAGGTTTTATTCCCCAAATAAATAAGGACTTCCAAAGTACATGTGAGGCAGAGATCACGTATAAAGAGCTTGAAAAGGGGCTGCAGTGTCTGACTTCTGACCGCTCCCCTGGCCCAGACGACCTGACAGCCAACTTTTATAAACACTTCTGGGAGCATGTCAAAGCACTTTTACTTGAAACAATTAAAGAAGCTTTAAACAACCGGTCGCTTCCACAGACATGGAGCCAAGGTGTCATTGTTCTCATTGCAAAACCAAACAAAGATCCCAAAAATTTAGAAACACTATAAAAAAGTTTTTATTACGACACCAACAGCTCAATGTCTCTCTCAGGTGGCGGTACGCTTCGCTTCACTATCAACAGAGGTATAAAATAAGGCTGCCCCATCTCACCATTACTCTTCATAATCACAGCTGAAATGCGGTCAATCCTCATCAAAAATTCTCATATCATATTAAATGTATTTGATAACCAAATAGTTATAAGTCAGCTGGCTGACGATGCTACTCTGTTTCTTAAAATTGTTGAGCAGGTCCCAAAGGCTACTGAAACTATAGACTCATTCTCAAAAGCATCTGGATTACAACTGAATTTGAAAAAGTGTGAGTTATTATCTATACATGACTGCCACCTTGAGGCAGCATATGGCATCCCTATTAAAACTACAGTCAAATACTTTGGTATACAAATAATAAGAGGTTTAATTAACAGCTACTTTAAAGTATTGTGGTACATAGCCAGTTGATAGAGATAGATTGATCATATCTAGTAGAGAAGTGCTGACTAAGGGTAAAACTTCTTTAAGCAGCCTAGTCGGGATGGGGTCTAAGAGGCAGGTTGATGGTTTAGATGAAGAAATTATTGAAGTTAGTTAGTAAAGGTTGAGGGAAGCAAAGCAGTCTAAACATATATCTGGTTTTACAGCTGTTTCTAAGGTTCCTGAGTTTAGAGATAAGTCGGTGCCAGTTGAGGGCAGGTCTTGGTGAATTTTGTTTCTAATAGTTAGAATTTTATCATTAAAGAAGCTCATGAAGTCGTAACTATGAGAGCTATGGGAATACTTGGCTCAAAAGAGATGTGACTCTCTGTCAGCCTGGCTACAGTGCTGAAAAGAAACCTGGGGTTGTTCCTATTTTCCTCTATTAATGACGAGTAGTACCCTGCTCTGGCATTACGGAGGGCCTTCCTATAAGTTTTAAGACTATCTTGCCAAATTAAACGAGAATTTTCCAGTTTTGTGGAACGCCAATTCCTCTCAAATTTCCGTGATATTTGCTTTAATTTGCGAGCTTCAGTATTATACCATGGAGCTGACCGTCTTTGTTTAAAATTATTTTCGTTTTCAGAGGGGCAACAGAGTCGAGTGTCATTCGCAGCGAGCCTGCAGCACTATCAACAAGATGATCGATTTGGGAGGGACTGAAATTAGCATAGAAGTCCTTAATCGCATCCTTAAATTTAGCTACAGCACTATCAGACAGACATCTTGTATAGAAATTTTTGCCCAATGGCGTGTAGTTCAGCAATACAAACTCAAAAGTTATCAAACAGTGGTCAGATAAAGAGGGATTCTGTGGGAACACTATTAAATGTTCAATTTCAATACCATATACCAGAACAAGGTCGAGGGTGTGGTTAAAACAGTGAGTCGGTTCATGAAAACTCTGAGAGAAGCCAATGGAATCTAACAGAGAGATAAAAGCAGTACTAAAGCTGTCATTCTCAACGTCCACATGAATATTAAAATCCCCTACAATAATAACTTTGTTCGTTTTAAGGACTAAAGTTGACAAAAACTCAACTAAACTCAAAACTCGCAAATTCAGATAAGAATTCAGAGTACGGACCAGGTGCTCGGTACACTATAACAAAAAGAATTGGTTTCAGTGATTTCCAACTTGGGTGTGAAAGACTAAGAACAAGGCTTTCAAAAGGGTTATAATTTAGTTTAGGTTTAGAGCTGATTAGTAGACTAGAGTCGAAGATAGCTGCAACTCCACCTCCTCGGCCTGTGCCTCGAGGAATGTGAGTATTAATATGACTGGGAGGGGTGGATTCATTTAGGCTAACATATTCTCCATCACCCAGCCAGGTTTCAGTAAGACCAAACAAATCAATATCATAATCTGATATTAGTTCATTTACTAGTACACCTTTAGAAGAGAGAGATCTGTTGTTTAAGAGTCCACATTTAATTTTCCTATTAGTTTGCACTATTGCTCGTGTGGTTTTAATTTTTATGAGGTTTTCTGTTTACCTTTGATTTAAATAATTTCGATGGACGGGGGACAGACACCGCCACTATAAGGTTTTCACTAAGTAACTCCTGGAATGGAGGAGCAGAGAAGTGTGTTAGACTGCGACTCTGCCTCCTGGTCTCAACTCCGGGTTGTCATGGATTTGGTCCACTTATAAACTTGGCCAGATTTCTAGAAATGAGAGCTGCTCCTTCCCAAGTAGGATGGATGCCGTCTCTCTGACTCAGACCAGGTCTTCCCCAGAAAGCCTGCCAATGATCTACAAAGCCCACATTGTTTGCTGGACACCACCTCGACAACCAGCAGCGAAATGACGTCATGCGGCGATACATGTCATCTTTTGAAGACTTTGGTACAAAATTTAATTTTCAGTGCAACCGTAAACATTATGATAAGGTTGTCCAAAGCGTCCCATCTGCCTTCTTTCTGATGGTAAAAATTCCACTACCTCATATGTTTAACCCCCCTCATCTTGCTTCATTGATGATTGCTGGTCACCAGTTCTGTAGTAAGACTTTGCAAAACAAAGTGTTCCGTGATCTCTTTACTCTTACTTTATATCCAATGCAACACAGCCGAAACGCTGCTTCTCTTATTTTCAGTCATTCTTCTTTGAAGAAACTACATACAGATTTCTTAAAGTTACCTTTATCACCAAAAGCTAAAGAGCTTCACTTCAAAGTATTTAATGACATTTATCCTTCAAGAGACCTCCTCCTCCATTTAGATTTAACTTTGATCCAACTGTATATTCTGTGGTGAGGACATAGACACCACAGAGCATTTGTTTTTTCTTCTGCCCTTCTAGTAACATGTTCTGGTGTGACATGTATGATTGGCTGGAGCCTTATCTCCAGTCTCTCTGAAAGCCCCTTTCACACTCAGCTGTGCTACAAGGGATGGTCTGCACGCATCGTGTAAGTGGTTTTAGGCTTTGAGGCTCACTGTCTGGGTGCTCAAGGAAATCTCTCATGCCAGTAACTGCTTGCACTCACACTTCTCACCATGCCGTATGCCAGGTGTTGATGGCCAGTTGCCTGTATGCAGAATGCTAAGATCATGAAGCGTTTCACCTTCAAATGAGAGGCGCTTCTCTTTGTTGTTTATGCCTCCTCTGATTTTTCTCCTGGGGTGTCTTTGAATGATACCAACACTCTGATGGTGCGTTTCAGAAGCTGGTCTGCTCTCGCGAGTGTGACTGAAAGGGCCTCCCTCAGGTCAGCTGCAGAGACTGATTGTACAATGACAAACATAAGGGATAAGTCATTCAGCTCTTCTTTATCAAACAGTCTCTCAAAATAAGTCATTATGACCCATATATGGAAGCTGTTATCTACGTCTCAAAGTTGCAATGACTGGATGATAATAAATGATCCCAATATTATCACCAAAAACAAATTGCCAGTTTTAGAGATGGCACATTCAGCAGGCAAATTTCTGCCATATAACAATAATAATGTAAAACATACTCACTCCCAGAAGGAGATCACAGTGAGGGATCAGCTGAAAAGCAAAGCCTGCTGCCGCCGTACCTTGTTTGCAATGCAGTAAGTGTTGTAGAACAAGAATTATGCTTTGATACAAATTTACATACATCTAATAATAAGGATGCATAGTTCCTGATGGTTTTAA
The DNA here is from genome assembly GCF_021292245.1 of Micropterus dolomieu. Taxonomy (NCBI): domain Eukaryota; kingdom Metazoa; phylum Chordata; class Actinopteri; order Centrarchiformes; family Centrarchidae; genus Micropterus; species Micropterus dolomieu. Next base: position 8,369,034 of record NC_060153.1, on the reverse strand, counting down.
TTGTCCTTCCACTTGTACAGGTTCAGCTTTGACAAGTCTGGATATTGAGCACCACCAAGTGGTCAAACAAGCTTTGTGTAAAGCACACAATTCATGGGCCATTATTTTAGTGACAGAAAAAAGTATTATAACAACATATAATGAAATAAAGACTTTTACATTTGAAAACCATAACAGAAACAATTTTTTAAATTTATGTATGTTGTTACTCTGATAAAAGTCAAATATGGAGGAAAAACACAAGCAAGTACTGCTGTGTTGTCTATTAACAAGGTCCTCTTTGACAACAATTGACAACAACTTCTTGGCCTAAGAGATGTTTACATTTTGAGGAAATTTCACTTGGTTAAGTTTGATTTCATGTAGAAACTGCTAAATTTAGAAATAATATTCTTTTACAGAGTTGGTGACTTTTTATTTATAAACATCAGCAGTTTGGAAATCAGGTGGGTTGTTCTTTGCCATTAATACACCACATATGTTTGCTTGTAATTTATGACATATAACACTAAAGAGCCTTTTACCATTACTAAATCAGCATTCCCAGTGTTATACTGTACTTTACATTCTATTTGTCCAAGTAATGTTATATGCATTCGATTATATTGTAACAAGTCTGATAAGATAAATGAGATGTTATAGTAATTAAATTTTTGGAGACTGTGCAGCTTAGATGCTTTATTCAAAAAGAAAACTCTGAACAGTAACTTTTGAATTGTAACCTACAGTAACTTTTAACATTTGTTGTTTGGTTGCTGTATCTGAAAACCCAAACTGGACACTTGGAAACTTACACTTACACATAGTTGTGGTTTTGTCCTAAAATGGCTTCCACACAACTTTTCCCAACATAGTTTTAATGTGCAAAGCGTTTGAGCTATGTGCCATACTTGTAGATGTTATGTAGTTCTCATTGGAGATCACTTGGTTTTGCATCTGGAGTGCAGGTCCCATAGCAACCACTGACCCAAACATACAGAGATTATGTAACGCTAACTTCAGTATTCATCTAAATACTATATTATACATTTTTAAGCAAAGGCAATGCATAATGAGCGACATTAAGGGTTCAAAAAGCTTTTAAATAACGCTTTCAAAGAAAAGTATTAGGCTACTTTGAGGAACTAAACTCTGATCTTTAGACACAAGCGCTCCCAAACGAGTCTGATCTTTACAAGCTGTAAATTCAAACCGTTAATTTAGAAAATATTTCATTTAAATGGACTAAAATGGATATTTCAATAAGGTAAAAAAAATTTCCACAGAGGCGTTTTCCATCCTTTACTGCGACGCCATGACTTCTAATGTAATCCGAGTCCTGACCAAATGAGAATCAGAGATTTTTTGGGGAACAGTTCAAGAACAAGATGGCTGTCCTGGGGCAAGCAAAGTAACTTTCTTGTTTAACGTAAACACAGCGTTTCTGAGCGGTCGTCAAGCTCATGTGAATAGCTAATTAGGTAACAACTTTAAAAGCTTTAAAGGCATCGCTTTATAACCACGGACATCGTTTTTGAGACGGAATGAGACGGAATGAAGATTGCTTGATGTTTTCTCGAGGAAAGTTTTCTTAACGGTTTGTTGAGAGTGAAAACGTTGGCTATGAGGAGCAGGACTGCGTTATCGTTACTTAAATGTATCTATTGTGACTTTTTACAGACAGTGTAACGGTGTATATATCTAGGTTATTTAGTTAACTTAGTGTATTGACTACGTCTGCGTTGTTAGTTCGTCAGTAAAATTACCCGAAGTGCTTCAGTCAACATTTATTAGAGGTTTTTGCGTTTTTGTCTAACGTTAACTTTTTCAGATGCCCCACATTAGATAAAAAAAAAAAGAGTAACATTAGCTATCTGGACCATGAGTTCATCTCGAGTCAGACCGCAGAGCCAGACTGTCAGGGTGCCGCACCGACTCGACACAAGCGAAGGGATAGAGATGGAGAACATGCAGCATCAAGACCTGGGTCTCGGAGGAGTAATAGGCACCCCGTCCCCTCCGTCCAGACAAGCATGGAGTCGTGATAACCCGGGGTTTGAGCCTGAGGATGAGATTATGGAAGCCGACTGGCCTCCAGCGAGTCCCGGGAGGAGGTCAGTGTCCACGGGCTCCAGCAGCAGCTGCAGCAGCGGCCTGGGCAGCTACACCGGCGGAGGCAGCAGCACCCACATCCCCCGAGGAGGACTCTACCCGACCCCGACCGTGGATGCCCAGCAGCAGGACAGACACGAGCACCCCAGCTGTATGAAGCAGATACTCCAAAAGATCAGAAGTTAGTTACTCTCTTTATGCTTTTTAAACTTGTAAGCGTGGGAGAGTCTTTCATATAATAAGTTATTAATCCTCTACAGATCAGTAACATCATGATAATGTATAAATATATTGATATTGAAGTTTATCAAGTTTCATTTACTGTACAGTAAGCCATCCATCCTAACCCAGCAAATATGAAGGGGACTTTCATGAGTAGGTACAGTATGTCAACCTCCCTCTATTGTTATCAGTGCACTTACAGTAGACAGCTGCTAAGTAGTAATAATAATAATAATAATAATATCTTTAATAGAGCACTTTTTAAAAGCCCAGGTTACAAAGTGCTTCATAAAAGGCAGCAAATTAGAATCAACAATTGTAATGTAATCAAGTATGACATCAAACCAAACTTACATGTAACACAGACATTATGTGGACCAGAATAAAATAGATAAAACAAATCCCAGTAATATAAGATCATTAAAAAGTAAAATGAAGTAAAAAAGAAAATCAGGACAAGCTCTCTGATTAAAATTTAGTATTTAAGATTCTGATTCTGATTAAGAAGAGATCTCTGTTCTTACTGTCACTTCTTAAATCGTCATCTTCAGCACATTTTCTGAGGTGGACACATTTGATCAAGTGGGGTCTGTGGTTTAATATTTATATATCTGAAAACCACTAGTGCAGCCAATGCACTACTGCTCTGTCTAGCTTCATAGCTAGAGTCTAAGGAAAAGCTGTACTGTAAGTTTTACAGCAATATTTATGTAATCATGTATCCCTATGTGCTGTAAATATGCTGATGTCCTCTTGAATTGCTGTTTCTCTTTGCAGTTCTGTGGGGCACGGAGCTGATGGAGGACAGTGACAGCAGTCGAGAAAGGTACCTCAGGAACGTACTGAGGGAGATGCTCACATATTTTGCATTCCTCATTACCACTTGCATCTGTAAGTAAACGCTAAAAATCCTTCTTTGGTTGACACAAAATGACATATGATGTGTGCACAATGCTCACTGATGAGAAATCAGATTTCTGCAAAGGCATTTTGTGCTAGCCGAGCCTCATCATGTGCTACAAGGCACTGTTAGGACATAGTCCACCTTCCAGTCTTAAACTGTTTCCCAGTTCAAATCTACATATTAATTCTAATCAGGTTTTTGGAGTATGAAGTGTTTTCACAATGGAAATATGGCAAACTTTGGTATTCTCAAAACAGTTAGTTTGCATATTAAATCAGCTTGTGAGCATGCTGTTGATTTCCACTATTAAAAAGGTAAATAAATTGTTCTTTGTGTTGCGACAGTTGCAGGAAGATCTCAGGAAGCAAAACAAAAAGAACTCTTTTGGAAAACCTTTTTAGTATAAGTATAAGTATAAGTATAATTAGCGTTTGCTATTTGTTTAATGGTAGTCAGCACCCATTGCATCATATCCTGTTATTTCAAAACAGTAAAGTAAATGCAAAAAAACCAAATCAGGGCCAAAAACATTCTCAGTTCTGAATTAGGACCTGCGGTGTAAACATGGTCTTAGATAGAGAATGGTTACATGGTTTAAGAAACACGCACAAAATATGTTTTATGTCATTTTGGTAACATAAAACTGAATGCTTGTTCCCTAAAAGCTAGTCCTGGACTGAACAGACGGTTGATCCAAGTGACTCATTGAAAGCTCTGTAAAATGTATTACAAAGTACGCAGGCCTGGGCACCTTTCCTGTAGCTCTGAAGTTCTTTTCCAAGCTCAGAGTAAATGCTTAATGGTTTTGGCATCTGAAAATCGGATCTTGTAAACAAATTGATGGACATTTAAAATACGTGCGATGAGAAAAATTATGGTAAAGCTTCTCTACTCTCTTTTTGCTGCAGTGAAAAATGCGGTTTAGGGTGGATCAGGAAATTACTTCCTGGCAGACTTAATTATGGCATATTCTGCCAGGCAGAGCTTGACTATTAAAAACAGTTTCCAGAGCTAGGAAGAGAAAAAAGTAATGCATAGGTGAAACTAAATTATAATTTTGAGAGAGATGTTCCTCATACTGGATGTAAAGCGCATATTTATGTACACACAAAGCATTCACTCTGTGTTAATTGTCCTGTTTGTCATTCTGCATTTTAACAAGGGCTTGTTATGCTAGTGCTAATTAGAATATTACTTTCAGTAATGGTTATGTTATGTTACGATTTGCTCTGCAGTGACATATGGAATGGTGAGCGCCAATATGTACTACTATACCAAAGTCATGTCTCAGCTCTTCCTGGACACACCGCTGTCTGCCGCGGACCCTTCCACTTTTAGAGACCTCTCAACCATGGAGGATTTCTGGAAGGTAAAATGAAAGATTCATGTCTGTTTTGGGTCAAATCCTTTGTCAAGCTAAAGTGTTAGTTGTAATTTTTATCAGTGTGTTATCTTGATAAAGGAAGCTTGCTGAATACTTGCTGAATGCAAGTATTTAAAATAGTTTTGGGAAATACACTTATTGGCTTTCTTGCTGCGCGTTAGATGAGAAAATCCATACAACTCTAATCTGTCTGTTAATTATAAGTCCCCAGAAGTAATTGGTTAGCTAAATTTGGCATAAAGACTGGAAACGGGGAAACAGCTAGTCTGGCTAAGAGTAACAGAATATGCCTACCAGCACCCAGTTAGTGAGCATCAGAGGTGCTGGTAGGTGGACTTTGGTTTTCCTTCTTACAGAACCAGAACAACTGTGTCTTCCTGTTTTCAGTTTATGCTAAGCTAAGCGTGCCTGTTGCCTCAGTGCAGACGAGATAGTGGTACATCGATCTTCTCATGTAACTTGCGTCAAGAAAGTGGACAAGTGAATTTTCCAAAATGTCCAAAACTTCTTCTTTAATAAGAAGAGCTCTTAGTCTTTAGAAAGTAATCAAAGCAAATTTTTGGACATCTTATAATGCCAGCAAATAGAGTACATCAGAGCTTTTTCATGCATTCGGGTAATGCAGTTCACAACTGTAGTTCCATTTCAATAGAAATATATATCGGTGGAAGTACTTTTCAGAAGTAATTCAAGGGACGGAAATATTGTTCCAGCATAGGGGAAAAGTACAGCAGCTATAACCTTCATACACATTAGTAAAGTCTGTCTATAGTGAGATTATAGTAAGATTACATGAAAAATCACCAAAAACTGTGAACTGTCAGAGTTGAGCTATGCACAATAGACATTGGTTGCTTGATTCTTAATATTAAACTTCACAATTTGTACTGCAGGAAAGACAATGATACAAAAAACAAATCACAATGGTTAACCTTCAGGTTAATTGTGTTTCTCATGTCTGAATACTGCCGCCTGGTCTCTTCTGCATCATAATCCTGACGGGTCTACCATTATAGTTCACAGAGGGACCTTTCCTCAATGGCATGTACTGGGAGGTGTGGTACAACAACAAGAACCTCCCGGAGAATCAGAGTCTCATCTACTACGAGAACCTCCTCCTTGGGGTGCCACGGCTCCGGCAGGTCAAAGTCCGTAATGAGTCCTGCTACGTCCATGAAGATCTGAGAGACGAGGTTCAGGACTGCTACAACATGTACACCCCAACCAACGAGGATACTACCTCTTTTGGCCCGAAGAATGGAACTGCGTAAGCCCACGCTTTTGATTTGATAGTGCTTGATTTTGACTTTGGTGCTGAAAGAGACACATTTTCTTTATTCTCAGTTATGTTACAAAGCAGCTTTTTACATTCCCAGTTTTAAAGGAGACTAGAGCTGAAACAAATGTCTACATCGTTTTCTTTCTGGTGTCTCCTAGGTGGGTGTATGCGACAGAGAGTGAGACGAATGGGAGCAGTTACTGGGGTCAGGTATCTAAATATGGAGGTGGAGGATACTACCAAGACCTGTCTCGTACGAAAGAAGAGTCAGCAATCCAACTGCAGTTTCTCAAAGACCACATGTGGCTGGACAGAGGCACCAGAGCAGTGTTTCTTGACTTCTCTGTGTACAATGGGAACATCAACCTCTTCTGCATTGCCAGGTAACAATCATCAGTAACAGCCTATCCATTTACAGTGTAATCTAGGGCCATGAGATTTCTGATTTATTGACTTGAAACCATGTGCACCTGGCAGGAATAAAATGCTTTAAACAAGAAGGCACATAATTTACATCTAACTTGGCTAATGCAACTGTAATGATGAAACTACAAAAGGACATAATTTTTGGAGAAAATACTGGAAAAAATGCATATGACAATTTCCCAGAGCCCAAGGTGACCTCTACACATTGCCTCTTTTGACTGAGAAACATTTCTAAATCCAAAGATATTCAATGTAGAACAAGTACAGTGCTGTCCATGATAACAGCACCAGCTTGTAACTACTATTGTATGAACACTCACAGTGAATATAATTTGATGCATTTGTCAGGTTGTTGGCGGAGTTCCCTGCTACTGGCGGGGTGGTGACCTCTTGGCAATTTCAAACCGTGCGTCTAATACGATATGTGTCCAGCTGGGACTACTTTGTTGGTGTTTGTGAGGTGGCATTCTGCCTATTCATCCTTTACTACGTGGTGGAGGAGGTGCTGGAGATCCGCATTCACCGCCTGCATTACTTCAAGAGCCTGTGGAATTGTCTGGATGTTATCATTGTCACAGTGTGTATGAAAGTCATATGCAGGATTATTAAAGTCAATAATAATCATTTTAATTTGTCATTCACTGACTTTGTCATTTTGCTATTTCTGCTCTATTTTCAGTTAAGTGTTGTTGCTATTATTATGAACATAACCAGAACAGCCACGGTTGGCAACCTTCTCAAAGGCCTGTTGGAGAACCACACTGCTTATCCCAGTTTTGAGCCTCTGGCCAACCTGCAGGTCCAGTTCAACAACGTGGCTGCAGTCATCATCTTTTTTTCCTGGGTCAAGGTATAAATCTTTTCCTTTTGGTTCGAAATCTGTCCAAAATTACATTAGTGGAAACACCAGGACCCAGCTGCTTTGAAGTCGACTAATGCTGACGATTAATTTCTCTCGTCCTCTCAGCTGTTTAAGTTCATCAACTTCAATAAGACCATGAGTCAGCTCTCCAGCACCATGTCTCGCTGTGCCAAGGACCTTGTGGGCTTTGCCATCATGTTCTTCATCATCTTTCTGGCATATGCTCAGCTAGCCTACTTGGTGTTTGGGACCCAAGTCAACGATTTCAGCACTTTCCAAGCCAGCATGTAAGAGCATTCAAAGTATTGTCCACAAATGTACCTCTGACAACTGATGTTTCCTTTTGTTTAAAATTGTTGAAATGTTTTGCTGTTTGTAGTTTCACGCAGTTCCGTATCATTCTGGGAGACTTTGAGTTCTCAGAAATAGAGGAGGCGAATCCTGTGCTCGGACCTATCTACTTTACAACCTTTGTCTTCTTCATTTTCTTTATTCTCATGGTGAGTAGCAGATTCACACTTGTGTTGGTTGATGTTGTTTGCACATATGCGCTTCACTTTAATTTTCTCGTCTCTTTCTAAAAAGAACATGTTCCTGGCCATCATCAATGACACATACTCTGAGGTGAAGGCTGACATGTCCCAGCAGAGGACCGAGATGGAAATGACTGACCTTATTAAGAAGGTATTGAACTACATGTATCATTTATTTTAGCTAGACGGATATCCATTAAATTGACACTAGCCGCCATGCCATTAATGACAGAACAGCTGAGGGATGAAAGTGTAGGACCTAAAGGTGCTATTTTAGGTGAGGCAGCCACTATAATTTGCTGCAAGTATCATCTGTAACAACGTAACAACATTACGCAACTGACTTGTTCAGGTAAGTCCAAATGTAATATTAAGTATTCTCCTGATTCTCCTCTCTTAGGGTTGTAACAAAGCTTTGATGAAATTGAGACTGAAGAAGACGGCGGTGGACGACATCTCCGACAGTTTGCGTCAGGCCGGGGGCAAACTGAACTTTGATGAACTTCGCCAGGACCTTAAAGGGTGAACAAACGCTCAAATAATGCTAAAAGCTTTTGACCTTCATGATATTATTTCAGTATTTGTGTTTGGTTTTGTATATATCAAATTCATGTTACGTGTCCTCAGTGTGGTTTTGGTTTCTTCTTTGCTCAGAAAGGGCCACACAGATGCAGAGATTCAGGCCATCTTTGCAAAGATTGATCACGGTGGCGATCAGGAGCTGACGGAGCACGAACACCAGCAAATGAGAGACGACCTGGAGAAAGAGAGAGTGAGTGATGGTGCTTGTTCCATCTGTTAAACAAAAGTTGATGGTTTTACTTTAGTTTTTGATTGGTGCTGATGAAAAACACAGCACACCCTGCATATATGTGGTCGCGTACACTCAGCCACAACATCTGCAGATGTTCAGTGTGTTTTTGCTCGTATGCTAGGAGGACTTGGATCTGGAACGCAATTCGCTGACAAGACCCAACAGTGGGCGGAGCTTCCCTCGTACCCAGGATGACTCGGAGGAAGACGATGACGAGGATAGTGGCCACAGCTCTCGTCGTCGCGGCAGCAGCTCAGGGGGTGTCCCCTATGAAGAATTTCAAGTGTATGGAGCTTTTCTTATTATTATTCTGTGATTTATTAACTGCTACACATTTATTCACCCAATAACTAACTGAAAGTTGAAATAAAAACTGATAAATAATAAAGAGATAATATACATAGATATGCTACTGAAGTACAGGTGAGGCTGACGGTGCATAAAAACTAAACTACAGCCTGCAACAGATGGTCATTTTTATTATCAGTTGATCTGTAGATTATTTTCTCAATTAATTGATTCATTCATCATAAAAACTAAACTGAAGAAAAACAGCACATCTTCAGATAACAGTATACTGGCCAATAATATCAGTCGAGCTTTACTTAGAGGCCCCCCTTTTGTCAAAAACATCGCTGCCCGTTTTTCTGTTTTGAGTTTTTAATACTAATCTGAATTATTATGACTGAAGTAGTCTGACACATTTAACATGTAATATAATAAGGGCACTAATGGCTTTCTGTTTCACAGGCTGGTGAGGCGCGTGGACAGGATGGAGCACTCCATCGGCAGCATAGTCTCCAAGATAGACGCTGTGATCGTGAAGCTGGAAGCCATGGAGCGAGCTAAACTCAAACGGAGAGATGTGCTGGGCAGGCTGCTGGACGGCGTCATGGAGGTGATATGTAGTGGATACACAGTCAGCGCGTTTACATGCACTTAAAGCTGCTAAAATATTTTCAGTGGATGACGAATGACTGTTTATACGTGATGGGGGTTTCTCATAGTGACGAACCCACCGATAATTATAATTATCACCAGACTGCAGTTGACATTTATAGCATATTTTAGCAGCTGAAGAGCCAGATATTTTTCTGAAGAGTTGGTAGACACCACAAACAGAGCTGAAACAAGAGTGAATTTTGGATTTAGATTCATCAGGTGGTTAGGAATGTGACTCCAAATAAATGAATTATGTTGCTCCGTATCTGCTAGTAGATAGTGTTAATAGGCAACAGATTTGCAGTGTCAACTAAAAAGGTGAGAATAGGTGTGTTTGACTTCATGCGGCGCTGCGCATTGCTGACTTAACGTGATGCATGCTGGTTAGAAATCGTGTCCGACTTTTGCCGGCACTGCAAAACAGCACCGTGTCACAACATTAAAACCTTGCGGGAGCAAGGTGGCTGCGGTCGCCGAGTTCGGTGGCCGCAGTTGCTTTTCTCCGGCTGCACAAAGTTGGAACCAAACTTTTTGCAAAGAAAAATGCCACGAGACCAGGCATTGATCAGAGTTCACAGTAAGCTCAAGCAGGTAGATTGAGTCCGACTTGACAACGCCGTTTTTATTCCCCGCCCCTGCAGTTGCATACAGCTCACGTTAGACTATCAAGTTGGCGAAAGTCAGCCGCCGTCATCTCGAACAACCTAATATGTCAGCGTTGTGTTAAAATACACTTTTTGTGTAACTTGATGCATCTTTATATTCAAAAGCCTCTATTTCCACCACTGAACATTTGACTATTTATAAAATTAAGACTCGTTTGTGGTGTATGGACAAGCTGTGCTCTCACTGCACAAAACACACAAAATAAAAAATAATCAGGAAGCAACATCTTAAATCCCTTATTCAATCAAAATAAATAAGCCATGCTTCCATAATGAGGTTGGGGGGAAATATTGTCCTGCTGCATGTATTGTAGATGCAGATTTACAGTAACCAGGCTACAACAGTGCACATTGTCAGATATCCTGCGTAACCTGGTTTCTTATGTGCATGTAACCAAACTATACAAGTGAATCTGTTTATGTCTGTCAGGATGAGCGTCTGGGAAGAGACACAGACGCCCACAGGGAGCAGATGGAGCGGCTGGTGAGGGAGGAACTGGAGCGATGGGAGTCTGATGATATGGTCTCACAGGTCAGCCACCCACAGCCAGCCACTCCTGTCGGCCCCCGGCCCCGTCCCTCCTCTTCCTTGTCCACCGACGGCCTTGAGGCAAGCACAAATGGGAGCGGCCATGTGTGAGGACTTGGCCCAGGGAAGAATATTCCACTCTGGCAAGAAAAACTCTCTATTTGAAATTTCCCGGCAGCGGTACAAGTAGTTGTGGGACCATTTTTGAAGAACAAAATAAGGTACTTTATTGAAGCGGTTTAAATTTTTTGACGTAATACAAAAGAGGTGATAAAATCAAATGCACCTCACCTGAAATACTTAAATGCACTGAAAATGAGACATCTGAAAATATTCACTCAACTGTCTTTTATAAAGTATTTCTTTAATAGGACCTAGAAAGAAAACTGTTTGAAAGACATTAAATAATAATGAAAGATTTACAGTACATTATTACATCACATTATTGGATATAATACACCAGCCTTAAACCATACTCAGTTGTACACAGCGTATTATTTTAGTATAATATGAGAAATATGCTCACCTGCTTTGATTACTGTATCCACACATCTTTGCATTTACACAAATACCAAAAAGGCGTTTCTATGACTTTTAATTTCACTTATTAGTTTATTTTTGTTCATTTTAATACACAGTAGGTACAAGTGCGGCACATTCTGTCATATTTACTTATACTCTGTACAACAATGAAACTTCAAATTAAATATTATCATTTAATGATTTATATTGTAACTTAAAACAAACTTCGATTTGGAGTGCATCTAGTGTTCATGGGAAACCCATGCATTTAATATTTTTTCTCTGTGCCTTACTTTTTTTTTTTTTTTTTTTTTTTTACTTACTTTTATTTTATTTTTTCTCTTTTATGCCAAATAAAGTGTTCAAATATAAGTTTGTTTTATGTGTTATTCTGTCTCTGGTTTGGGTTATAATTCATTTAAAGTGACAAGAAAACAACCATAAATTATGATCACATGTCCTTACTTGCTTTTACTTAGTTTTAGGTAGATATAAAGCCTCATGAAATTAATTCATGGTATCGTGGATAATAATACAGAATCTTTAATTTAAACTTTAATTTTGTGTCTGAGACAACAAGATGTATTTTCCCACAATGCAATCGAAATTTATTTTATGCACTAAGCTACAAGGCTCAATTATGCAAGAACCTATTTATGACATATTTTCTGAAAATATCCTTAAAAAAAAACTATGGTATCTGGTTCTAATTAAAGAGAACATACAAACAAAGGTTCGTTATTTCAGTTGTTGTATTTAGCTATATTGAGTTTTTGATTAGTTGAGTTTAATTTCCAGAGAAATGTCCTTGAAAGAAAAGCTTTATTTAAACCCAAGTCAATAAATGTGTTATTAATTCATTATTGTAACTATTCATTTGAATAAACTGATTTGAAGTGTACTAATTAACACTGTAATACTACCAAATTAGTTATTTCTGAAAAAAAAAAAAAAAACTACAGACCTGTAAAATAAAGCATTTTCAAGTATTCTTTTCCGGTTACCGTTTGGTTTGTTTTCGCTTGTTATTTTAAGCCATATTAATTAATTAATTAATTAAGTCTTTAGTCTTGTCTTTAGTGCTGTAACAATTGCGATGTGGCGGTATCATTTTATATATTTTGAATCGTAGGTCTGTGCTCCACCTGGAATAACCTACAGCGTGTAACTCCGGATCAACGCCTCGGTTCGGCTGTCTGTGTGGATTGTACGACTTTGTGCTCGCAGTGCACTATGGAGTTTCATTCGCTCTGGCCTTGCGAGTGTGCACTCACCGACCATGGCACTAAGGTACACTACACACCAGCTTTTGAATTTAAAACAGAACTGTTATTGCCTAGACTCTAAATCTCTGTCAAGATGCTGGACTGCTACGTCCTAAGCGATATATCCATAGTCTTGCTGTCTCATCCTCTCCTAACATCTATGTCCCTACCTGTCGACGTAAGACCAACAAACTGCTCCATACTGGTGTTGTTCACAGTAATTGTCAGGATCGCTGGGTGCGCAAAGCAGGGGAGAGCCCAAACGCATGACACTGTGAGCTGAGATTGAGTTCCAGGGTTTATTAATCCCAAGCATGACAAACAGAACTCCCAGGTACAGGAAACTGGTAACATCCAAGAGCAGCAACTTCATACAACAGGGCATACATGCAACAATGACCGGACAGGGAACGAACAGAAACACCAGACATTTATACACAAGGACTAACGAGCAGGGCGGGAGCAACACAGGTGACTGGGATCAGGGTTAACGAGGCAGAGAGACAGCAGGGGGGAACAGAGAGACGCAGATGCAAAACACCATTCATGAACAACAAGGAACACAGACTGAAGCAATGATAAAACAGAACTCAGATAGACATAGGCAAAACACAGAAGTACACAGACCGGGAGTGAACACTTAACACATAAACTAAGGTACAGGACTAAGATACGAGGCAAGACAGATACTAAATAAGATGTGGGTGAATAATAAAGGCTAAAGCTGAATGAACAAAATCAGATTACTGAAACTGGCAGAGAACATAAATGACACCTAACCAACTATAACACAGGGATCATAACAGAGAAATGAGAACACAGACTACCCAGCAGACTAAACCCAAAAGATGCAGAGAAAGAACTAGAATCCGCAACAAGACACACAGACAGGACTGAAACCCAGACACGCTCAGGACAGGATCGTGACAGTAATTTAATATCGGTTCCCCGCAGGGAGATTAAACCTCTGTCGTCTCCGCTTCAGAGCCAGGCTTACGCCGCTTTATTCAATGCGCGGTCTGTGAACAACAAAGCGCTGCTTTTATCGGATTTTCTTACAGATAAAAAGCTGGACTTGTTCTTAACTGAAACCTGGCGCAAAGAAAATGATGGGCTCCTGTTTAACCAGATCACTCCAGTGGGTGTTAGATCTCCCGAGGCTATCTGGCAGAGGTGGAGGCATTATTGTGGTTTACAACCTGAAGTTGAACACAAGCTCTGTGACTGTTCCCCAGTTTCCATCAATTGAGTGCTTGGTCTTGAGTAACTCCGCTCCTGAATTCTAATTGTGGGAGACTTCAACATTCATGTGGACCGGAGTGACTCAGTGGCGGCTAAGGAATCTCTGTTGCTAATTGATTGTTTTAGCTTCACACAGTTTGTAACTGACCCGACCCATAACAAGGGTCCTTCGCTGGATCTTGTGATTGCTAACAGCTCATTTGTATCGCAGTTTTCATCTATTGACATTGGACTGTCTGATCATTCAGCTGTCTTTTTTAAACTCGAACTGTATCATTCAAGTGAGCCTACCATCCGAACAGTAACCTTCCGGAAGTGGAAGTCTATCGATCAGACTGCTTTCTGCAATTCTGTGGTTTCCATCCTAAGCAATCTTCATCCATCATCACTGGAGGAGAAAGTTACGCAGCTAAACTCCACTCTTGCTGCTAATCTTGACACTTTTGCTCCTCTAAGGTCACGTTTAGGTCATATTCGCCCGCTCCGCTCCATGGTACAATGACAATCTGCTTTCTAGAAAGGCTGCTTGTCGGAAAATGGAGCGCAAATGGCACTTTACTGGACTGAGTGTCTACTACCAAGAGTGAGGGGGGTTATCGTGCTCTAATGGAGACTGAAAGATCCTCTTACTTATCTCAGGCTATTGTAAATAATAAAAATAATCCCAGACACTTGTTCCAAACCATAAACAGACTGCTTCAAGTTAATCCTGTTTCCACCATGCCTGTTTCTCAGCAGCTCTGTGATTCTTTTCTACAGTTTTTTAATTCAAAGATTGTCAATGTTCGCAAAGACATTTCTGTTAACCCTGACTGTGCCACTTCACTCCTTCATCTGGGTTCACTGGTGTTTATTTCACTCATTTCTCACTGCTTGATTCTGAGGCTCTCACAAGGGAGGTATCTAGCATGAAATCAACCACTTGCTTGCTGGATCCAATTCCTACTATTCTATTTAAATCGTGCTTCGCTGTGTGGTGCCCTACTATCCTCAGCATTATAAATGAATCACTGGATACTGGGGTCATTCCAGCAGTACTAAAGACTGCTGCTGTTACGCCTGTACCAAAGAAAGAGAATGTTTCTGTGGATGATTTTAACAACTTTCATCCCATCTCTAATCTTCCCTTTTTGGTAAACATACTTGAGCACGTTGTTGCCTCTCAACTCTGTAATCATCTTACAACCAGTAACCTCTTTGAACCCCTTCAGTCAGGTTTTCGTAAATTTCACAGCACTGAAACGGCATTGGTCAAAGTTACCAATGACTTATTGATGGCCTCTGATTCTGGAGCTACCTCACTTCTTATTCTTCTTAACCTTAGAGCCGCCTTCGATACTGTGGATCATGGTCTCTTACTTACCCATCTAGAAAGTGTTTTTGGTGTGTCCGGGACAGTTTTAAAGTGGTTTAAATCCTATTTTACTGACTGTTCCCATTTTATTTCTATGTGTGGCTTTAGGTCTGACACTTGCTCGGTGCTCACTGGTGTTCCTCAGGGATCAGTTCTAGGCCCTCTACTCTTCAATATTTATCTATCTCCACTTGGGCATCTGCTGCAATCGCTTGGCCTCCATTATCACTTTTATGTTGACGATACCCAAATCTACATTCACTCTAAATCTGGTGAAGACATTGATGCTTGTTATCTTTCTGGTTGTATTTCTGAGATAAAAGCATGGATGAGCAATAACTTTATTTGCCTGAACAGCGGGAAAACTGAGGTTATGCTTATAGGTTCCCGTCATCAAATTCGCAAAGCGGCTCTACTGTCCCTGTTTGTTGATGGCTCTGTTCTAGAGACCCAAAGTAAGATGAGGAACCTTGGTGTAACTTTTGACACCAGCCTCACCTTTGATTTTTTTGTTCAGAGCACTATGAAGGCATCCTTTTTCCACCTCAGAAATATAGCCAGACTACGCCCAATGCTAAATTTATCTGTCGCTGAAAAGCTGATTAATTAATTTGTTTTCACACGGCTGGATTACTGTAACGCCGTTTTAGCCGGAGTTCCTAAAACCACAATTAACAAATTGCAAATTGTTTTATAGTTATATTTATTATTAATGTTGTTGTTTTTATTAACTTTTATTTGTTGTATTTTCCTGTGGATTGTGATTTTATGTACAGCGCTTTGAGAAGCTGCTTTTAAAGGCGCTCTATAAAATAAAGTTTATTATTATTATTATTATTTTAAATGTGATCATTAAACACGCACTTAAACACTGATATTCATCTCAAGAGAATTATGATTATGTAGGTCAACATCAAAACATTATCAAATGGAAGACTGCAATGAAAAAACACTAAGACCAAGGTTCCATGAAAATGTTTATAAATGTTATCATAAAGCTGTATCAGAAGATAAATGCAAAAGAACAATGAAAAAAGTGAACACAAACTATGTAATATAATTCTACAATATCTATAATTGAGAATAATCAGTGCTGAGTTCAAATCAAGAACAATTTAATTCAATTATAGTGCAAAAACTGAATGATCAAGATTACTTAACTTACAGAAGTAGGCAACTGTAAAACCATAGTTTTTAACACCACTCCAACAATGTAAAAAACAAAGTACATTGTGATGTTACTTCGTGAAAAGTATTGATTTTGGTTTTCGCTAAAGATAAAACTGATGTTTACATTCTGGTATGTGTTTTACCTGTAGGCCTACAGATTATCCATGCATGTAAGTGCAAACTGTAGGCACACTCAAAGAAATAGTTTGACATTTTGGGGGAAAAAAATTGCTGGTTTACTTAGATAAGAAGATTGATACTCTCATATCTTTACATTAAAGCTGCTCTAATGAATATTTTAATATTAACAATAAATCAAATTACCATAAACTCAATGTTTTGGTTTTATGTCACACAACCTTACGGTTTTGGTTGATGCTCACCGTATTTTTGGACACAGCTGGCAGCTGTTTTCAGAGAAAAAGCTCTACAAACTAACCATAAGCTGCCTGCTCAGCACCAAACAGCTGTGCTAAAAAAAAACAATAAATGCAAGTTTTAATCTAGAGCTTGAGACAGGAAGCAATTAAAGCTAGCTTAGCTTAGCATAACCACTGGAAGCAAGGGGGAACAGCTAGCCTGGCTCTATTCAAAGTTCAAAAATACACCCTTTAGCTCACTACTTAAAATGTCTCGTCAAATCTGTACACAACACTTTACGGTTTTACAAGGAGGTACCTGCTGTAGCTGTTTCTTTTTAAATAACAGCCAGGCTGATGGATAAATTGTTGTTTGTTTAAGGATTTAACAAAGGTACTAGTGAGCTTAAGAGCTGGTAAATCTAGTTTTGCTTTAGCTAGTTGTATGCAAAGCTACGCTAACTGCCTCCTGGCTCTACAGTAGTGCCATAAATACAGTAGCACAGACATGAGAGTGGTTTCAGGGTTCTCATCTAACTATCCAAAGAAAAGCCAATAAATGTTTTCCCAATATGCCATACTATCCCTTTACTTGTTAATGTTTTTGTGAATATCTACTGTCTTGGTTCCTTGTAGACCAAACTTAAGATAGTAGAATAAAACACTTAAGTGAATTTCTTGATGTAGCGGAGTTTCAGGTAGGCGATGATGAGGAATATGAACGTCATAATGGTCAAAGCCACGTGATTCTCCCATAGTCCCCAGGTAGTGTATTCTATTCCCAGGTAGTCCAGATACTGTTCTCCTGTACATCTGCAACAACACAA
Source organism: Micropterus dolomieu (assembly GCF_021292245.1). NCBI lineage: Eukaryota > Metazoa > Chordata > Actinopteri > Centrarchiformes > Centrarchidae > Micropterus > Micropterus dolomieu. Next base: position 8,351,644 of record NC_060153.1, on the reverse strand, counting down.
GTCCCAACTGGTCACTTACAAATTAAATATCAATATTTAAGATGATTTGTTTTGTAGTTCCTAAATGTTTGTAAAGTCAACTGGAATTATGCTTAAAGATGTCAACTTTTAACATGAAGCCTGGTGGACTAACTAGACTAGAAATGAGATAATTTGCTTTGAAGCAGACCACAGAGGTGGTACAAACCAGTGTGACACAGCCAGAGCAAATACAGTCTACTCACGTCTGCCCAACTATGCTCACATAGCAGTTGGTCACTGTAGCCGACATGTTGGTGTTTCGGATCACAGCCTCCTCACAGAACTTCAAACCCACAAACTCATTGATCTTCAAGGCCTGAACATAACGTTTGACAGTATAGTCAATGAATACGGAGCAGGTCAAAGGAAATATAGTACATTAGAACCTTGCTTATCTGTGGTGATTAATGGAAGAATATGGTCTGCAAATTAACTCTGTAAGGAAGGTGTTCACAGTCTTATAAGAGCCAAAATTGTCTTAGAAACATGCGATGACAACATTTTGACCATACAACCAACAACACGTGTGTTTGTAGTGTGAAGTGCCCAAGCGGAAAGCTTCTGGTCTGAGACGTGAATCCAATGCGGAAGTCATTCTATTGAACGGCCAGCAGGGGGCGACTCTTCTGGTTGCAAAAAGATGTCCGGTGCATTACAAACAATGGTAAAATTACCCGATTTCTCGCCTGATTTATTACCTCAGTAAACACTTTCCTAATGAGTTTATGGTCTCAATCGCTAGTTTCTTGTCTTCTTCAATACCACATGATGTTCATTTAGTAAACTATGGTCCCATTTAGAGGAAAATAGACCATAAAGGTCTTTTCACATGGGAAGCGACACTCCACCTGCGCTACGCCTGTTGCAATGCCCGCGCCTCCCTTCCTACACGCTCGCCTCTCATTGACAATGAATTACGAGGCACGTAAATCGCTTCCCGTGTGAAAAGGCCTTAAAGCAGAGTATGCTACAGGGCGGGATTATCTGTGATTGACAAGTCGTTACCAAGATGACCTGTCAGTCAGGCTAGAGTGACGCGTACCTACGGCACTGTGTAAATTTAACCAGCGCCGTTGAAAAAGCTTATTAAGATTTGGCTGTTCACTTTCTCTGGTGAGTACATTTAGCTTTAAGACTGTTATTCGCTAGACAAAATTGTCAGCCCTGGCGGCGCCCTATCGGCCAAACTTAAATACGGCAGTCCACAAACCAATGGGTGACGTCACGATGACTATGTCCACTTCTTATATACAGTCTATGGTAGTGTCCTACATGAGAGGGATTACACTGCTGTATTTAAGCATTAGGCAGTATTAAGTATTTTAGAATGCTGAGTATACCTAATTAAGTCATAATATAGAAATGTCAAAGCAGTATTAAATAAATAAATTTTGGTAGCATCAATTCAGTGTGCAAGTACCTTTCTTAAGAACTATAAATATAAAGTTCTTATTATGACTTTAACTGAAATTATTTCTTTAATCTTGACTTACTGCGAGGCCGTAGCGTGGAATGCTGAAGTACTTCAGCCAAGCCAGCCAGTCCATGATGCTGGGTAGGTTTACCAAGAGACCTGAGAAAATCTTCCAACACAACACAAACAGAAGGTGTTTGCCTTTTTTTCTGTATTATTGTTTTTTGGATATTATTGTCTTTACACTTGTTAAAGCACTTTGTAACTTGTTTTTGAAAAGTGCTCTACAAATAAAGATTATTATTATTATTATTATTACTTGGAAGCTGCTAATAACTAACTGGTTGCCTTTTCATGATGCTCCTACCCATTTGCCTTCCAAAAAAGGACCAAAATGGAAATAAGCCGTCTGGCTTGTGTTTTCATCCTTTTGATGGTATCTATAGCTGGGGCACCTCTCGTTGGAGGCGCCACTTTTATATTTACAATCAATAAAGAAGCTCAATCAATCAATCAATCATCTCTGTGTGTTTCTGTGTCACTGCGCCTCTCACCATCATGAAGACAAAGGTGATGGTCATGAAAATGTTGGCGAGAGCCACGACGCTCTGGTCAGCGGAGATGGCCATGGTCAGGGCTGTGGCGGTGTAGGCCACCATAGTCACTGTCAGTGTGAAGATGAAAAAGGCTGCTGCTGTGGATTTGAGCCCTGAGAGGACCAGTCGTGCAAAGTAAGTAACTAAGTACATGTACTCATGTACTGAGTACTTTATTTGCATCTTTATCCTTCTACTCCACTACATTTCAAAGGGAAATATTGAACTTTTTTATACTACTTTGCAGATTCAGATTAATAAAACACAATATTATTAACCAATAAAATCATCACAATAAATCACTATGCTACATCACAGTTTATAATGTAGAATGAGCCCCACCTTTACCAGCTGTAACATTAATATACAGTATATATATATGTGAGTATATATATTAATGGATCAATGATTATAATCCAATAATATATATTATTCTGAAATGGGGCATTCTGCAGGATGAGTACTTTAACTTTTGGTTCTTTAAATATATTAAATATTTATGTGTAGTGATTAACTTTTACTTTTACACGAGTATTTCTACGCTGTGCTATTGCTAATATAATATATTCTTAAGTAAAGGATCTGTATACTTCTTCCACACACTGGAGTGGACACAGACAAAATAATGAGCAATCTGCAATCTTAAATTTAGTATTTGATCAAGTGTTCATGGGTTGAAACCTTCCACATATGAATTTGTTTATGGATTCATTAGTCTTACCTATCATAAAGTAGACAATACAGCTGAAGATGACTGAGGTGATGGTGCGCATTGTGATGTCAGACAGGATCTTGGAGAGGAAGTAGACAGACAGTCTGTAGTAGCCACTGATGTACTCATGCCTGTCACAAGAAAACCCAAGAGGAAATCAAGCTCTACCCACTTGTTCCTAATTTATGTTGAGTTATCCATTTCAGATGTCATAGTTATATCCTCTAGCTTGTTCTGTGCAACATGTTACATACACAAACAGTTTCCTCTCAATGATGAAGAGCTCAGCTGCAGACACCGTGCTGAAACACTGGTTGGTAGTGATAAAAAAGAGGCCACCCATCCTGCAAGAAGAAACAAAATCTGATCATTAACTCTTTTATAGAAATGTATGAATCTCATATTCCACATACACTGTAGCTGTACATGAGAGAGAGCACACACACACATCACATGTTAAAATGAGAACCAGTCCTCTGCAGTAAGACAGAGAAAATGACAAAGGAAACAAAAGAAAAGAAATGAAGTGAATCAATAACTTGTGTTGTATTTTTGCTACTGTAACGCCCTAATTTCAACCCAAACAAACAAAAGAAGGGCATTTAACACCACACAAATTATAGTGGTGTGTGTGTGAATATGCGGTATGGTCCACATACAGAAAGCCTAAAAGGTGACTGACTCCAGAAGGGCCCCAAACCCAGTCAAAAGGAGGGAGGGGTGAATAACTTTTTTAAGCCACGTACATTGGTGTTTGCCATACTGCTAATGCACTGACCAGGATTATAATGACATTAGGTCCTTATATTCTACTCAACCATGAGTACCAGGTTGTACCCGATAAAATATGGTAAGAGGATTAGCAATGTAGGAATTGCTCTACTTTTCACGCTTCTTCATTAAAAGCAGTGACTAACAATCATTAAGAATCATGTTGCAAAAATCAATATGCCCGTACTACGTAGCCCTATAATCTAGATTAACACAAATAATGCACATCTTATTTCTGTGTGAACATTAAGACATATTACAAAATTATGCAATAACTTTAAATAATAAACATGCTGTTGAAGCTACAAAGACCCAGAACCCAGTTGCAGTGAAAAAAAATGAAATAAATACAATTTTCGTGGACCAGTGGGTATTTACTATTGTTTTTGCTACCTGGGAGTTAGAGGGACTCCATTTGTTTTTTGCGGTTAGTTATTATATAATGTATTATGTATAAACAGGGAGGTAAAAAATAAAAAAAACATTTATTTGTTCTATTTTAATATCAGAGGCCTGCGTGCTGTTTCAAAGCCTTTTCCAGACTACCAGTAATACATGTCTAGTAGGTAAATAATCCATCCATTATTTATTCTTTTACGTGACAAAAGTCAAATTTAAGCAAATAAGTAGCAATCTTTTAGTAAAAAATGCCAGAATCAGCCTATAAAATTTCTACAATGTTAGTTTTTCATTGTAGAAAGATTACAGTGGTTGCTAAAAAACACAAATTCCCAGAAAAAATAAGGACATGACCTTGTTCTCATCAATGGTCACTACAGCCCTTGGTGTACGGTAAATATATTAGCATGGGTCCCCTGCTAGCTGCTTTTAAATACAGTTCTCTCACCTGTTCTGGATTCCACTCCGATCATCTTTGACCCCGAAGAAAATCGCTCCTACGATGAGGGCGAGGAAAATGTTGACTCCGAGCTGCACAGAAAAAAACATTTAGAGACAGTAGAAAGTCCTATTTGTAAAAGCAGCATGTATTAGCCCATACAGGGTCAGAACTTTAACAATGTAGAACAAATGTATTGTTTCAGCCTGAGGCCTTCGTTAAAGTCATCATAGAAAACTTTGTAAAGAACATTTGCAAGATGAATATGAAACAAAGGAGTGAGTTTTTGGATTGCATCCTGTTTGAATGTTCTTTTTTAAGTGTTGCATGATTATGGATTTACTTTTGTGTCATTACTATGCAATTAAAAATACTTTTATATTATATTATACACATTTCAAGATAGTTTGTCCTGCCTCTGAATATCATAGTCTAATCAGAGGCAGCACTCGGTGGAGTACAGAATGTTTCGGGCAAATTTTGGTCTGGTTAAAAATCGTCCAGATTGCTCTGACTTGACTTGCATGTTAGGACTATTTTTTTATTCAAATTGCAGGCACTGCAATGTAATCTCTATGGCTTCTGGGTGGGCTTGCATTAACATGTTTTCATCATATATAATTAGTTGGATTCATGAGCTTTTAAGTCATAATGTGTGAAGACAAAGAAGATATGTTGTATGTAATTGCTCAGAGCGTTTAAACAACACATTGATAGCAGTTTCCACTGAAATACTGCTTTCTTATCGGAAACAAATTTTTTTGATTATTCCAACACCGCATGAAGCAGCACCACTTGCGCCAGCTGTCACATACAAGATCAACATAGATGAGGTTAACTTGAGTCAGAGGAATAACTTGATCGTGTTATTAAGAAAAATACCGTTCAGTTGTTGTAGTGATCTGGATAAATTAATTTGCAACTAGAAATGCTTTCTTAAAACTTTCTGACCAAAAAAGGCTTTAGAGAGTTAGGTGACATAGTATAAAGAGTCCATGAAGGGAGCAAGTTTGGTGGACGACTTTCACCTGGGAGATTGGGGTTTGGTTCCTGTGTGACCCTAAGAGTTAATACTGACTTGTTGTTTTGACAAAAACCGTGATCTTATCCTGAACTTAACCAAAGGCTTTCTGAAACGGTCACAGTTTGGTTAGGTTTAGACACTTTTCTTCTTATGTTTTTTTCTTTATGGCGTAAGAAGGTTTAACTCTGAGCGATCAGTAATTCAATATCAGTGTTATAATTGTAGACTTTCATGAATTATTTTTGAAGAATGGAAATTAAACTCAAGCAGTGTCCTTCTTGACAAAAAAAAGCCAGTGTTTGTGGGGATCAGGAGTCAAGTGGATGCCCTGGTCCTCCTCCAGACCGGCCTATCTGAGCGAACAAAAAGGACTTGCGGGTGAGGTAATGATAACAGAAAAGACTGAGAAAAGTGAAAGTGACACAACTTTTAATCCTAACAATTTACAGATTATGACAGGTCTAAGCGGTTCCCAGGGTGAAGGGATAAGCTAATACGGTTGAGCTTCTTTCACCTCATTCCCCACAGCCCCTCATGTGAAAGCCGGGGGGAAGTGGAGTGAGAGGTCATGATGCCATCATGTGATGAGTCCCGGACCAGGGCCAAGGGGCTTTGGCCAGATATGATATCACTTCAGATCCCAGCCCAAAGAGGCAAGAGAGGCGTCACAACAGTCACCAAAGCCGATTATTGCGCCCATGCCACCTAGAGCCTCTCTTGTAGGATTATTTTGACTTATTTAGGGCCAATTAGCTGTTAATACTTCTTAAAGTGAGGAGACTTCTGACAGCATTTTGCCGCCATGGGTTGACTAATGAGAGCATTAAGTCTTGACCTCCAAAGTGCTGTCTATGCATCCTGTTCATGACAACAACAGCACTTATTTTACCGCACTTCGGAGTGTTTGAACAAAGTTAAGATGATAGTGGATTCAACCTCTGTCAGAACCGTAGACATGAGCTGCATTAAAGTTGTGAAAATGAGGACATGCTTGACTTACTTGAGACTTGACTGTTTGAATTCCCGGCTTGACTAGAGACACGAGGGCAAAAAGCTGTTAAAGAATCCTGTGCTGTGCAAAGTTTTTGCTTTTTAGAGCACTGCCAAACATGTAGGAATTGTTAAAATCGTAACGAGGATGCCATTGTTTAAACACTTCCAGCTCCTGCCACCAGAATACATTTTTAAAAAACGTCCAAATTCAGAATATGTAAAATAGATTTTTACTTTAAAATTAATTACCCAATACACAAACAAGTAGTGTTTATGTAACTTATAAGAGAGTGTCTGAAATCTCTTTTCATTTTTCTTTCTAAAATGTCATGATCCAAAAGATTTAAAAACCGCTCTGTAATCTGTGGCGACAAACACTGGAAACGGCAAGCTTTAATTAATGTACAACAATTCAACAAGTAGGAAAAGTGAAGACTCAATTACTTAAGGAGGCACTCTACTTGTTCTATGTTATTTGTTTGTAATATGTCCAGTCAACCATTGTATTTACAACAACAGATGGCTTTGAGTTCATGATAAGTTTTGTATTTTAGTGAGTAATGGGGATGTGTTACCTGGGCCACAGATGTTTGTGGGTTCAGCATGAGGTTCTGGAAGGTTCTCTTTAGCACCCAACGTAGCTGGTGGAAGAAGGAGCTGTTGTAGGTGATGGTGCGGGATTTTGAAAATGAGATACACTTCTTATCCTGGATGATGCGGTCCAGCTCAGCACTTGTGTCGCTGGAGTAGCTGCTGTTCCTGTACTCCTCCACCAGGCGCTCCTCGATGCTCTGCCTGGAGCTGCTGTGCTCCTCAAAGTCCAAATCTGGCCGAGCACCCACGAGGAAAATGACAGATTTAACTATTGGAAATACTCTACAACAATAGAAATCAATTGGTGCTTTGAACTGAATTTTTTACTGTTCAGTTTAATCAATATTATTCAGTTTTCTCTTTTAAAATGTAACTTATCTCTTTTAATATTGCCTTGCATTTCCATTATATCTTGTCTTAATGCATTTTAAGTCTTATGTAAAGCACTTTTAATTACCATCTTGAAAGGCGCTATACAAATAAACTTGTCTTGACTTGATATTAAAACAATGATCAAATATTATGAAGAGGCTTAAAATACTGAATTAGTAAATAAAGTCTGTCCTAAGTCAATAAACACAAAAGTAAAAGCACTGATTATTTTTGCAACAAGTAAAATTAGAGCACAACAACAACAACTTATTTTTAATAATATCCTTAGAAATGTTAAGTTCAAGGACATTAGACAAGGATGAAGTTAGGATGAGGGGTTAAAGGCACTATATTTTAACTTTTATTTTAATTTGTACAAATAAAAGATATCATCTTATAGTATTCATGGAGCGATATAGAACGCTGTCACCTTCAGACCCGTGCACTTTGGTCATGGTTGTAGCGGTGGAGTCTCCATTGATAACATCCAGAAAGAAGTCAGCTGGGTTGTTGTGGGGCTCACAGGGATAACCTGGAACACATGTTTAATCTCAACACGTTATCGAGACGTTGCTTTTTCTATTGTCAGATTTTTCATCAGACGTATAGAATAAAGCTGCACAACCATCTACATTTATTTAAGATGGTAGATGGTGTCTTGTGTTGATAATAAGTTTCGTCATAGTCACCAATGTTGGCGAAGTAGTCCAATGCGTTTGGCGCTGGTCCATGGTACACCATTTTACCACTAACCAGCAGAGTCAGAGTGTCAAATAGTCTGTAGATGGAGTATCGTGGTTGGTGGATGGACATAATTATGGTTCTTCCATGACTGGCCATTCTGAAAAGAGTAAAAAAAGTAAAAATGTGTAGCAAATACAATAAAAGCTTCCTTTTGATTGCAAAATTGCTTTTTTCAGTAGACATGCTGCTATTGGGGTCCATTTTCAAAAAACACAATATTTCCTTTCATTGCTTTCTGGATGGTATACAAATCTATTTGCCAGTAAAATCCAATGACAAAGCCTCAATTCAGGCCTTGCCTTACTGCCTAAGAGATCTTAAATATGGCTGGATCAGAAGTTTCTCTGTCTTAATGAAAGTAAGACTGAGGTTGTTGTGTTTGGTTGTCCTGCTTGTGTAGATGCTATTGGTACTTTAGGATCGCATAGTCATTCATTTACCAAGTATCTGGGTGTGATCTTTGACAGTGCTTTTAAATTTGAAAAACAGATTAGTTGTGTTGTAAAAGCCAGTTTTTTTCCAGCTGAGACTGTTTTGGCTGAAGTCGAGCCCTACCTGCCGAGCAAAGATTTTGAAAGAGTAAGCCATGCATTTATAACGTCTCGGCTAGACCACTGTAATTCTTTATATGTTGGAGTGGATCAGTCATCTCTTCATCGGTTGCAGTTTGTCCAGAATGCAGCAGCTCGACTTCTAACTGGAACTAAAAAGCGTGAGCACATTACTCCAGTTTTAGCCTTGCTCCACTGGCTTCCTGTCTGATTTGATTATGAGGTTTTATTGCTTGTTTTCAAGATTTTAAATGGGCTGGCACTTTTACATGTTCACACTCCTGTCAAAGCACTGAGGTCATCCAATCAGGTGCTCCACGATGTCCCCAGATCCAGGTAAAAAAATATAGGGGACTGAGCTTTTTCACTGGCTGATCATAATCTTTAGAATATTTTACCTGTTCAAACAAGAACTCAGACTGCTGATATTCTCAGGTCCTCGCTAAAGACCCACCGCTATTCATTGGCCTTCAAACCAAGTTGAGTTTGGACATTGTTGACATTTTCCACTGTCTTTGTCGTGTATATTTGTTGTGTATCCTGAATTTGGAAAGCCCTTGGTCAACTAGGGTTGTTTTTAGATGTGCTATATAAATAAATTTGAACTTGAACGCCAATGTGGTTTAACATTAAAGACTATTTCCTTATAATAAAGTGTATAATAAATCCTGTGGCACATAAGTTTGGTGGTAATTATTAACAATATATCACAGTGTGGCATACTTAAAATATATATTATTAAACAGTTCCATGTCTTCCATGTTACTTTGTTTGATCAATACACCAATAATAGACTAATGTGTATTTTAATGCAATTGCATTAAATATCAAGTGCTGCATTATTTAATAAATAATAAATTATGCTAAATGAAATAAAGCTATTTTCATTGCCAAAGGTGCTAAATCAAGGTTAATCAAAACTGTCAAAGAGAATAGGCCTAAAGTTTGCTCTAAACAACCCTTTGCTCAGAAACCAGAATCCTTTGCTCTGTAAGAAGGCAAATAACTGTTTTTGCAATGAGCACTGTAGACTGAGAACAAATGCAGCTAATGCTGTAATAAAGTGACGTTCACATATACTAATAGACTGTTTTAGTGTTACATTACTTTTTAGTAACTAGAGTATTGGGTACAGGTTCAGCTTTGGGGCAGTGACAAAGCTGAAGACTCAACTCTGAATATAATCCATCAGAGGACTGGCAGAGAAGAATCTTTATTACCTTTTTAGCAACAGCAGGACAGAGTTAGCAGTGCTAGCGTCCAGTCCTGTGGTCGGTTCATCCAGAAAAAGAACTGGGGGATCAATGATCAGCTCCATACCGATGTTTGTCCTCTTCCTCTCTCCTCCAGAGATTCCCCGGGTCATCTGCGTGCCCACCTGAGGACACCCACATAAGATCAACAGGGATCAATCAATCTGCCCTGGCTCTCACCTGATGTCTTGAAGCTTGAGGCCAACCCTTAGGTTAGATAAGTTATTATGTCATGTCTTATGTTGTGTGTATTTTTACCTTGGAGTCCGCCACCTTGGTGAGACCCAGTTCTTTAATGAGGTGATTGACTCGAACCTCCTTCTCTCTCTGAGGCACACAGCTAGGCAGCCGCAGAGCTGCAGAAAAACGCAGATTCTCCCTCACAGTCAGGGTGCCCATGACCACGTCGTCCTAGGAAGGTAGACAAGAGTTTGAGGTCAAAGATCAGAGACGGGTAGATCATTTGTTTTGTAGTTTTCTCATTCTACTAGGCTGTGTTTTTTGGAAGGCAGAGAATGGTTAATGTAATAGAATTTAGTAACTAGCAAACTCTGTAAAGTTGCTATAATCAATATTTTTACAATAACAAGGGATCAATCACCCAACTCTGCAGTTCTCATCAGCTTTACAGATTTTTTTTTAGCATCTTTCAGCTCATTAATTTGGCTTTACTGGCCACAAATTTCCTGTTTATATTTATTTTCACTGCTCTCATCAACGTTCTTTCCAGCCACAGCATGTTTCAGTGAAAAGCTCTAAAACCTCACTGTACACAACCTGCTTAGCACCAAACTGCAGGGAGACACAGTTAACAACTAGCTGGTGAACACGGTAGAGAATTGAAACACTGAAGCTGAAGCTGAAGAGCCAAATATTTCTCCTGGGAGTTGGTAGAAACCAAACAAGAGAGTGAAAATCGGACTTCCTTTTTTAAGGTGGACACAAAAATAACTCGAAATGAAAGCTAATGTTGCTCCATGTCTGCTGGGTGTGTAATTAAGCAACTGTTTGCTAATAGGTTATTCATATTATATTATAATATAATATATACTACATTACTTCAACTTAAATGATCATGATGAGTCAGTTCACAGCTTGTTTCCACTGCCCTCCGAGGGACCAAAAAAACATTCAAATGCACCTGAACCACATAGCCAGAGAGGCACTTGAAATTTGGAGGCTGTGGTGCTCTGTCAATGAGGACTTCTCCTGAGAGACCTGAAGGATCCTTCCTTGCAGCCAGGATATCCAAGAATCTTTGAGAAAAATAACCAAACAATACTTAAATATATCTAAAACTAATGCAGGTGGCTATTTTGAAGATATTTTTTTCTTCGAGATCAGTGTGAAACTGACGTAGATTTTCCACTTCCAGTAGGTCCAAGAATAGCGTTGAGGCCAGGTCTCATGATCCCACTGCAAGATAATAGCACACAACTCTCTGTAACCAATTTAACATGATTAAATTCATTTAAAGGCACAGATGGGGACATGTTTAAATGGTCTGCATTCATTCCTAAGGTGTATAATCTAAGATTTTTCACTTCACTGTATCAGCTTTACAATACAAATGTGAGGAGTGTGACACAAAGTGGATTAATGTGATTCTTGGACACGTGATGAAATTTAGAAGCTCTTGAATCACTTTATCTAAATACATTTTCTGCCCTTATGCTGACTAAAATAATGCTCAGGGAAGTAGGTTGTTACAGATATAAACATTTCTTGAAAGCTGCGCACACACACACACACACACACACACACAAACTCTATACTGCGGTGTAGATGGTTTTTTTTAACCCACATCCTTTGACTGCAAACAGAACAGTTAGACAAAGCACCAGAAAGAGTCAGTGATAAAAGCCTGGCGATGGATCACGTGATTGTGTTTAATTCGTTTCCCTGGCAGACTGCTCTTTAGTGCATCAGAGAGATTATATGCAAGAAACCATGCTTAATATCATATAATTAACTCTGAGGTAGGAAAAGGCCCAACAACTTGTGTGAAATTATTAATTCTACCATGGGAAATGTCATCTGTATTTAATACTATCAGAAAGAAAACAATGGTAAGAGTCTATTCGTATTGTCCTGCTTTTAATCAGGACACAATGAGCCTTTACATGATTTACATGAAGACCCACTGCACTTTTACTGTAACATGGTCTCCCAAATTAAGGAACCTGAAAGAATTATGGCAATGCAACTTTATATTGAGCCAAAAATCCTGTTTGGTTGTCGACAAACCAAATATCACCAGATTTATAATTTTTTTGTCTAATTTTCTACAAAAAAGCTTGTAATTAATCTGAAGCAGTGTCGAGTGTATGTTCGGTTAAGTAAGGCAACAATCTGAAATACATCAACTTAATTATTGAATTTAATAGATATTCTACTTATCCCTTAATGAGTAAGCAAACTACAACTGACATATGTTCAAAACACAATGGTGATATATGTAAAACAAGTTATTTCTAATTTTGTAACAGCATTTTAGTATGTGAGCAATAAGTAAATAGACAGATGACAAAGAGAAAGACAGACAAACAGGTATAGAAAGTGTCCAATTTTTCTAACTGACTTGAGGTCGACCAGTATTTCCTTTGGACTGGTTTTCCTCTTGAAGCCGCTCTTCAGCTGCACTTTGTACTGGATGTTGTGGAAGCTCACGGTGGAGCCACACAGCTGGTTGTTCTGGTCCACGGCCGTGACGACCTTTGACCTGGCCGTCCCGTTGGTGCCAATATCTTCTATCATTGCAATGTTGATGTGACCGGCTTTCTCCATCATCCTCTGCAGTGCACACAATGTCAAATGAGAGTGCTCAGAGAGAAATCAATCTTTTACTGATTTGTTACATACACTAGTGTGATGCCAAACAATTCAGACATCCATAAAGAACGGATGTCAGGGTTTCCTGCACTGAAACAAAGACCACTAAAATTTAATGTCACATACTGTATGTGTGTACTAAAGACATTTATCAATGTTCATTATGGTAATAATAAATTATTAAAAAAAAAAAAGTATCTCAAAATTAATAATGCACATTGAATCTTTCCTTCTTGCTGCTGTCAGACTCTCTACTCTATCAGTCCTATTTCCAGTAGACTACATGGACAAAACACACACACACACCAGGACTGATAATCCGTGCAATATGGTATATCCAGCTATTTACTATTTATTATCCATCCATCCATCCATCCATCCATCCATCCATCAACCGCTTATCCTGCACACAGGGTCACGGGGTGCTGTTTATTATCTCGATTGTTATTTTTTCATTCTTTTGTTTATCTTTAGAGTGTATTTTGTAATTTTGCACTTTGCCCTGCTGCTGCAGGGAATTTTCCTATTGTGGGATTAATAAAGGATTTTTGAATTAAATTGGATCAGCTGTGTTTCAGTCTCTTAAACGTACGCCTGTACAATACTTAAAGATGCTTTAAACAGATATCCAGATGAAATAGACTGCAGTTTATCTTACTGAAATAATACAACCAAATGTTGTCAATAACATCAGAAAAATACCATCTATTAACTTTATTTGAGAAAATGTCATATTTATGCTCCAGGAATTTATCGATTAATGCACAATAAACTCTAATAAAGGACAGACCAGTAAAGAAAGAGCTCCCCATCATCGCAAAAAACAGACATATACCGACGTTCAAAACGTCAAACGTGCGATTACAAAACAAGATAAAAGTGGACAAACTGAGCTATTTTAACCTTAATGTTCTGTGAGGAAACCTATGGTTTGAAGTTGTAGATTTAAATAGACTTCATACATACATACATAAATAAATAACTACAATAAATAAACTGAAAAATTCTCAATTCTTAGACATTTTACCTACTTCATTATTTAGAATATAAAATACTCAGAAGACATGGCTCTAATTCATTAGCACAATGCTGTGGACTGGTATTTTGGTATTAGTCTCCATGCAACCTACATCATTGTCACTAGGGCGTATGCTGCATCTCAGACTTTCAACTTTGTGATGAATATTTGGTGTTTCAGCAACCTGTTGCTAAGGGCAACTTTCAGCTTTGGCAGTAATTTTTAAAATGTAGGGCCTCAGTTCCAGTATGTTAGATTTTAACATTATTTAGCATATGTACTCTTACATAATGTTTATATAATACACAGTATGTATTTGGACGTTGCTTTAAGATGGTTTCTTTCTTTCCTTAAAGCACAGTTTTTTTCAGTAACTTTTACACTGACAAGAAGATTTAGGAACTTTTGAAGAAATGGTGTACTGTAACTGTGAGTCTAGTTTGTAATTTTTCTAACCAAACCTGACAAAAAGTAACCTTTTCCATGAAACACACACACAGGACACATGACTTCAGTATTTTTAAATCTTGGCTACAGCAATGATTCTCACACAGCTTCTTTTATTCATATATTATATATATATATATATATATATATATATACATCTTATCATTGTGCATTTATAGCACTAAAGGAGCTTAAAAGATATAGCTAAATGTAAAGTGGAAAGGCTAACTAAGTCCCTTAATTCATTTTAAGGATTTTTTTCTTCTTGTTCCATCCTCAAATAAGACAAACCAAGTATAAAAAACAAGTCAGGTGTTGCTGAAATCCTCTAAAAAAATTATCTTGTTGCTAAGTAATGAAAAGTTTTGCAGTGACTTACCGAGCTGGGAGACTGTGAGAAGGTTGCGAGAAGGGGGTCCTGCTGCAGAAGGGAGTCCTGCTGCAGCCTTGAAGAGCCCTGCTGCTGCAGACTGACAGAGCAGAGAGACTGTGCAGGCTGACTAACATCAGCTCATGACACCAGGGACAGGTGTCCAGCCACACACTCAACTGGGATCCCACCAAGCTGTTTAACCCTTTATTTATCACCCAAAAAGACACGAATGTTTGAAATGGAGAGTCTATTTTCACACCTGTAACATTCATTTTTATTCATTTCAGTAGGAAAATCTATTACCAGACTCTGAAACTTGGTAACGTTGCACCATTCATCACAGTGAAGCATAACTGTTTGATCTGGGTTACATTATAATGTCATGGTGGAGCAGAGCAGACCTTTAAAATCAATTTGAACATAAACCACAACATGCAAAAAAAAATGTATAGAATAGCCCACACAAGTTAAGGAAGTTCCAGAGGTAGGCTAATTTATTTTCAAACTGTCTCCTGTATGAAAATCGATGGCTGTCCGGTTAAAAGAACACATCCAGTCTCTCAAACACAGCACCATGGTTTGAAAAAAGGTTAGCTGTGAATCTAAGGTAGAAAAACACTGGTAACAACAGTACCACTGCGCTCTGAAACCAAACGTTCCAACGGCACGTGCCGTGCCACAAAGGCTTTTAGCTGCTTTGAGAAAATTGGTAGACACAGCCCAGTGCGTCACTAAGGTAGCTTTAGGTGCAGAGTGCGCTGAGCACGATGTAACTTGCGTTATCTCTGAAAGGGCGTTCTGCGCTTGCCGCTGGGTTCTGCGCCCAGAGGCTGTGCGGCATCAAAGCTTTGATCAAAGCTCCAAATAAAAAGGAAAACAGCTCAGAAATGCAGAAAAGATACAAGTGGCCTTGGTCTAAGGTTTTTTTTGCCTCAGCATCTGTTGCATATCTTTAGTAGCATACCTCATCAAGCTGCCTAATTAGCAGGAGGCAACTTTAGCATTGAAGCTATGGATACTTTTATCCATCACTGATTGATAGCTGGTATTGTAAAAACACTTAAATGTTAAGATGTCAAATAATGTACGTCTTTCATCAGACACATTTGTTTTTCAAACAATAATAATAATAATAATAATAATCTTTATTTGTAGAGCACTTTTCAAAAACAAGTTACAAAGTGCTTTAACAAGTGTAAAGACAATAATACCCAAGAGACAATAATACAAAAACAATACAAGATAAAAGCATGAAAACATTGAAAAGACTAAAATACAGATAAATATAAAATTAGTAAAATACAATAAAATAAAGGGATAAAATAAAGTCAAATAAGTTCGGGAAAGGCTCTCCTATAAAAGTATGTTTTAAGAAGGGACTTAAAAGAGTTCACTGACTCAGCTGACCTGGTTTCCTCGGGCAGGCTGTTCCTCGGGGCCCTGACAGCAAACGCTCTGTCCCCTTTAGTTTTCAGTCGAGACTCTGGAACAGACAACAGACCTCTGCCCGAGGATCTCAAGGTTCGTGCTGGTGCGTATGGGACTAAAAGGTCAGAAATATAACAAGGCGAGAGGCCATGAAGAGCTTTAAAAGTGATCAATAGAATTTTAAAGTCAATTCTAAAACATACTGGGAGCCAGTGTAATGAAGCTAAAATAGGAGTAATGTGGTCATATTTCTTTGTTCTGGTTAAAAGCCTGGCAGCTGAGTTCTGGACAGTCTGGAGTCGATCAATAGATTTTTGGGTTAAACAGGTGAAAAGGCTGTTGCAATAATCCAGGCGTGATGAGATGAAGGCGTGTAAAATGGTCTCGGTGTCCTTAAAAGTTAACATAGATCGAATTTTTGCTATATTTCTAAGTTGATAAAAACATGATTGAACAAGCTTTGTGGTGTGCTGCTCGAAATTTAAATTACTATCAAACCAAACACCAAGGTTCTTTG